>NW_005842312.1:951102-960074 GCF_000455745.1 Alligator sinensis
CATAAAGATTGGAACAAAAATGTGCTGTCTAAGAGTTCAGCTTGGATCTCATTGTTCCTTCTAAAAGGAAATTTCAATATTAGTTTGATAAATATTCTCTCTTTTCTTTTGTTTTTAAAATATATTTTATCCCTTTAAAAAAAAAAGATTTCTAAATATTCTCTGCCAGTTTTTTCAGCCCTGTTCATTTTTTATAACTAAACTATGAAATAGTTCATATAATTTTGTTTCCAGTTCATACAAATAATCGGACTTTTCCTAGAAGTGTAATCTTAGTCAAAGGAATGTCCTAGAGTTGGATTTTGAGAATGTGAGAGTATAAACCTTTGATAGTTAAAAAATACAAAATACGTTTTTATTCTTCTAGAATGCTTCCTGCTTTTTGCTCTTGCTTCCTGGGTTTAATTAAGGGGGTATGACAACAACATAACTGACACTAGGTATTGATAGTGCCAGTAAGTTTTAAATGCAGTATGTTTTAAAACTAGCCAGATCTGAAGGTGTTACTTAGCCAAATGAATTTCTATTTTTCAATTTATGGGCTGCCTCGCCAATGGCATTTTTTTTATATATAAGCACTCCATTTATTTTAATTTGTGTGCTTTGAGTTCACACAGACAAAACTGAAGGTCACCACTGCTCTTGAGCAGAAAGTGTTGTCTTGTATTGTGCATTCATTTTCCACATGTCGCTTTGTCAATTTTTAAGGCTTGAGAGACACCCCCCAGTTGGTTTTACCAAAGGAAGAATTATTATTTTCCTAATAATTTGCTCTTCTCCTCAATAATGCTTCCTTTGTTTTATCTTTTCTGCTTAGGTTGCTTTGAATGTTGCATTAAGTGCCTGGGAGGAGTTCCATATGCTTCGCTTGTGGCGACCATTCTCTGCTTCTCCGGGGTAGCATTGTTTTGTGGCTGTGGTCATGTGGCTCTCACTGGAACTGTATCTATCCTGGAACAGCATTTCTCCACAAACACCAGTGACCATGCTCTACTGAGTGAAGTGTAAGTATGCCATGCCTTCCTTTCTCCTACTGCCTGAAAGAGTTTTAGGAAAGCAGCCTAGGGCCTAAAAAACTGATGGAAAAATGCAGACAAAGTTTTGAGATTAATGTTTGGATCCATCCTAACTTTGAAGATTAGGTTCTTTAAATAATATTAGGCATTTTGCAGTGTATATAATGAATGGATGTAAACCCTTGAGAATGCAGTTCTCCTCTGTACGACCTGGATCAGCACTGGTTGCAAAATGGCAGAAGGTAGGGTAGATATGCAACTCTTATAAATTAACTAAATACAATACATAGAGAGCACAAGCTTTCATGGGCTGAAGCTCACTTCATTAAGCTGTGAAACCTTGTGTGTGCTTTCTTACTTCTTCCACTTCCCCCCATGTCTGTCTTAGTCTAAAAGGTGCATATCTACCCTGCCTTGTGATTGACTTCAGACTAACATGGCTAACTACTTCTCTTTGCAAAATTGCAGTGATTTCCAGCCAATGAGAAAGCACTAATAATATTAAGTTTCAGTATATACCAGTATGTATATGAACACTCCATTGTTATGTATGTCATTCATTAATTGCAGTGAAAACAATCTGTCCTCAGAAAGGGTGGAAATCATCTTGTGTATAGTGAGTGGCATCAGGCCTATGCCCTACAAATAGCCTTCTCCCCCCCCCCCCCCCCAAAAAAAAAACAAACAAAAAACAACCCAAACAAACAAACCCCTAAACAAACCCTTGGAGTGAGGAATGGTCAAGAAATCAAAGGTCTCTTAGTTTTGTCAAACAAAGGTGAGTTTCACCTGAAAAAAATAAGCAGTTTGATGGTAGAAATTGCAGACCATACTTTCTCTCCTGGGTAGAGCTATAGGGTTGCCTCGGGGAAGATTTTTTACAAGAAGCAACCTAGTTAGTGTTCGGAGAGAATGTGATGCAGTGGGCTGAAAAGGGGCAAAAGCAGGGAAATGGAAAATATCCTGAATATCTCATTTACTGCAGGTGTTCATACAGAGCACGCACCAGGGCTGGAATACGTGTTAACAGTGCTTTCTTGAAGAAGGAATGAAACGAGAGAGAAAGTAAAAGTGCCCAGGGTCTCTTGCACACAGGAACAGCCTGCAAAGCAGCTTGTGAAGATTGCTTAGTCTTCTTTATTCCACAAGGAGTCACTATGTAGAGGCTTCAAGCCTGTACTTCAAACCTGTGCAACTCTTTCCAGCTGTGTTGTAGCAGCTCAACAAGTGCCATGAGGAGAAGAGGCACACAACATTCATACTATGCCTACTTTTGAGGAGAAGCGTGCTCCACTGACAAAGTGTTTGCCAAAGAGCAATAAGAGGAGCCTTGTGTAAGGGGAGCCTTCCCAGTATAATTAAAAGCACAACATTGGATGCAACCTTTCTTTCCTCTTGCGTTTTAGTTTTTCCCTTTCAGCCCTTATGCTTAGTGACTGGAAGATGGCGTAGGCCAGGACTTGAGTGAAGTCACTGGTGATGCACTATTGTTTAGGCTACACAGAACCAGGCATGGGCACTGTTCAGGACTGGGCCCTGTAGAGCTCTGATTGTAAGACCAGTACTCTGAAAACCCACGAAGAAGGCAGTGTACTGCTCCAGCTAAAAATCTCAGGAGCTTTGATTTTTTTTTAAAGCTGAATTAATTCCTGCTAGCAGTGGGAACTAATTTCCAGTTCTGTGCTGTGTAGGCCAGAAGGGAGTGGTAGTGATGTATTAGAGGCTGCAAGTTCAGTTGGTGGAAGTGGGCAGGAGAACGCAAGTATCTTGGGTGAGCTCCTTTTCTTTCAAGGCACGTCGTCTCACTCATGACCTTAGGCCGCTGGTGTGATATTAATAAGTTTTGGGTAGGATCCTGAAATTTTTCCCTGTGAATTTTCTTTTGAGGAGGACAGTACCTTAAGGCAGGCAGACTCTAGGAATTTATGTCCCCACTTAGCAGCTCAACGTGTACTGTATTTTAACACCTTCTGGTGGATACCCTGTAAGAAAGCTTTTTCCATTCTAATGTGGTTCATTTGGCATTTGATGGCTTAGTGGCAGTTTCCCTACCTCCAGAACTTGCCTCGCATCTAATCCCTTTAGTTAGGTGCTAATAACGTTTGCTATAGAAATAAAACAACTGTTGCATAACAAACTAAGCTGTGATCACGTAAGAATTAATTTGTTTAGCTGAGCTAAAATAGGGGAAATTTAATTGAGTCCATCCATATAGACTGATGGGGAGCAAGCTTTGAAAGACCTTGTGATAGCAATACTTGGAGCTGTTTCGAATAACTATTTCTCATCAAACCAGTATTGGGAGCCATGGAAACACAAACTAATTGTCTCGGGGACGTGTGCAGTTGCTACCAGCGTTGCCGTGGATGCTAGCTGTTTGGAAGCAGTGGGAGGATTTGGGGAGGAAAAAAAACGACATCTCTCTGAAGGACAGAAAGGTTTAAAAGTGCATTTAAATAAGCCAGTTCTGCTGGAATGTAATTTTAACCAGACTTAATATTCATGTGTCATCTTTGAAACCAGTTGAAGAATTTAATATTGATGTGGAGGCCAAATCCAATGTTCTGAGTTATGAAATAAACTCGTCTTTTTCACAGTGCAGGTGTGTAGGTGGAGCAGGCTCTAAATTGGTTTGAAATGCCATGATGAAAATAAAACTGCTACCTCCCATCATCATTTGAGGGAGTGATGGCCTTTTTCCTAATGATAGCTTCAGTATGTGCATTGAGACTTTGCATACATTTTCTTTCCTAAATGACTTAGATTCAGCATCTTTCTTTCCTTTTAAAATAAAGCAAAAATAAAAATTATCATTGGAAGGCTGTTCAGGTGCAACTGAAATTGCTATTAGACTGGCTCTCAGGCGAGTGGCTAAGAACGGAGTAGGTAAACGTGTAGATCTAGCTATCTTTTAATTTCTGGTGAGCAATTCTTTCAAAACAGGGCATGATTATTAGTAGTTAATGACACTGGAAAAGCAGCATTGTGTTGTCTTGTTCTGCAAGCAGAGCGTTGCAGGTAGTGAAATAGTGGTTTTCACAAGAACTAAATTCACCTTCGAAAAATAAAAGCGTGGAGTTTTCATGCTAATGACAAGTGATAATTTGGGGGATTTAGGAGAAATGTCAAATGTGAAAGGCTTGGAGATTTAATTTTGAAAAACACTCGTAGGTTCTGCTGTATCTTCATAATTGGATTGGTCGTTTTGTTAGACAAAGCACTCTTGCTAGTACTCATTTTTTATCATGGCTGGGGAAGAAAAAAGATCATAATAGACTCAACGTAGAAGACAAGGCTGAATCTCATGGCATTTCAAGTTTTGGGAACTATCAAAACTATCCCAGATGACAAGGCTAACCTATTTAACGATTTCTTTGCCTCCATTTTCCTGAGCAGGGACCAGATCAGCCAGTCCACTGGGACCCCCTCAGGCCCGGGGCAGGCACACCCAGGCCTAGGGTCAGTGAGGACCTAGTCAGGGAACTTCTGGAGGGACTGGATGTATTTAAATCAGCTGGTCCTGACAGTCTTCACCCAGAGTGCTGAGGGAATTGGCAGAGGTCATTGTGGGACCTCTGGCACGGCTTTACGAGTGCTCGTGGTGCTCTGGCACGGTACCAGAGGACTGGAAAAGGGCCAATGTGGTCCCCATTTTCAAAAAAGGGAGGAAGGAGGACCCAGGGAACTACAGACCAGTTAGTCTTACCTCGATCCTGGGTAAGCTTTTCAAGAGAATTATCCTGGTGCACGTCCACGAGGGGCCAGCAGGGGAGATTATGCTTAGGAGCAACCATCATGGGATCATTAGAGGCAGGTCCTGTCAGACCAACCTGGTGGCCTTCTATGACCAGGTCACCAAATCCTTAGATGCAGGGGTAGCAGTGGACGTAGTCTTTCTGGACTTCAGGAAGGCCTTCAACATGGTCTCTCACCCCATTCTCATTAAAAAACTAGGGGACTGTGGTGTCGACACCTACACAGTCAATTGGGTCACTAGTTGGCTGGACGGCCGCACCCAGAGAGTGGTGGTGGACAGGTCATTTTTTACCTGGAGGGATGTGGGCAGTGGGGTCCCCCAGGGCTCGGTCCTCAGACCTGCACTGTTCAACATCTTCATCAGTGACTTGGACGAGGGGGTGAAAAGCACCCTGTTCAAATTTGCAGATGACACTAAGATGTGGGGGGATGTGGGCATGCTAGAAGGGAGGAATAGGCTGCAATTGCATCTGGACAGGTTACAGGGGTGGGCAGATGAGAACAGGATGGGTTTCATCACTGACAAGTGCAAGGTGCTGCACCTTGGAGGGAAGAACCAGCAGCATACCTACAGGCTGGGGAACTCCCTTCTCATCAGTGCAGAGGCAGAAAAGGATCTTGGAGTCATTATTGATGCCAAAATGAACATGGGCTGACAGTGTGGGGACGCAGTCATGAAGGCCAACTGTACCTTGTCATGCATCCACAGATGTATCTCAAGCAGGTCCAAGGAGGTGATCCTCCCCCTCTATGCGGCACTGGTCAGGCCACAGTTGGAGTACTGTGTCCAGTTCTGGGCACTGCACTTCAGGAGGGATGTGGACAACATGGAGAGGGTCCAGAGGGCCACCCACATGATCAGAGGGCAGCAGGGCAGGCCCTACGAGGAGGGGCTACGAGACCTGAACCTGTTCAGCCTCCACAAGAGAAGGCTGAGGGGGGATCTAGTGGCCATTTACAAACTAGTCAGAGGGGACCAGCAGGCATTGGGAGAGTCCCTGTTCCCCCGAGCACTACCAGGAGTGACTAGAAATAACGGTCACAAGCTGGCAGAGGGTAGATTCAGACTAGACATCAGGAGGCGCTACTTCACAGTCAGGGCGGCTAGGATCTGGAACCAACTTCCAAGAGAAGTGGTGCTGGCTCCTGCCCTGGGGGTCTTTAAGAGGAGGTTAGACGAACACCTTGCAGGGGTCGTTTGACCCCAGTACTTTTTCCTGCCATGGCAGGGGGTCGGACTTGATGATCTGCTCAGGTCCCTTCCAACCCTATCAACTATGAAACTATGAAAAAACTGCCAGGTTTTAGCTGTTTGGAGTTGTGGACATTTGCCTTCCTAAAAACTTTTTTTCCTGAATGTCGTCATCATCATCAGTTCCCCACAATTTTAGAGGTGACTCAGGCCAAATGAGACAGCCAAGACCAACCAATTGAAACATCTAGTCTTAAGCAGGGGGTTGAACTAGATGACCCATGGTGGGGTCCCTTCCAGCCCTACAGTTCTGTCTCAGCCTAAGGAGATAGCAATTGGAATAATTTTAGACGTGGGATACAGAGGTATAATGTGGGAAGAATGCTGCAGGCAGCCATCTCTCACCCTTGCCTCTCCCCCGCTTGGCTTGCACAGGAGGCAGTGCGCGGGAGCCGTGGTGCAGTTAGTGTTTCGTAGAATACAAGATATTCTGGGAATCTTAGTTCTCTAGCATGGCAGTGGAGTTTGCTGCTGCTGGGGGAAACTTTCACCCCATTTTTTTGCTGCTGAGGCCCATGTTGAGAAGGCAACAAAAAAAAAATGCTGATTTCGGTGGCAAAATATCGGTCTGATTCTCTTCCTCCATCCTTCCCTCAGCAGCAGCAAATTCCATTTTCGCTCTACAAAACTATGATTCTCAGAGCGTGTTGTGCTCCATGATGCGCACCGCTGGAGCCAACTGCTTCCTGCAGCTGGAAAATACAGGGAGAGCAAGGGACTAGAAGGTGAGGCACCCCCTCCCCATCCTTCTGGCACCCCTCCTCGTAGCTGGTGCTTGTGGCACATGGCTCGCTCCCCATCCCATGTTACACCACTGTTGCAAGAAGCGTGCCTGACTCACTAGGCCAATTTACAGCTAAACACTTGAACCACTTTCAATGCCACCCACAAACCTGTGGCTGATGTGGTGTGTTCTTTTTGCTGTTTAAGCCTTGTACAATTCTCTTATCAAAGGGCATTTATACACGTGCCGGACACCTGCTCTGACGTGCTCTAATTAGAATGCATCAGAGCAGAAGGATTAATTGATTAATCTAATTGGAATGCTGCAGCAGCCTCGGCATCATGTGCGTGCAGTCTGTCCGTGTTTCCAAGTGGTGTTGAGGGTGATGTAACTGAAGATCATCCAATGAGCTTTAGTTAAAGCACTCCTGCTGCTATTTTGAAGTGGGAGGCACTGAATACACTGTGCTGTGGGCATTTTTAATTAGAGCGGCTCCCCTCTGCACCTCAGAGCATGGGTAAAGACACCCATAGAGAAGCAGAGCTGGAAGGGACCGCCACAGGTCTGTTAGTCCAACCCCCACTGCCTTAGGCAGGATCATCCCTATCCAAACTATATTATACAAACCCATTGTCTAACTTCTTAGTAAAATTACGCAGTCACTCCTGACGCAACACAAAATACAACACCCTAACCTGCACAGGTAAAGCAGGGAGGGACCATGACCACCAATATCCTGCTTCTGTAAAAGGTTGTTAAATATACACTTAAAAGGATCCCAGGAAGAGAGCCACATCCCTCTCTACAGAGGAAGGCAAAAAATCCTCTCACTTTTGCAGGCTGGCAGCGCACTGTAGCTGGAAGAGGTCAAAACCCTCTTTGATCCTGCCGTGAGATTTCAGTGTGCAGCTAGCAATGCCAGCAGTCAGCTGACAAACTGCTCTGAATGAGGTGAAACATCAGTAGGTCCATAAAATGCCTTTTTGGCTGCTTTTGATCACTTCATTCCTGTATACAGGAGCTTCTTAAAGCACGCATTCGTTGCTCATGCATGCAACATAGGCAAACCCAGGGGTGTTGAGCCTGCTTTATCTATGCTTGAATGCTGTACCAACTGGCTTGTTTACTTGGTCCAACTGCCTGACCCTCAGGAGGGAGCACAAGAAATATTGCTGTACTTTGTGCAGGTGAAATTTCTGTCATCTGGAGAATGTCCAGGTTTCACAACCACAAAGTAAATGTAAGCACCCCAGCCTCACCTACTTTATCTGTTACAAACTTCACACGAGCATCATGACATGCCTTTTTCTGGATAGCTTTCTCAATCATCAAAGCTTTTAATGGATCTTTTTCTAAAATCTGTTTTACATATAAACCTAAATTGCATGTGCCTGGCCATTCCTAGTGACTGACAGATTCTCTGGGACATACTACATGATGCCTCAGACTGCCTTCTTGTCTGTATCAGTAACACAGGACCACATTGCAGTCAGTAGGAGCCTGTTTTTCATTTCAGACAGTCCACAATTAGCCTTAGTAGACTGTTAGCTGTAATGATATGGCATTTGGGCTGAATTTTCAGGGTTAACTTTGAATGCATCTTTTGATGATTTATCAGGCAGTCTCAGACACTTGCATACCTTGAGTAATTCTGATGTCATTAAGCTATCTCTGCCACACCATAATGTAGCCAATTAGATGTCACTGAAGGGATTGCAGATGTACTCATGATGCCACCCTCTTGTCAGCTTGCCAAAAAACAGCACAGATACAAAAACAATTGGGCACTAGATTGCAGAATCCAGTGTGGATACCAGATAGAAAAGCACAAAAGCTGGTTTCCCAAGACAACTGACTTTTTTTTTTTTTTTTCTCTCATTTGGAAGGGTCAGAGTGAGACTGATCCAGGCACTGAATAACTTTCTCTTCCTCTTTCTGTACACTTATGTCAGTGCATATATGCTAATGAATATAGCATGTGGCCCCTTGATGAGAGGGGTGTACATCAGTCTATCACTAATGCCTTGTCGGAGGCTTGCAGCTTCCAGATTCAATGGTCAGAATGTCTTTGCAGGTGATGGTGTTCACCAAAAATAAAGTTACAGGCTGTCTCTTGTCTGCCAGCCTCTTGTTCAGAGCTGCAATGTCAACATCACCTCAGCAAGCACCGTTCTCTGAGCAGGCTGGATTGCTTTAGGTCTGCTCAGCAATGTGAGGACACTTC
>NW_005842312.1:960084-968577 GCF_000455745.1 Alligator sinensis
ATGTAGAGAGAGCAGAATTTCTCTGGTGTTGGAACACAAGAGGAGGGACCCACCAAGTGTGACCGTCTGGTCAGGTCCACACAAAGGGCAAGTCTCTTTGTAAGGGTCCTTTTTTAGGCCCCCCCCACCCAAGGGCTGCTCAGTCACTTAGAAGTGGTGGCCAACTCATGGCCTTGCAGGCTGGAGGAGTTGCACAGGGCCAGTCCACAACCTTGATCTGGTAAGCCACATCATTTGGCCTACAGGACTCCGCGCAGTTCCAGAAAATGTGGATGAGGGACGGCAGGATGAGGGACAGCAGCATTAATTGCTGTGGCTCCAGAAGCAGCAATTAAGACCATCACCACTCCCTTGCTGCCAGACTTTCAGACCTGTAGGAAGTCCTGTGAGCCAGATGACTTAGTGTCATCTCTTGGCAGCATAACGCTTTCCAGTTGTACAGAACTGTACCTTAGCTTGCTTTTCCATGGGTTACAGACCATGCCATTGGTGGAGGGGCTTGTGTGCCTCAGTGAAATTGGATTAAAGTTCTAGCTGAAAATTAAAGCAGTGCTATGATGTAGGCACTGAAGGTACCTTTACTATTTCAGAACATTTGTGTTCTTACTGTATCATAAATGTTTAGTTGGGGTCACAATGTCCGTATAAAGTATAGAAATAGATCTGTTTTGCAGGCTTGAAACTGAAGTTTCAAGATCGTGACCATCTAATAAGACAGTAGTCAGTATAAGAATCAGAATTACCATATTTGCTTGAATAGAAGACGACCTCAATAATAAGATGACCCCCAATGATTAGAGTCTATGTATGCAAAATTTATAAATGTGTTATTTTCCAGGTACAGAATCTAATTATTGGAGTTTTGCCTTGAATTTGTTCCCCACCCACTGCTGTAGTGGGGACAATAAATCTGGGGGGGGGGGGTCAGGTAGCCCCTTGTTCTTTACTACCCCCCAACTTTGTCCCCTGGCAGCCCCTTCCCCTTCTCCTTACTGTCAGACCCTGTTCTCCCTGAGCACAAGAGCAAGGAGCAAACTTGAAAACAAGAACCTTGAAATTAAACATGGATGTAGCAATTTGCATATAGCACTCATGCACTTACTGGTGGTCTAGCTAGAATTGATGCTGCAGGGACAGTGCCTGTTGGGTCATTTCGAGCTGTGTGCTGAGTTCCTTGCTTCAGCACTGTCTGACTGGAAACCATACATGCAGCTTAAAATGACCCGGCAGGCACCAGCCAGCATGGTCCTTGACAGTGTGGAGTTTCTGGCTAGCATGTGCTGAATCGCTCTGAGCTGCTGCTCAAGCAGCAGGTGCTGGAGCAACCCAGAACATCTAAAGGGATGCAGCCAAGCTTCTGGCATGTGATAAGGTGCTTCAGCACTCCCCGCTTGAGCAGCAGCTCAGAGCAACTCAGTACATGCTGGCCAGAAACCCTGTGCTGTGGGGACAGTGCTTAACTGGTGCCTGCCAGGTCATTTTGAGCTGCATGTGTGGTTTCCAGCCAATGGGTGCTGAACCAAATCGCATGCACTGCCAGGCAGCAGCATAGTGACCTTGCAGAGGCCAGCCAGTGACCCTGCACGCTGAGGGAAGCCCAGGCACCCTCTGCTGACTGGCCATGTGCTAGGTGCATGGCTGCATCCTCCCTAACCTTGCCATTTCCTGTACATTTTCTGAGTTAGGTAAGTTGTATGTGATCATAAGACACGGCTTGAATATTTTATTTCCACCCCCCACCCCATGTTGAATGGGAGAAAAACTTGTCTTATAATCAAGTCAGTACAGTAAAACTCAACTCATTTGAGTACCAGGTTGGCTCTGCTCAGGTGAAAATCAGTATCCAGTGTCTATTAACCGTCTGTAAAGAGGGGTTCATAATACCTAGTAGCAATCCTCTTCCTTAAAAATGCATCCAAAATGTATCAAGGGATTCTTGGCAAAATGAGTTCCTAACGTGATTTCAATAAGATCTGCTTTGTTTTAATGTGACACAATATGACAACATCTTTTTCCTCTTTCCATTTTAGAATACAGCTAATGCAGTATGTAATCTATGGCATTGCATCATTTTTTTTCTTGTATGGAATAATCCTTTTGGCAGAAGGCTTTTATACAACAAGTGCAGTGAAGGAACTGCATGGTGAGTTCAAAACGACCGCCTGTGGCCGATGCATCAGTGGAATGGTAAGTACAACATTGCAGTGGTCACCTCATTCTCTGAAGTCCAAACAGTAGAGCTCTATTTGTTGTAGTCTTCATTTGCTCAAATCTTTCCTGCTAAATTTATACCTTCATGCTTTTGCTCTGCAATGTTTTTGCTCAGCTAAACTTTGCAACCTTGAGAGGTGCCCAGAATTGTCTTGTATGGCTCATCCCTTCTTGAAACTGTCACTATCCAAACTTGTTTTGATTGACTACTTAGATACTTGTATGGTTCCTAGGCCATGTAATATTGACTTATTTGTTCTTGATTCAATTTGAGGAGGATGGAATTGGTATTCAGATTGATCCATTAGAAAAACGGTCTAAAATCTGAAATTCAGTAAGGGTAAGTGCAAAGTTCTGCACTTAAGATGGAATGATCAAATGCACAAATACAAAAAGGGTTGATCAAATATACAAATACAAAAGGGACAAATGCAATCAGACGAATGACTTTATTTTCAGTACTGAGGAAAAGAACCTGTGGGTGACAGTGGGCTGCAAACTGAGATTTGAAAACACTCTCTTTAAATATAAAAAAGGAAGATTCTCAATTGTTCTGTGTGTTTAGGACAAGAAACAAAGGACTTGTATTGCAAATAGATATAAGTTGTATATTAGAAAGTATTTAACTGTGAAGGTGTTGAAGCTCTGGAAAAGATTTCTAGAGATCTTGCAGAACCTTACACGCTGGAAGCTTTCAAGCGAAGGTTACACGAATCATTTGTCTGGGATGGTTTGGACAGAGATGATCCTGTCTTGAGCAGGAAGTTGGACTAGATGACCTCCTGAGGCTCCTTCCAGCCTTGCACATTAAGAATTAAGATAATTGAATCTAACGTTTGAAAGGCCTACACTTCAGGCTGTGAAATTTCTAGTATGTGCAGAGTTAAAAAAGAAAAAATGGTAATTCTACTGTATTACATTCCATCTGAAGACCTTAATATCCTGCCTACATCAGTAAATGAAGCTTCTCACACCCTGGCAAATACTGTTGTCCATTTTCACCGATGGGGGAATAACGTAAGGTTGGGTAGGATCATGTCACAACTGAAATGTTTAAAACCTTTTAAAAAGTTTTAAGCTGTTTTCCACACTAGTATACTTTTTTATTTTTAACTTATTTTAATACCAGTTCACCAGAAGTAAAACTTCAGATTCTCGCCCACATTCTCCCAGGGGCGTACGCTATAAGAATAGAAACACAAGAGTGTTTTCAAGACAGGTTTTCAAAGCTGTCCTGAAAATCTGATTCAAAGCTGAGAGTTTTGAAAGAAGCTAAGCAATATGACAGATCACCCACGGGAAAGAGGGGGTGAAAAATGAAGAGGCTTTTGATGCAATTACATTGCATCTTATTAATTAAAAAAAAAAAAATCTCTATTGCTTACAGAAAGATTGAGGGTTTTTTGGCTGTGAAAAATATAAAGGGAATGTTTAACAAAGAGCAGTTTTCAACTGCAGTCTTTAAAAATAATAAACATAACATATAATTGATAATTTTCCAAGTGGTAGCTATTCCATGGATGGATGGATGGATGATTGGGCAGGCAAGGGTGACTTCACAAAACACTTGCGTTTAAAAGTTGTTGTTTTTTTAAAGACCAGAAAACAGAAATACATATACTTTCATACATCTAAGTATAAAATTGTGCAATTTAAGTGACTGTGAGCACAAACGATTATTTATCTGCTTACTTAAGTATCTGTGGTGCAGACAATTATGGTAAATACACAAGGTATAAAAAGATGCCTTTCTGAAAAACGGGCCATTCTTACACAAGTGCAGAGGTAAGAATTGCAGTGAATATACCACATGAATCATCATGAAGTGTGGAAAATCTGGAAGCTGCATAACAAGTTATGAGAGTTCTAATAATACATTCACAGTTAAAGTGGTGGTATTCATTAAACATAAAAGGAAATGCATAAGTAATATTAATAGATCAAGGCAGTTATAATTTGTGATGCTGTTGCCAAAGAATAGAGGTCCTCTTTGTACTGCTCATGGCTGTCTTTTGAAGGTATAATTTTCAGTTTCGCTTGCTACTGCAACACACACACACAATTCCCTTTGATTTTACCTATATCAGATGTCGGTGAGGTTATATCTTTCCCTTGGCTACATAAAATCTATTAACTACAAGATTTTTGTAATTAAAATAAAAAATAAGGGTCTGTTTATCTCATCACTTTGGTTAACAAGCCGTTTTGGTATATGATGAATAGGGTAAGTAAGGGTATTACTGGATGGCCTTGTATAAATCCATATCTTAGGCACTCTAGCAAACACCTCCAACTTCTGCTCTTCACTCACCGTTTCCTTTGCCTCTCTATTAACTACAAAATGTATATTACCAATCACCGACCATTTGATTTACCCCCTTGTCTGTCTCATAGCACTGTTGCCATGTCATTTTGTGCTAATGGACTTCTATTACTACAAATTAGACTAATCCATCAGTCCTATCATAATGACTGAGCTATTCCTCCTCTTCTGTGGCTCTTCCTTTTTTATTCTTCTTCCTGTCCACAAAGGACTTCAGTCTGTTTCCTACGTCAGTGTTTATTGGGAAGAATTCCCACATTAAACTACATATAACTTGTCACTGCATTAGCCAGGTTCATATTAATTTCTCCAGTAAAATTATAGAAAAATGTGAAGCAAGCTTTTTTTTTTTTTGATTGGTAAGTATCAGGCACAGCTAGTCTGTATAACGAAGTTCCCACCACTGTTGTTCTGCCTGCTGGCCATACACCCTCTTGATTTGTCTTGTAGTGCAATACATTAAGCACTTCAGAGAAGAGTCTGTTTCTGTAGTACCTAATACTACTGGGGACTGATTCCAGTTGGAAGACCTGGGGCCTGCTACTGGTAAATCAGGCTGAACCCAGTTTTACTGTTGTTGTCTGTAGCCAAGTTTAAATTTGGAGTTGTGTAGGAATCTAATAGTAAAGCACAAAGTACTTGCTGTCTACTTCCATGGCATCTGGAGGTGGCAAAGCAGTTAGCTTTCAGTGACTGCTATAAAATCCAATTAGGCTGAGAGAGTCTGGATTTACTAATGCCTGCCATAGTATGCAAATCCATTGCTGTTGACTGCAAAAAAAATATTTTAAAAAGTTGCCTCTGCACTAAAACGGAAAAAGAGGGAAGTGTCACAGCGTGGCCTTATATGATTCTTGCTTTTCTATGATTTTCCCTATTAATGTTAAAGAGTTTTAAGCATTTGTATTTGGCAATATACATCTTCTCAGTTAAGGTTTCTGATGTCTGGTTTTTATGTATCCACATTCATTTTCCAAGAATGGGTTTCCTTAAATTTACATTCAAAATGCACCAGTCTCTAGGGAGCCTTGTAGCTGGCAACCCTGCTCCACAGTTTTCAGCTTTCAAGCTCTGAAGTATTTCAGGTATATTTGGTAAATGGTTTTTTAAAAAGAAAAAAATAGCGGGCAGTTTACTAGTTTGAACTGAAAACCGGAATTTCCTTTGGTTAAGAATTCACGAAAGTAATGAACTGCTGTTTCAGAAGGGCAAGCTGCTTACTCAAAGAGATTATAAGTGTTTGCGTTTTAAATTTTCATTAGTGCCTCAGGGGCCAAATTAGATGAAGAAAATACTGAGGAGGCAACGACAAATGCTGACCTGGCCACTTCTGTTTTGCCCAAAAGATCCCATGCAAATTGTTCCTTGTAAATGGAAACTAGCTTTAAATATTTAGGTATCTGGAAATCACTTTTAGGGCCCTATTTTTAATAAGGACCTCTCAGAAAAGTGAATGTATTTTGTCACCTACAAAAAGAATTAAACATGGAATGTTTTCTCTGCCTAGTTTGTTTTCCTCACTTATGTACTTGGAGTAGCCTGGCTTGGTGTCTTCGGCTTCTCTGCTGTGCCTGTCTTTATGTTTTATAACATATGGTCAACTTGTGAAGTCATCAAATCACTCCAGACAAATATGACAGCTTCAGGAGACCAGATCTGCGTGGATATCAGGCAATATGGTACTTAATGTTAATCCTGATTTAAATGCTTTATCTTCTTTCCTTGCTCTGTCTTCATTAGATTAATCTCAGCCATATAAAATGAACAAAAAAGCAACAGACTAAAGTATATCTGAATAGGTCAAGACTTTTCTAAATAATGCAGATTACAGTGACCTCTTTTCAAATGCATTCTATTTAAGTGAATTGGCAAGTGTGTCTTACCTGTAGTGATGTAGCAATATAGCTGCTACCCATACAATGTCAGGATGACATATAAATCTAATACTTAAATAATAAATAGGTCAATCACCATATGTTTTTCTCCAGGGTGGATTAAAATGGAATCTTTTTTTTTAATTTAAATTGCTTTTTATTTCAAAAACTTTTAAAATTAAGCCTCAACATAATTTCAGATTTAAAGTTTGACAAGTGAAAAGCATGCTGGTTTTTAATTCTTACAGAAACATCTAACTTAAACTCAATTGCAACTTTGTGTGTTATAGTGGAATGAACATGGATAGTTGTACATTTTCTAGTGCTTTTGGTTTGTTGCACAGGAAAAGTTCTTTGCTTTAATTACTTCTGCTTCCAATTTAGCAAGCAGTTGCAGAGAGAACATTTTCTTCATTTGGACTACATTCAGAGTTCAGAAACTGACTGGAAAAAAAGCTTTCTTCCTTTTTCAACTTGCAATCTGAATAAAATCCAGGTGCAAGAGGATAAGATGTTTTAAAAGAATTGAAGGACAGAGATCTTAAAATTACCTAGGTCCATAGAAATGCAGAGGTACCTAATGAGATTTTCAGAAGCACCTAAGCAGATTAGGTATTTAATTGCAATTGATTACAATGGAAGTAAAATGGCTAAACACAAGCTAGATACTTTTGAAGATCCCTTTATACTTGGCTAAAAAGCTCTTGAAAATCTGAACCATGGTGACCAAAAATAATATGACAGTTTTCACTAAAAAAATACAGGTAGGGGGGTAATGCCCTATTTAGTAAAACACATTTTAGATTGAAGCCTTAAATACTTTCTTATTTATACAGCACATAAAGTTTACCTATGAAGCTCTTTCTGGAGTTGTAACAATTTAAGATAAATTTAATGTCCAAAGAACCTGCTTACCCAATCAGCAGATTTAAGACTCTGAGTTGTAGTATGAAGGCCAAGTATTAATACATTTTAAAATGGTTACATTCAAGATAAAATTACCATGACTATAGGATCTAGCTTAAAAAACTAAAGATGGATAATCATTTAGCACATTTTGGGAGGTAAAAGGGGTTTTACCTCTTTATTTTTGTACCTACTAAAAATAACACTGGGGTGGGGAGGAAAGATTCTTCACCCCCCGCCCTAGGGGTTCTCTCTTTTTTTTTTTTTTTTTTAGACTCAAAGCACCCCGGAAAAACTAGCAGCAATTAAGTTGTACTTGTTTTTGACTACGCAATTCTGTTTGTGCCAATAACTCAGACTGCAACAGGTCTGGATGTTTTTGATATCTCTGGATTCATTTTGTAATTTATGCATAGGGGTTTCCATGCCTATCCATGCTAATCTGGTGCAGTACCCTTTGAAAAGATTTCAGAGTCCCCTGGTTGTGTGTCAACTACACCCTACCACCATGCACATGGTGGAGGGCCCTACCACCATAGGTATACTCCCCTTTTGTGGGACCCTGAACACTCAACTGGGGTTTGGTTTGAAAAGCACCTACTGAGTTCCTATTGACTTAAATTCTGAACTTTCTCTGAGGCACAGATTACCTCCTACAAGTGCTGAGCATGTGATGGGGCCCACAGTGAGTAAAGCCACCATTTGGCTGCCATATGGGAAGCCTACATCTGAGAACATATCTTGGCTAGAAGCAGCTAGTCTTTATGTAGGAAGAATGTACAGTCTGAACGATTGTTTTAGTTGCTCCTGCCAACTCAAAAGCTGTCCTGGTCAGTGTGTGGGTGCACAATAAGGGAACACAACTGGCATGTGGGTGGGGAGGAAGGAGATGGAAGATGAATGGGAAGTTATGTGTTGGCTATTGATTCCAGCGATACATATTGCTCTGGTGTCGTCACTGCAGGCATCATCCCTTGGAATGCTGTACCTGGCAGAGCTTGTGGTCCCGTTTTAGAGAATATCTGCAACACAAATGAGGTACACTAGCATAACCAATTTGCTGGTCTCATAACCCTTAATGAAAGGGGGAAAGAAGAGTGCCCTTTTCAGAGGCTTTTATTAACCTGCTTGTATCATCTTTACACACTAGCGAACATCAAGGTTATTGATGGGTCCTCT
>NW_005842312.1:968608-1008714 GCF_000455745.1 Alligator sinensis
CGGCCATCCAGAAAAAGGAAATATTTCTGAAATGCATGTTGCTCTGAAAAGGCTCTTTTTGGGCTGTTTTCTAGTTGAAATGTAAATCACCTGCAATACTTTACAGAGTATCTTTGAATAGAGGAAAAAAGTGAATAAAAATAAAAGCATCAAATGTGCACCAAGATGACTTTATTGTGATTCAGTCACATTCTCAATTGGTTTTAATTTCAATGTGTTCCTTTCTAGTTCTACATGTCATATCACCTGTTCATTGTGGCCTGTGCTGGAGCTGGTGCCACTGTCATGTCACTGGTGGGTAACCCTCCTTTTTTTTTTTTTTTCTTAATGTAACACATTCTTTTCAGCTTTTTAATGCGACGGTGTTTAAAGAACAAGTTACACACCTAAAAAACAATGATACCTCCAGTAAAATAAATACAGTTCTTGTTCTGTAAGTTCTTACAGAAATCGCTTGTTGTTTGTTGTTTTGTGTGCATGTGTGAGAGAGAAAGAACAAGATAGCTTCCAACTACAGGCAAGATAATACCCATTGTGTTTGAATAAGATCTTGTTTTAAAATAGAATTGATTTGGGGCGGAGGGAATTTAAATTTTGACTTTTTAAAAATACCATGTGATAAATTAGCACTTAATAGCACTTGTTAGTATGTAATTTCAGCCTGACTCCTATTTGTGGCAAGGTAAACTCTGGCAATTTCAATACAAAGTCCCAAATTGTGGCCTTTGAGTGAGAGTGTGTGGTGATGGTTTTACACACGCTTTTAAGATACTGTTTTTTCACCTCTCTGAAAATAATCACTACTTTACTTCTGAACTAGTGTGCCTCTAGGACTTCTTAAAATTTCTTTTCCTTTTTTAGTTTTTCATTGAAAAGTAGTGTGTAAACCTGTTGTTTCACTTGTCAGGACCCAGGAATTTTTTTCTTGGGCTGCTCTGCAAAAGCTATACTCGGCAGTAATTGGAAATGAAGGCTTTAACATATCACTTTTTTACAGTAATGCATTACTGAAGCTGTACAATTTTAACTTCCTAAGAGCCAAAATCAGGTGTCATATACACTATTCTTCCACTAAGCAGCCCTATTGTTGCCTTTAAATGATGGTCTCTAAATCTAAGCCAAATACTGGGTTAGTGCAAGTCTTAATTCATCATTTGAGATGCAGTAGTATCTGTCATAGAATTTTCGAAAATAGCCAAGTGGGCTCGAGCTGTTGGCTTATTGTATCTTATTGTCCTGTATTTTGTTCTCTTCCACCAGCTGATCTACATGATGGCTACCACATATAACTATGCTGTTTTGAAGTTTAAGAGTCGGGAAGATTGCTGCACTAAATTCTAAATTGTATAAGCCCAGTAAAGAGCTGCATTATGTAGCTTGACATACCACTGACACCCTAGACTAAGAGTCTAGTTTTTGAATTTTGTTACAGTAATTTTGTAAATAGCTTTGATAAGCATATTTAGCATACCTAGATTAATAAAATGGCTTATTGTATATGAATTATGATGTGGATGAGATCTGGCTATTTCCTACACATTGAGAGGATTCAGTTACTTCAGGGATGTTGTACACCATGCTTTGAGGATAGGAAATAACTGGAGATGTTAAATTACAAACATCCAAACTATCATCTCTAAAACAAAGACTGGAATGGTTAAGTGTCAATCACTAATTTCTCCCTTTTGCCTGCGACTTGCTAGTTTTAAGGAGATATACAAGACCAGTCCCAGTCACTACATTTTTGGCTGAAAATACACAGAGCATATATTTTTGAATATCTTGTTTCCAGGTCATTTCATAGCCTATATTTGCCATGTCTGATTGTTAGACCCACAAGGCACAGCCTGTCAGTGAAGCTGAGAAAATCTACAAAAATGAAAACTAGCATTTTTTATTTTTTTTTAACTAACTGCCAAGGTGTGCTCTCTCTTGAAAATGAAAATATATCATTCTACAGCTCTGCGTAAAACAATCACCTTCCTTGCTAGACTGCAAATTCACTAAGGGACGGCAATTGAGTAGCTTCTGCGCTAATAGCTTTCACATTAGTAACTGATTTCTCAGTAGCCAGATCTCAAAATGTAAGTATAATTATATGGGAAAGAAACTGTGTGTAGATTTAGATATTTTCACACTGCTGAAAAGGTACAAGAGAGTAGAGGTGTTTGTTTTTCAGATGTAGATTTCTTTTGCATGAAATATGGTGAAAGGAAATTGGGAAGAATTTACTACGAAAAGTGAGGGGAACATTTTTTAAATATGCTCACTTTTTACCAGAAAGTAGATAATGGCAGATGATAAATGTAATTTAAACAAAAAAAAATCCACTAAAACTTGTTAACCCAGAGACTGCAGGCTTTTGCTTAATTTTGGACTCACATTTGTTTCATTTAATTTTTTCCCCGTATGTTAAAATGTAGCAATTTTTTCACAAAAAATAAACGCTGTTTGCAATTTTAGGCTTGTTTTTCCAGGGGGGGAGATGGAATTCATATCTGCTTTGTAGAAGGGAGAAAAAGGCTCACCAGAATTCTTGTGCTCCATGTACTTAAAAACAAGTTAAACAGCACTTAGTGTCTCTGAACCTGCAGAAAATATATACCTGATGATTGCAAAAAAGTCTTTGTTTTTTGTTGTTTTCCCTATACTACATTTTAACTGATCAGTGACTCTTTAGCTCATGTTTACTACTGTTGCATACTAACCCTCTAATAAGCAAACTAAAAGACAAGCATGCAAAAATTCTAGGTCTTTTCAAATGAGCCTCTGTGCCCGTTTTAATACCAGAATGCCTATTAATGTAGAATAACTTTTTGTTAAAGAGTGTCTATTAATCTGACTAGCCGCTTGCTTTGCCTCTTGACATGCTCACTAGCCATCATGCTCACCCTTCTCTTCCAGATCCACTTCCTCATGATACTGTCTTCTAACTGGGCCTACTTAAAGGATGCAAGCAAAATGCAGGCCTACCAGGATATCAAAGCAAAAGAAGAGCAGGAGCTTCAGGATATCCAGTCTCGGTCAAAAGAGCAACTCAATTCTTACACATAAATGTTTGCCAGGGTAATTCAGCTGAAGAATTTTTGTAGCTCTGACAAATCAGCAAACAGCTGCTCTGCAGTTCAGATTTATGTCCAAACAAACATAGAAGTGTAAAACTTCATATTTAAGTTCCTGGGACATGTTCAAAGAGAAACCTTCCAGTGTGTAACATTCTTTCCTTTAATACAGAGATTGGAGGTTTCATTCCCGGCATTTTAAAAGGCAACACTTTGCAACAAGTGACCAAATAATTAATCCTTGTAAGACTTTGCTATGCTAGCATTTGGCCAGGATTCAATCTTGTGTCATAAGATCAGAATTGCGGCAGGTGATCAAGACCAGCAGGTAGCAGATCAGAAGCTGTATACACTTTTGCACAGGCATACTTATGTAATTTAACAAGACTCCTTGGTCTGTGTAACATGAAATAGGGGCTAGCTCAGATTTCTAATAGCTCATGTTTGTTCAATGCCAGTTTCAGCCTCTCATAAACCAAAATGGCAGTCTTTCAAATTGCTATTCTCATGGGCTTAAGGACTGATGTCCACTGAGCAACAGCCTTATCTCCAGTGTGCCACAGTCATTATTCTGCACTTACTACCTGGGTAAACTACATACTGACTAGTTGATTGAGTGTCCTAAGGCTAATTTTTAATTATTTGATAGAATGTAAACCCTTAAGTCAGGATAATGATCACCTTCTTAGAAAATAAATGTCAGCTTTGCCTTAAATATTTATTTTCTATAAATGCCTTAGCATTTATATGGTAGCAGGAGACTATTATCCTGTGTTTTTAAGTGAAAAGTGTTACCTTATTAAAATGACACTGATTTGACTATTGCAAATGAGCAGAGTAGTAAGTTTGCAGAGTTTCATGCAAAGTGTGTAAAACATTACAGCCATAAAGCAGAACACAAGCTGGCAACCTTTCTCTACTTCGGTGCTTCACAAATTTACAGCCAGTGCTTATTCATTTTCTCTTCACTAATCAGATATTGCAACAAGAAAATGTGGTGTTCGGCAAAAAATACCTGGTGCCATATTGAAGTAATTTTTCACAGAAGTCTGCCTTCTAATTTTTTTTTCAGAACTATCCAGTGATATCTTGAGTATTAGTGATGGTATATTTGGTGTTTGTTCTTTACAATATTATATATATATAAATATAAATGTTGAAGAAAACAAATACAGTCATTTGAAAAAAAATAGTAAAGTCAAGTCCTATACCCATGTTAAGTTAACGTGTGGTTTGATAGTTTTGACTGTTTGCTGAATATTAAATAAAAGGAAGCACAAATTTCTTTAGGTAAGTCCATATTATATGGAGACATTTTCAGATATTATCTGCAATTGAATTTTTGGTTAAATACCTAAGTCTAATTTGACAGTTTTAAAAAATGAGGCAGTCTATGTAGAGCAGATATGACAATAGCCTAGTGTTTGTTTTACCTGTTGCATGAAGGAGACATTTCTACAGCAATGCAGGTGATGTTCTAGCCCAGTGTTTGCATAAGGGTAATGAAGGCAGTGTCTTAAAGCCTAATTCTTTTCTAATTCAATGTAGCTATTACTGGGAGTTTTTGAAGTTTTGTTTAAGTAGTCTAATATTTTTATGTAAAGAGCATTAAATTTTGCTATGTATAAATTTTTGTAACCTAACAGTGAATCAATATTTTCTATCAGTGCCAAGGGCTTCCTGTAGTTATATCCAAGTGTTACAATAAATATTTGTAGATAATAGAGACAATGGTTGTGTATGCTTATTTTAAGAACTTTTCATACTTTTGGCTCTGCAAGCAAGGGCAGTTGGGTAACTTTATTCTGATGAATTTCCATTCTACACGGCTCTTGAATTGCTGTGACAAGTTCATCTTGAGTAAAAGAAATAGCTTTCCTTCAGTTAACTGTTACCATTACCAATGCCAGACTGCAGCTGGAGCCCAGCATCCAGTGCTGGGTGCCGCACTTCAGGAAAGATGTAGAGTAGCTTGAGAGAATCCAAAGGAGGACCACATATATGATAAGAGGCCTAGAGAGCAGGTCAGACAAGGAGAGGCTGTTCAGCCTGGAGAAAAGAAGACTCAGAGGGACTTAGTAGCAGCCTATAAGTATATCTATATCAAGGGTGTACATCAGGGCCTGGGGAAATATTCTGTTCACCAAGGTCCCCCAGGGGAGGTCAAGACATAATGGGCACAAACTGATTGAGGATCACTTCAAGCTAGACATAAGGAAAAACTTCTTTACAAGTTTAAAAGTCAAGTGCTGAGGGTTTGGAACAGGCTCCCCACAGAGGTCACCCACCCTGGCAATATTCAAAAAGCATCTTGGTGCCCATCTTGCTGGGGTCATCTGATCCCAGCAGTCTTTCCTGCCCAAGTGCAGGGGGACTCGATCTGCACGGAGGCTGGTCCCTTCCAGCCCTAACAACTAGGAAATGCTAGGACAATGTCCTCAGCTGATTTACCATACCGTACAAATGTATTTAATTAAAATGCTGTAGCAGTTTTAAGCTGGTCTCTCACCAACAGAAATGTTACATGCAGTGACCAGGACAACTGTTAGGCTAAAAGTCGCTATCAAGAACCAAGCCAGTCTCTTGAATGATAACCTCTGTAGGAGAGAACCATTTCAATAATATTTTTTCTCCATACTTTAGGAAGCCTTCCTGATTACTGAGGTACAGCTGCTATCTCAAGTCTCTCTGAACACTCATCCTACTGTGCTCCTATGTACAGTCAAATGTATACATCCTCAGGAAGAGAAGTTTTATTCAACTCATTTTGTAAAAACTATGCCAAAAAGCTGTGAATTTTCACCAGGTTTTCAAGCCAGATCACTATTAAATACACTGATGGTGTCAAAGGCAGGACTTTAATGCCATTTTTCAGTTGTTTCAAATTCAATGTGTTCAGTTGGCAGAGCTGCAGATTATACATTATTTAGGTTCAGAATTACCAAGTACAGGATGCTGGTACATTACACCTTTAGTAAGCTAGCTCTATCAGGAGTATTTTCCTGCAATCCTAAAGAAGGTTTCAGCATTAGACTTAATTGGCAATTAATGAACTGCTCAATGCATAGCTGACACATTTTATTATTAAAAAACCCCAAGAACAGTCTACAAAATGCAACCCCCAAACTCATAGTAGTCTTGTTGTATCACTCTCTTGTGGAGTGGCTAAGGCATCAGTAGAGACGGAATGCAGTAGCGTCACTTGTTTAAATGTGTGGGGGATTGTTCCTGTCTATCACCGCTTCTATAGAAAAGTACTTAAGCTAACTCCAGTCAGCACTGTTAAAACTATACTGCTCTCCAATTACCATTTGTCTGTAGGAATACAACATTAAAAGTAATTGTCCTAGCTGAGCTTTATAATAGTTACTTAACATGCTATTTATAAAATCAAGGTAAGCACCCTGTGGGGAGAGGGGAACCACTTTCAAATCTACTTTGCCTGTATTTTATCATAAATTAATACTTGTGAATGTACAGCAGACCCTCTCTGAGCGCTCAGAATATCGTGTAAAGATGGGAAAGTTGGTGTGATACTTAACACACCAAGTTAAAGACCCCTTGCTTACTGGTTAGCAATGGTTAGCCATAAGTAGTACTCTTGGTACTATTAAACCTGTTAATTACTCCAGGGGCACAGTTACTGTTTTAAAACTCTATGCTGTTCTGTAACAAACTATACCCAGTTCAACCCCCGCTATTCAGCCATATTAAAATAAAAGCAGTTCTGCTGCTGCTTCATTCTGTGTTGTGCTGGCACTGAGGAGAGACCAGTCAATGCTGTTCACCAGAAGTCTTCATCAGGGCCTCCATGAGAAATGCCTGCAACACTAAATTTGGAAAGGGAGGGAAAAGGAGTTATGAACAGACTGTAAAGCAGGCTCTTACCTGAAGTTTACACATGCAATGTAATTGCATAGAAAAAAAAGTTACTAGCAAGTGGACTGTATTTTCACACTGGCTCATGAGCCAGCCTTTCAAGTTACTGAGACTCTGTCCCAGACCCTGAAAGAGATTCAGACATGTAAATCTTAGTGATTTCAGGGGGACGTTAATACCTAAACATCTTAGAATGCAGCTACTGACAAAGGTCTCAAACTCTACCCTAAGTGGTAGTAACAGAATACTAGTAACTGAAAATCTTTTCATACAAGGAAATCATCCTCTCAGAAATTAGTGCTTATACAGGTTTCACTCACTTTATGCGGGTTCTGTATGTGTGAATTTGCTCTTATGCGATGACCTCTTTTATACCAAAAATTTGATATATGCGAGGTAAATTCACTTTTATGCAGTCGGTATGGTGGAAGCTTGTAGTCAGCTGCTTTGTGCAGTGAATTGTGGGAGTGACCCACACCAAAATAGTCTCCTGTGTGGATCTGTGCTCCTCGCTTGTTGTCTGTGACACACGTTTCTGTAGCTGCCATACCCATTATGGTAACATTCACCACCCCCTTGTGCATGTGTGTACTGTCTGCTGTTGTTGAGTACCAAAACTATCTTGTAAAAGTGGTAGAAATAGGGATATATCCCTATTTGTTACATTGTAAAGTGGGTTCCCTTTATACAATTTGAGTTCTGTGCTGTTTTCCAGGAACACATGCAGCATAAAGTGAGCAAAACCTGTATCTGATGCTGAAGGCGAGCAATGTAATATTGCTTTTGTTTTGCATGGGAATTCCTCATCAGAACTTGGGCACAACTTCACAGTAACATGGTTAGCATGTGATTTGGAAAAAAATATAGCAAGGGGGAGACAAGCTCAGTTACAACCCACAAATGTGTATCACCTGAGGAAATACAATCTTGATAAATGTTCAAAGCAACCTGTTGCTGTTCTACCTGTGCCAGGTTACCTTAACTTCCAACAGAGGGTGTGACATGAGAGGTAGGGTGCAAGAGGACCAATGACAAGCAAATAGCCTGTAGGAAAGTTAATCACTGTTTCTCAAAGGGATAAAGCCATTGGGAAGTAAGGATGGTTCAATATTACTTGAGTACTTCAACAATGTCTCCGTATAGCCCAAATGCACAGCATAGTGGTGACAGGATAAGGAGTCTTTCATTTGGTCTGAGCCGACCGTGGTTCAAACATAACAGCTACTTTGTGATCAACATGAAACAGATGGCTAGTTACAGTCTACAGCCTGACTAGGCAGATACCTATCTGACCAAATCTGCTCCTATAGCTACTAGTGATTTTTCCAGAGACGGCAGAAATTTGACACAGACCCACACTGTAGTGAAACCAGCAAACTCAAAAGACAGGAGGCATTGTAACTAGTAGCAGAGAAAACCTCCCTAAAAAGCAAGGTACATTAAACAGTAGAATTGCTCTACCTCCACACAGTAATCCATAGGCTAAATTTACTCTAAAAGCTTTATTACCCCAGGGAAGTTTCTCCTCAGCTGAGTACAATATAGAGATTATATTGCTGCTATCCCATAAATAACTGGTTTGGCAACAGCAGTGCTAAAACTATTGGATTCAGTTGCTTAACATTATTTTAAAGTTGTGCTGCTGTTCACAATAAATTCTTCATTGCAAGAATTTATTGTGAACAGCAGCAGCAGAAAAAGGGGGGGGGAAGGGGCAGGTGGACAGCCTGCTAAAGACAATTTTTAAAAATGGCCTCTCTAACTTAAACAAGTAGAACAAAGACAGGATTTTTCAGTGTAATACTCCTTTAAGAAACAGGTTTGTCTGTATATCCATTTTGTTTTTAGACTGTGGATATTTCTTAAGCATAAAATCCAGCAGTATTCTCAAGTGAGTACTAGTCACAAAAATAACAACAACAACACTAAAAACACATCAGCCTTACCTTTCCTCTTTATCACTAGACGTTAGTCTTTCCATCAGTGATACTTCTTCTACTTCCTCTTTCACCAAGGTCTGATAACAGAAGGAAACATTACATGTTATCTAGTCCTTTGGCCTAACTTTGCCAGTGTAATATAGTATATAACCATATGCAGCTAAAGCAAAGATAAGCTATTTTTGTAAAAAGAAGAAATTTGAGCTGTATGTACATAATGGCTTCAAAAACAAGATGTGTTAGAAAACACCAAGCACACTGCCAACAACATACTGCATCAAAAGAAAGTGACATTTAGGATAACAAGTGTGAAAAACTTTTGAATAGAAAAAACATCTCACTAACCCCGCCCCTGCCCCCAAACATATTTAATAGATAATCTGCTCACTGTAAGCCACCAAGGGAAAGATGTGCCTCTCACCACAGAGGTACCCACATTCCCGAGGACAGATTTCAGTTTCTGGAACCCATTTGTCTAGACAAATGCAGTCTTTGTGCAATATCATTTACATGTATAAATATGCACCCTCAAAAACAATTTGTACAGAAACAACATTTTGTAAGCATGAACGTTACCACCTGCATCTTACTGCTTACTGTTTTGTGGACTAGGTAAACAGATTTTGGCAGTTCCTGTCAAAACTGATGGCCTGATTTTTTTTTTTTTTTTAACTGGCCTCTGCTTAGGTGCAACATTTTGGAATTAACTAAAACTAAATATAAATATTCTATTGTATGTTATTTCCTCACAATCAAAAGTATTTCCTTTGCAAAGCTTTATATTTCTCATGTGACCTAGCTAAAATCTCTTAGAATAACACTAAGGGACACAAGGAACACAACCCCAACTAGCTAACCAAACAACTGTATTATACATTTACTCATTGCTCTTACATTAACTTTGTCAGTGAAGAAATGTATGAGAAAATAAGGTTCAGTTCAGCGGTCTCTTACCTCCTGACTTATATATTCTTATACCTCCTGACTTAGATATATATTCTTAGAGACACAACACTGTCTTAGAAAGTCACTATTTGAACTCGCTCCTACACCCTGTAATTGTCCACTGTATTGGCCAATATTACCTTGCTTGCCAGCTCCTGCTCTCTGTTCTGCTGAATAATTTTCATGTATTTTTCTAAGGGAGTAGGAAGAGGATCAGCCAAATTGCTTTTAGCATCAGGAATACCAATTTCTGACTTTTTGACTTGAGCGTCTTCCTCCTTTCTTTCCATTTTCAATGAATCTTGGATCAGCTTCTAAGAAATACAACACAAAAACAACACCCAGGAATATATCATGCTGACTGGTCATAGGAAAAATATTTAAGACAATCATATATGGAGCTCAATATATTGACACATTAATTTCAGTACCATGTCAGCCTAATCTGCAAACACTAACCTATGATTCATTTTGAATACTATCTTCATTGTTACATTTGCTACACTCATTCTGAGCCTGCAGTCATTGCATAGGAAAAACATGCTCTAGTCAATGGAAGTTTTGCTTAGATGAAATTGAAGGATTAGAGATTTGTGATATTTCTATACTAAACTGACACCCAGACTGTTATTTGTATTCAACTTGTTCTAATGCTACACATAATACTTTAATACCCTATGGCATATACCATACTGGCCCAAATCCAAGACTACTTCAAATTTAAGATGACCCTCCCGATTATTAGATTCTATAAATGGAATAATTATAAATTTGTTATAACTTTTCATGTATAAAATTGAATAATTGGGAAGGTTATTTTAAATTTGTCCCCCCAAAGCTGTCCTTTGCTCCCGGACCTCTTGCCTTCTACCTATACCTATGGCTTCACCCTGCTGCCTTCCCTCCCTGCCACTTGTCCCCCCCCATGCCTGTGTCTGCCCCCATGGTGCAGCATTGGTGGGGGGGACCTGCAAGGGCAAGCACTGCAGGTATGGGGAGGGAAAGTGGGGGAAGCATCAGGGAGCATCCAAACAGTGCCCTGGTATAGACTGCATAGTGTGCCGGCACCAGGGCGTGTGCCCCCCTGGGGCTTAGTAGTTAGACAGCCCTGAAACCCAACATCACTCAAGGAGAAATATTAGCAACAAAAAGTTTGGTTCTAATCAGAGTTGTGGATGCAATATAATATTACAAGTGAAAGAAAATTTGGTATATATTAAGTTTGCCTACAAAAATCAGATTTGTTTTGGTAGTCTTTTATTGGACCAACTTTAAAATAAAACTTGAACAAGTGAAACTAAACTACCACGATGCTCTAGAGTGAACCGTCCAAAAAAAGGTAAAGAGAAATCACCATCTTCTAAACTGACACTCAGATTGTTTGTTGCCTTCAATTTGCTTTAATGTTATATATAATACTTTAATGCCTAGAACCATCCGTTATGACAGAACCACCACTTCGTCTCGGACGTCACAGCCCTCCTCTGGAGAAAAACCCTACGCTACAGCCCTAGAAGAAGTGCCAGGGAACCACAATTCACAATTTTACTGGGCATAAAAAACCATGGATTTAAAGACAATGGTTTTATGGCTCAGTCGAATTAACCAGCTCCCTCTACTAATTCCCCTTTGCTCCATAAATGATAATGGCCATCTTCTCTGTTGAATTAATTTAGGTTTTTCACATACTTGGGTTTATCTGTTTAAACTGTTCTTTCCTTGGTCTGTGATTACTTCTGAGAACATCACTGTTCCCCAGAATTAGTGTCCACTTTTCATTTTAAAAGATTGCTTTCAGTTACACAAAAGAATTTTTAAAAGTAATTGCTCTACCTGACATTTAACTTAAGCTGTTTCTGTTTTTTTTCTGGACCTGAGGAAGGGCATTTTATGCTACAAAGCTGTCAAACATCTCCCTCCAACTATACAGTTAGTCCAGTAAAAGATATAACCTAACGAATCTTGCTTAATTCTATTGTGATGATTTAGGAAATATGTGCAGATATAACACCACTACTAAAGAAGTTAATATAGTTTATTGGAATTGTTACGTGGTTTATATAGTTCAAAGTATATGGTACAACATTATACAGCATTACTATGGGAATTTTAAATGTTATGTCACCATTTCCTCATTCAGTTTTTCTAGTTCTCTTTGCTCTTTTTCCAAAGCTTCCTGTCGTTCTCTCTGCCTTCTTTCTTCCCTTTGTTTCCTTTCTTCCTCCCATTTTTTCTCATCCTCTTCTCTTTGCTGATCTTCAGACTCTCTTTGATTAACTGCTGCTGTAATGGAGTTATTTTTACATTTGTAACATTTGACATACTAAGTTTGGTTACTGCATTGTGTAAGTGCAAGTTATAAACAAGAGGGGATATGCAGTTCAGGAATGCATTTAATACACTGGTATTCAACATTGTGTAAGATGGAAAACAGATAAGCAGCAAATAAAACTGTACAGAAAAAGAGCCTAAAACTACTGTGCTACAAGTTCATAAAAGCACTATATCATTAAGAGGAAACATTTCTTCCCATTATTATGTCTTCCTATCTTATTGGTTACACAAAGAATCCTTAGGACTCTTAAACAGAAAATGAATGGGACAGCCTTGTAACTTGCAGAGGGACAGGCTGTCAGGATAAATGCACATACTCTCGCTCTGCCACAGACTTCCTGGATGACTTTGAAAATTTTGCTCAAACCTGGATGATTCTCTTAAAACAGATCAAATACATACTTAGATCAAGCTTCCAAAGATGGGATGTGACTTAAGTTGTGAACGCAGCTTCTACAGGGGAAAATAGGTGGCAAGTACAAAAAAGTCCTCAACTCTTCTCAGTTTTCCCATCTTTGCAATAGACATTGCTACTTGCCTTCCTCACAGGAATGTTGCGAGATTTGCTTCTTTCATGTTTGTAAAGTGTTTTACAAAACTTAAATAGAAGATTCTATATAAAAAGGCAAGTATTATAAATAGCCACTGAGGAAAAAATAATTACAGAATATCTATGCTGTCAGGTAAACACTAGTCACTTCTATAAAGTAGCAATTTTTTTAGGTGCACAAAATACCAAAAGCTATTTGAAGCTCAAAAACTATACTGATAAAAAATTACTGTATCTCTGAATGGTATGGAAACACAGGAGAAACTGAGTGCGTTTCATTGAAAGCATCAGTATTGACCCATGCAAGTGGCTTATATCCTTTCCCCATTAGTCAGACCAACACATTTAGTGAACTGGTATACAAAATAATCACCAAAGACAAGCACCTATTAAGAAAAAGAAACTTCAGATCCATCACCCCAGACAGCAACAATCATGGAAGTTAAAGATATCTTAAAACCCCCAAAGAAGTCTTTAGATCCAAAACACAAATGATTAAATTAAAGCAAAGCTAAGAGAAAGGCATGAAAAATCATCCTACAGTAAATCCAAAATTAACAGAATAGCCATGTTCCTTTCTCTTCAGCACATAAGCACTAGCTTTGAGAAAAGTTTTCAATCAGTTTGATACACATAATTACAGAATGCTAAATTTGGTGCTTTTTTGTTTAATGCATTTGCCATGTAAAGGGGGTATTCACTTTTGTTTCGAAGCTGAGAACTCACTTAAGTCCTGCTGTGAAGTGGCTGTTGCTGGCACAGTGTTTGTGACATGGCCTCCATTGACAATGTTCCCAGATGGATGTGACACATCACTTTCGAACTGCTCTGGAATGTCCCCTTGATCTGGACAAGAAGTTTGAACAATGGCTTCATTATTTTGTAATTATAGTAGCGGGACAAAGGAATAGACACAAAGTGTGGGAATGGCTGAGTTAGAATACAGAAATTTAAGCCATTCATTAATTAAGCACTTTCCCCAACAAACTCAACCATTTCAAGGAAAATTAACAAGCAAATAGGCTGCACTTCAATTGTAATCATGGAACTGTTTGGCTTTGAAAAATTAATTGTTGCAATCCCTGTATATACTAAAGCATTGGCATAAATGACATAACATACACACATAAAATAAGATGTTTTAAAAAACCGTAAGTAGATATCTATAAATAATTACAGAATGTTCAAAATCCATTTTTCTTCTCAAAATATTTACTTATGCATATTACGTACATACACACACAGTCTCTCAAAAGCTACAAAATCAGGCAATCAAAAGCTAATAAATCCCAAAATTACAGTAGCCTGTGCAATCTTGATTCATTTTCCTTGTGCATGTGCATTAAGAGACAGTTGCATCATAATCACATATTGCTTTTTTTCACAGTATCGCTGCCTCATTCAGTATAACTGGACAGGACAACCATACAGCTCCCTTAAATTAATACTTATTCATTATTTTATTTTCTCTTTATAGTTCAGTACATGACCACAGGGTTTGGCCATGAACAGACATTCAGATTCTCCTGGGAGTGTGGCAGCTGTCCCAGGAAACACCAGGAGTGTACAGATGTTCAGGATTTTTCTCCCAGAGCAAAAATGGCCGGTCCAGGAGAAAAATAACTTGGGAACAAGGACTGAATCACTCCCAGGAAAGTTTCTCTTGGAAGAGTGAACGCACGCATCCTCTTCTGTGGGAAGCCACAGCAGAGTGTGCTTTGCTTCTGCGGCCTTTCCCCCTACCCCACCTCACCCCCCAGGAGACTGTGTTGCTGTGGGATGGGTTGGAGGAGTCTAGTGTTAATCAGATATTACATTCCGGACCCAAGAAACTTTCCAACACTAGTTTCAGTGGCCTGATATGTTCTGACAATACTAGCAGCATCAGCCTTTAGCTGCAAATTTTCAGCTCTTCTACAAATCAGATGAGTCAGAGAAATTAAAAAAAAAAAGTTTGTTAGCAACCACTTTATGGAAGTTTGGCTTAAATAGCTTCCCTAGTGTCACAGAGGAATCACACTATGTAAGCCTGTTCTTTCTCCCTGACACCATGCCTCCTGTTCAGCTCCATCCAACCTCTACAAAAATGAGGAAGGGTTGATTGACTATTTTGTAATGAGTATGCAAAAGGAGGGCAAATTAAGGTGGTCCAGGTAACCTTAATTCTGACATTTCTTCACTTCTAAGTGTTTGACTGAAGCAGTTTGACTTTCTTTTAATGTAGGTTTTGTGTAACTAGCCTTATTTCAATCCCATTCTCCACCAGTTCCTACTAGCTGAGATCCTCAGCCAATCTCAGGGTCCCAAGCACTGCCCACCGCTGCCCCCACTCCAACTTTTGCTCAGTCCATTTCAGAGTTACACTCTGGCTCTTCAACTGATTTGTCTACCCCCTTCCTACCATTTGCTTCCAAATGCTGCTCTCCTTATCCAGCCAGTCCCAGTCTCACCACATCCAACCCCAAGTGATTTATCCCTCCACCAAATCCAGTCCCAATCTCCCCTGCTCACTTGGCCCTTGTACCAATTTACTCTCTGTCCTACCAGGTCCAGCTGTTTTCCTGCCTATGCTTGAATGATTCAGCTTCTTTTTCCACACTGTCTGTAGGGATGGGGACTGCCAGTACATGACAGGTGGAGTCCCTTTTCTCATTTCAGGTATCTGGCCACAGCATGGTTTGCAGCAGATCAAAGCTGCAACTGCAGGGAGAACCACAGTCAGAGGCTGAAACATGCTTAGTACAGATTGAAACTTTGGAGTCCCTAACTGCAATGCGCTGGCAAGTCTTAACTCAATATGTACAAACCGGATAATTTTTCATAAACCAGGCCAAATTTGAGTGGATTTTTCACAGGATTAGTAAAGAAAGTTCCCTGACACAAAGGCCTTTGCCTGTCAAATTCTAAGTCCCTTCTCCAAAGCATGAGGTGCTAGAGCTTCTCTAAATACAAATTGTCAGAAATTTTTAACGTGGACAAAGCCATGTAGTATTTGTTAGCCTTGTTGTCAGAAACTGCTAAATGCTTTAATTTGTATTTTTTTTTTTACATTTTCAGCCCAAGCCAAATGCCCAGCACAAAAATTTCAGCGTAGATGGTTTAAGTCTAATACAGTTATTAGTGACTGAATAGTCATATAAAGGAAAGTTTATACATTATATAGCCGGACGAAGGGTATTTATACCCAAAAGCTTGCAAAAAAGAATTTTCCCAACTATTTGAGTTGGTCTAATAAAAGATATCAGATTTACCCAAAGAACCTTGTCTGCCTATAAATGAAAGTGTAAGACAATAGTAATAACAGGTAGTCCTACCAGCTATGCCTATAGTGATATGTATAGATCCCATTCTTAAGTGGCAGATAACCAACTGGGTGAAGCATCTATTTCAGATGCACCTGCTATATTTTTCTTAAGTTTCTATGAAATTAGTCTTCAATAACCTTTAATAATAAAAACAAGGCTACATAAACATATATATATTAATTGACATGTAATCAATAATACCACAATCCTTCCTGTTAGGTGTCAGAATATGGCTCTGTATACACCAAGCTTGAAACAGCAGAATCTTGTGCATAACACAATTACACCATTACTGTTGTTCTCATATATGGTAAACATCATTAACCTTTAGAAACAGAACAGATTTGGATAACTGGAAAGGAAAAACTAATTAGAAAAACTATTTTTATTATTCTGTTAAACAGCAACAGTAGTAGCAAAAAAGTTGTTAAAAATAAAGTTGGAAATATCTAAGTTTATATATCTTTATTTATATAATCAAATATAAGGATATATATAAATAAGGATATATAAGTTTATATATCCTTATTTATATAATCAGTTTGCCATCATTCAACTACAATTATATATTATATCCGACGGCTAAAAAACAACCGACCTCACAAAAACAGAATGGTAGCCTACGCAATGAAACTAGCCATTTAGAACACAAAAAGCATTTTACTTTGGGTGAAGATGAATGGTAAAGAAAGAGGAGATTTATTACAGGCCACCAAATCAGGAAGAGGAGGTGAATGAGGCACTCTTCAAGCAGGTGACATCTATCCAAAAGCTATGGGATGGTACTGATGGGAAACTTCAATTTTATGGACATCTGCTGAAAGAACAATGCAGCCAAACATTAAATGTCAAGGTGGTTCCCAACTTGTGTAGAGGACAACTTTTTCTTCCAGAAAGTAGAGGATACAACTACAGGAGCTTCTATCTTGGATCCTGTCCTGATCAACAGGGAAGAATTGGTGGAGGATGTGAAGGTGATGGGTAACTTGGGAGGAAGTAATTACAATACAATGAAGTTCCAAGTCTCGAGAGAGGCAAAGCACATGGTCAGCAAATTTAAGACATTAGGCAAAAAGGCATATTTCATCAGACTCAAGGAGTTAATAGGCATAGTGTCACGGGAGGACAGACCAAAGGATAAAGGCACCCAGAAATGCCGGGAGCTTCTAAAGGTCACAGTATTAGAAGCTCAACAAGAAAGTGTCCAGACACGATGGAAGCACAAGAAAAATGGCAAGAGACCAATGTGGCTGCACAAGGCACTTCCAAAATGCCTGAAATTAAAAAAAAAAAAAAAAACCCAAAAAACAAACAAACAAAAAAACAGGCATTGGAAGAAAGGGTTAAGGAAGCATACCACAAAATAGTAAGAATCTGCAGGGGCAAAATCAGGAGGGCCAAAATAAAGAATGAACTACACCTGGCAAAGGATGTTAAGGAAAACACGAAGCAGTTCTGTAAGTATGCTGGCCAGAAAAGAAGGGCCAAAGAAGCTGTGGGTCCTCTGTTAACAAGCCAGGGGAAACTCCTAACAGAAGATGCCAAGAAGGTGGAGCTACTCACAACAGCTACTTTGCCTCGGTCTTCACAAAAAAATTAAGCTGCAGCCAGATACCTAATAAGGATTATCTGTATAAGGAAGGGGGCAAGCTGGGGAAGGAGATAACAGACAGTCAGAGAGCTTTTGTAGGGTCTGAATGAATTAAAAATCAGCAGGGCTGGAGGAGCTTCAACCCTGAAGGAATTGGCAGAAAAGATCGTGAAAGCCTTCGCAATCATATTCATGAAGTTGTGGGTGACAGGCCAGGTGCTAGAGGACTGGAAAATGGTCAACATAGTGTCCCTCTTTAAAAAAGGCAAAATGAAGAACCTGGGGAATTACAGACCTCACCTCAAGACCTGGGAATTTACTGGAGCATATCATATCCTAAGGAAGGCCATTTGCAAGCATCTGGAGGAGGAAGGTCTGATTGCAAGCTGCCATCATGGATTTATGAAAAACAAATCATATCAAACAATCTTGATCTCTTTCATTGAAAAAGTAACTACTTGGGTGGATGATAGGAATGCCATGGATATAGTGTACAGGCAGTCCTCGGACTTACAACACAATTGGTTCCTGAAAACCATGTCTTAAGTCGAAACGTTGCAGTTCAGAAATGATTTTCCCATAGGAAACAATGTTATAAATGGGGAATTGGCTCCTCAGCCAAGGCCCGATATCCTATTTTCACCAAAAATAACCCAGAATTTTGTACTCAATCAATTACAGATGAGTAATATAGCTACATTAATGTATTTATATTGTAAATAGCATGATATTGATTTGGAAGGACTCCTTTGATGCAACCTCTCTGGACTTTTTGAAGGGTTCTTGGCTGGAGTCTTCTCAGGGTTCTTGGCTGCAGATTCTTCTAGAGTCTTGTCTGCTTTCTTAAAGACAGTGTCCAAGGAAGTTTGGACAGATGTTCTCCAGGGAGATGGGTGACGCAGAGAACTTGTTCACTGGTGTGGTGTGACATCACATCGGATCAAGGATTGTAAAGTTGAAACTGACATCATAAAGTTGAAACCGGGTGTCAATTTATAAACGTTCTAAGTCTAAAATGTTGTAACTCAAAACGTTGTAAGTCAAGGACTACCTGTATTATGAGAAGGTCCTGCATGACCTTCTCATAAACAAACTGGAGAAAGGTGGGCTGCGTAAAACTACTAAGGCTGGGGTGGATAGACACGGAGAAGGATTGAAAACACGTTGGAGGATGTGAGCGCAATTCAGAAGGATCTCGACAGATTGAAAAGTTGGACTAGAGCTAACAGGATGAAATTCGATGAGGACAAATACAAGATGCTACACCTCCAGAGGAATAATCAGAAATACAGATACAAAATGGGTGATACCTGGCTGGATGGCAGCACGATGGAAAAGTCTTGATAGACCACAGACTCAAAGACTTGGAGAAGTTAGAGAGTGTCCAGGCTGGACAACAAAGATGATAAAGGGCTTCAAAAGCAAGTCATATGAGGAAAGGCTGAAGGAATGAGGCATCTTCAGCTTGCAGAAAAGGTGCTGAAGAGGGGACATGATGGCAGTATTCAAATACTAAAAAGGAAGCCATAAAGAAGAGGGAAAGCACCTTTTCTTTCTTGCTGCAGAGAGGAAGACACAGACCAATGGCTTGAAGTTGCAGCAAAGTAAGTTTATACTGGATATCCAGAAAAAACTTTGACGCTGCTAGACCAATGAGGCAGTGGAATAGCTTGCCTAGGGATGTTGGACTCTCCATCACTGGAGGTGTTCAGGAAGAGGCAGCCATTGGTTGGGAATAATCTATAACTATGCCTATATTTTACTATAGGTATTTCCTGTGCTTTGCTCGTTCCCCCCACCCTGCTTTCTTACATGTGTCAGGGTTTTTTTAAGCCTCCCTCAGCAGCATTAGGAGTTGGCTACAGCCAAAGCTGGAGATTTTGACTGGGGTGTGCTGAAGCTCCTGCTGGGACCAAAACCAGAGATTCCTGGCTAGAGGGTCTTGCCCCCATGCTCAAAGTCAGACTGAGTGCCATATTTGGGGCCAGGAAGGAATTTTACCCTAGGTCAGATTGGTACAGACTGTGGCGGTTTTTCCCTTCCTTTGTAGTAGGGGGCATCCTGATCTACCCAGGATCTCTTGAGGATATTATTGACAAAATGGCATAGAAGCAGGATGTTGGCTGCCATGGGAGTTAAAGTAAATGACCTCTGGAGGTCTCTTCCAGCATTATTTCTCTATGATTCTATGTGTACCTTAATTTCATGTGAAGGTTCATGGAAGGGGATAGATAAGTTTTTTTTATTACACACTTGAGATAAGTGTTAGCTCATAGTAATTACATACATCAGTGATTCATATGCAGAAAATTTTGGAACAGAAGCCCAATTTTCCTGCTAGAGTTCTCTTTGAGATGAAGGAGAAAGGCATTCCTTTTTGCCTGGTATCCCATTGCCTGATGTCCCAACACAGATGCCACATGCTTTCCCCTGATTCTTTTGTCTTCGCTTACACCTTTCTGTATTTCCCTGTTATCTTTTCCTTTTTGCTGCTTCTTTTTCTTTTTGTAAGTTTTTCTTCCCCTTCTACTCTGTCCTTCCTTTATGGTAACTCGGATTGTCCTTCTTACTTTTTGGGGTGGTTTGTTAGTACAATCCAACATAGCACATAGGGTCTGACCAAGACTATTTTTTTTTCAAAAAAGAAAAAGAATTTTTTTTATCCCATTTAATCTTTGAATTTGTTTTATTCTTTCAGTTTTCAATCCATTGCATTGCTTTTATGGTTTAAATAACAAAAATGGCAAGGTTTTTTTTTTTTTAAATAGCCTCTGGCTGGGTGGCTTTTACCCTAGTAAATGAAATGCCATTATTGAAGAGACTTGGAACTGTGAGTTGCACTTGATCCCCCCCTCCCCAAAGCAGAACTGGATGCTCATTCCTTGAGTCAGGATCTATGAAGAATGGGGGAAGGAAGGTGAGAAATCAAAAGGCCAGGGTCTCAGAGCGGGAGAGAGTCTGGGCTCCTCTCTTGGCTCTAGAAGTCAAGCCTGGACTGGCTTCAGGGGACTCTCTCAGAGACCAGACAAGGCTGCAGCAGTCCTGAGCAATCACCCCCCTGGAAGACACCCCGTGACAAATGGTCATAGCAAACAATGAGAATGTACCTTTCTTCAGAAAAACGACTGGCAACTGAAACTATTTAAATTGACTCTTTCCACTTGGTGGTTTAAATCAATTCATTCTCAGCTGTAGTTCATTTAGAAGCAACCATTATATGCCAATATTTCACAATTTACTTTTTTCTGTTCATACATGTCACTACTGGATGACACAATATTTAACTGTTTCAATGTCTGCCCTTGCTAGGTTATTCAAAATGACTAGGTCTGTACTGAAACCCCATAAAATAAAAGTTAGATTATAATCAGTTGCAAAATCTTTTTAATGTAAAATTAAAACAATGAATTCAAATCTAATTAAAATATCAAAGAGTAGAAATAGCTCATGACTAAGTACTTTAATTAATGCAAGTCATGGCAAAAAATATTATTTAAAACTGCTAAAAGAAAATTAAAAGCAGTAAATTAAAACTTGTTATTAAATTGAGTAACATAAGAAGTAAAAATCCATGGACATTTCGCTCACCTTATCTACTCAGCATTGAACACAGCCAACATTATAGCCTTAAAACAACAAAATTACAGATATTTTCTTTAAAAGGTAATAAAAGCCATTGTTGATACCTAGGAGGGAGCAGAGAATTTCTATCCTTACTTAATTTTCTATGAGCCCTAAAAAAACAAGTAAAAGAAGAAGCCAATCCTACACCTAGATAAAATTGATATAGAGGTCAGCAAGCAAGGGACAGACTATTTTGGCTGGTGGCTGTACTCCAATCTGAAGGTAATCTAATGATGAATTTAACTTTGTCATTGTACAGCCCAACGATGTATTACTATTAGTTTGCTCTAGTCTCTACTTGCAAATTCTGGCCCCCTTTACATGTTACATTTACGCCAGAATTAACACGTTAATTACAGCATAAATGGCAAGGGTGCTACACATGTATCCACTATAAGGTGCCATAAAATGGCAAATCAGCCATAAAAATATTTCAGAAATAATGCAGAACATTTTTTGGATAATTTTTATGGCCTCTTACATTGAACTTGTAGCACATCCACACACCAGGCCCCTCTAGAGCAAATGCTGGACAAATCAGCTCACTGTCAGAATAAGTTTTGGATGGGCCCAGATCTCCAACCAGCCTGCCAACGACATTGTCAGCACTAGCCTGGGGCAACCCTGGTCTCAAATGAATATTGGCACTGAGCTTCTGGGCAGTCCCAGTTCTCCAACTAGGCCAAGGGCTGCCTTGGTGTGTGTGGGTGAGAGATCAGAGGGCAGAAGGGGCTGGGCTCCTTGCCCTGCAATAAGGACCCTGGGTACAAGGCATCAGAAGCTTGTGGCAGGGATAGACCTTTGAGGGGAGCCCACTCTGATGCTCCACATCTTGCAAGAGCTGTCAGGTATGGGGTTTAAAGTTTCCCTGGCAGGGGAAACCCTTGAACCCATCAGGGCTGACAATCATATAGCTGACTGTCAATCCCAGCCCCAACAGCCCCAGGTCTTAAACCATACCCGGGGCTCTCTGGACCATGGCTGACAATCAGCTGCATGAAAGGCTACAGGCACCCAACTTTCAAGTTCCCAGTGCTGGGATTCTCCTGCACTGGCAAGTAGTAATGGCATAATTGGCACAAATCGCATTTCCTACCATGTATGTGTTGGCATGGCAAGAGGCGTGATTGTTGGGATTGGAGATTAGATCCCACTGCACCATTAAATGGATGTTTGCCAGGAGCCTCTGATACCTCACTTTTCACCTATCCAGTAAAACAATTTCATACCCAAAAATATTGCTTTAAAGGAGGTTAAGGCTATACAGTCCTAATATAAATATTTCCTTTAAACTCTGAAAATTTAGGAAACCAAAAGAATCAAGTAACACTTTTGTTTTTCTAAGTATATCACGTAGCTCTTTCATGCTAACCAAAACTTTATTTATTCCCTTACAGGGAATCAGTAGGGAAGGAAGGAAATTAAAAAGAAATATTCTTTTGGAATATAAAAACAACAATATACATTTTGTACAACAGTATCCACCCTTTTGTATCAACTGTGTAATAGAAAGTGCTATTAAAAATGCATTTATCAAACAAAAAAGTTAGTTAAAATTTAAATCTATCTTTACCAGAAACTCTAGGGTCACAGAGTTAAAAATAGTAGAGTTATTAAGGATGAACCTGGTAGTACTATGTGCAATACCTGTCCAGTTATACATTGCATTACAGGGGATCCTAGAATCTCCAGTATCTCAGTCCTCCACTCTCTGCTTCCCTCCAAGGCAGAGGTGGAAGACTAGGGGGATAGGAGAGTGGCTAGCTCTCTGATAGCCTGGACAATGGCAAGCTGTCAAGGAGCCCCTCTGGGACCCTGATCTTGCCACAGCCATTGTGGCCAACAGAGCTCTAACAGCTGTATCCCTGCCCAGGTTGCACCAATCAGCCATGGGAACTGCAGGACTAATCACTGACAACCTTCCCTGGCAAGGGAGAGTGCTGGCTGTTAGAGGTGCATCGATACATAGGTTTGATATCAGATAGGTACCGATGTAAAGAAAATTGTCTGTATCAGAAAATTGGCCTGATATGGCTGATAATTTGGCTGATAAATGGCCCGTGCATGAGCACAGTTGCAGTGCAGCATGTAGGCAGTGAGGAGCACAGGTGGCAGCGTGGAGAGCTGCATTCAGCTGGTAAGTCTGGTGTGGTGGAAGGGGAGAGAGTGTGGGGGGTCAGATCAAGGGCCCACGCTGTGAGGGAGGGAGTGGAGCTGGGGCAGGGGCTGGGGCAGGCACTGCCTAGCCGAGGCAAGTGCAGGACGGGGCCACAGGTCGTCCGGAGGGTGCAGGAAGGGAGGAGGGAGTGCAGCTCCCACTGCTATGCACTGCTTGTCCAGGAGCTGTTCGTCCTGTGGCTCGTCTGGCGCTCGTGTGACAGCTTCCAAACACTCATCTGGGAGGGGACAGGGGGCATGTGCCCCTGGATCTGCCTCAAGCAGAGCAGGGTGGGCTGGGGCCAGGGTTGTACTGGGTTCTTCCCAGAGGAGGGCTGGGCCGAGCTGAGCTCGGGGCAGGTGGTGGCAGTACTGGGAGCCCAAGCGCAGTCTGGTCCAGCCCCCCGCTGGGAACAGCCCAGTGCATCCCCAGCCTGCAGCTGTAGCGTGCCCCACCCTGCCCAGATCCGGGGAGGGGGGGCACCTGCCCCCCCCTCGGTGCGCACAGCAGCAGGAGCCACCCTTTCCCTCCCAGTGCCCCACCCCGACAAGCTGCTTGCAGCTCTGCCCCATGCTCCCCCCACCCCCGGCTGGGCAGTGCCTGCCCAGCTCCACTCCCTCCCTTACAGCAAGGCCCTTGATCTGTGCCCTCTGCCCCTTCCCTTCCCTCCACCCTCCCCTTCACCACAACATACTTACCAGTTAGACACTGCTCTTCAAGTTCCCAGGCTGGTATCAGAAATTGGCTCGATATCGGCCAACTTGCACCCTTAAAAATTGGCTATCAGTATCAGCCCCAAAAATCTCTCTCAGTGTACCCTTACTGGCTGTCAGTCACTGGGCTCTCTTGTCTGTGGGGTGATCCAAAAAACAGCTCTCTATTGTTCCCCGTCTGGAGAGCTTCCAAATCACCTTAAAGGTGAGCTCTCCAGCCAGGGGGCCTGTATGTTCGCTACTGTGCTGTATTTTTGTAGTGCTACAAAGAGTCAAGACAGAAATAATGAAGGCTGGTCTGAGGCACTTGTTAGTGTCAAGTAAACCACATTAGAGCCTTAAGACTGAAAAAGAGTATGCCCTTACCTGGAGCATGCATTTTTCTGAACTTAATGTAACCAACGCTCCTTAGGTATGCAGCTGTGACACAGCTGTGATATTAGAAGCCCCCAAACTAGCTATCTCTTATTATATTCAAAGTTCCTAGCAAAAGCTTCAAAAGCCTTATAAGCCTTGAAAATGAAAGGAGATAGTCAGTTTTGGGGCTGTTACAAGAAGCCCTGAATATAATGAGTGCTAATCAGTTTTAGGGCCTCTAATAACACAGTGCTATAGCATTGTGCCGGAAGCTGCAAAACCAACTAGTTCTCGTCTTTTTCCAATTTCTAGTAGCAGCCCTTTGACAACGGCTTCCCCTTCATTGTTTCTGTAGCAGTTAAATGGAGTATGATTTAATTACAAAGATAATGGGGCTGTATGATGTTATACACATATGAGGTTTAGGCACCTAATCAACATGCAAAATAGTGGAGTGTACTACAGTGAATGCATGCAACAGGTACTAAACATCGGGACTGGCACTGTTATAAAGTTAAATGAATTATGCGCTTATCCAGTATCCCCATAAGTGGAGCACACTGTACTCTACAAAATTTTGTGCATCTCTGGATTACCTCAGGTTCATAATTACTTATCCATAATACTTAATACAGCAGCAGTTAAATGATGACCTTAAATGGGCAGATATATTTACAACTAGAAGCCTGATTTTATATAAAATTTTAAAACATACTAAAAAATTGTTACTGAAGTAAATGATATGCATTCCATAATAGACACAAAGTCATGTCTCAAGTGTCCATTTCCATTTTATGCAAAAGAGTTTTGTATTTGTTCAGAGCTAGACTTCTAAATCCCATAGTCTGCCTGTTCTTGTGTCTGCATAATACTAAATAATTCTGGTTTATATACCAAACGCAAAGAAAATAAAATCTCCTTTTCATTTTTTTTGTTTCAAAACATCAGTTAGGTATTCACATACCTTTCCCCCTCACAGTGAAATACAACCTTAGCAAATTTTACTCTTTTAGACAGGGTCAGCACTGCATTTTCTAATTGGCATCCTGTGCTCTGGTGTCATGATCGTAAGTGCATAGATACACTAGGACTAGATAACTTTTCACCTCTGATCATATATTTAACAAACTAAATATAAGCTCCTCAAAAATGGGTTTAATGGACTCATTCTAATTCCTGCTAATCATCTTTTCCATGCAGAGTAATTTTTTTTTTTCCTAATACTGATCTTTGGGACATCCCACTTATGACCCCCTTTCTAATGTTAGGGTGAAAGGAAAGGTGCAAGTTGAGACTTCCCAATGTAGTACAGTAATTGTCTGAAAAACTTAGACTTACATTCAAGAGAAGAATTATGTTCTTCAAGGTCCTCATATGCTAGCTTCTCAGGCTTTGAAGAGTCATCGAAGTCCTGAATATCAGCTTGCTGTTCATGAAAACTGAAGAAGAAAAAAAAAAAACTTTAAAAGATTTACTACATGCCAAGAATATAAGGTAAGAAAAGCAGCAGCTTGAGAAAATGTAAACCACACAGAGAAAATGCTATATAACCTCTAACTCATAATTCTGTTATGCAACTAACTGCTCTCCACTTTCATTAGACAGGCCCACCTTTTGTATCAGACATTTAACTGTGTTGTCTCTCCCCAGACCAACCCACAACTGAAAAGGGCAAAAAGTATTTAGAAAAAAGATAAACCATGGAAAGGAACTAAAAAGGAATTGGGGAGAATAAGAAAGGAGGAAGGCGGTAACAAAACTCTGACACAGAACAGAAGCTATGACTTTTAGTCTTTTAGCATTGTGCTTTGATGCCATGATAATAAGGGCACAGATACATAAGGCGAGAAAACTTTTCACCTCTGATCACATATTTAACAGACTAAATATAGGCTCTGTGAAAAATAGGTTTAATGGCCCCATTCTAATTGCTGCTAGGGATTTGTCTATTAACAACATAAAGCACAATACACTCTACGTGACAACCAGCAATCTCTGTCCAGAAAGAACAGCAGGTCACAAATGAGATGTATCAGCAGCCCGGCATACAGAAGCTGGCTCAGCACTCTGCCATAGTAGCCTTTAACTGTAATGAGCACAAACTATATAATAATAATTCTCAAGGAATACATGTTTTTGTGGACTAGAGGAAAAGGGAACATGAAAAAAACACAGCCCATAAGAGAGAGACTCAACTGCAACCAACTGAAGCCCCAGGGAAAATATATGTATTGGTATTGTTTTTGCCATTTCGGAAGGGTGGCTCAATAACACAAGAAAAACTATCTTGCAAATACAGTATCTATTGTTTAATGTAAGCCACGCTTCTGTTTCTAGAACTGTATCATCTACATTACATAGTTTTAATCTCTGCTAGGCTTATATTATGCCTCTGGAGTACAAGGACAGATGTGCCAATTTGTATAATATTGCCAGTGGTAAATAAATGATAGAAAAGCACAAAATTCACTGACTTAGATTTAGTAAACAAAAAATGAGAGAATTTTGCCTCATTAAGGTAGTTACCTGCATACCCCTAAAGGTTTTCAAAATCCATTTTATCACAGCAGTACTGACAACCAGATCATGGACTGCATCCAGTGTCAATAAGCCATAAAAGAGCGTCTCAATCAACACAACACTATTTAAACACACAAATTGCACTTAAAATGTTCTTTTTTTTTTACCCATTATTTTGATAACCAAAGGTTTGTACAAAACACATCTATGGAAGTATGCAATTAAAAGTACCCAACCCAAACAGAGGCAACAAATTCAGCACTTTAACATGAACAAAACACTCATTACACAAGGCATGAGCAGGAGATGGAAAATCTAACGCAATGAATTCCTCCTTTCCATATAACAACAGCCACATATTTTGCAAAGTCTTCTTTCTATAGTCACAATACTAAGAACGCAGTTCACTCTGCAATAGTAAAAATGCTGTTCACATCCCAGGAGAAGAAAGGGCTGTTTTCAACCGCAAGTGGGGACAGGAAACAAACCCCTGGTGCTGCTACGGTCTTGGAAGCAATCATTTCCCTCAATGATGGAGAGATTCTGACTGTTATTGGCCTCCAGGCAGGAAATGGGTCACTGTGCTGGGAATAGTTTTCCAGATGTGGGACACTGCCATATGTTTTATCTCCCTTTCTGCTCATTCTCTATAGATTGTAAAGTAACCCAGCAATACAAATCATACCACTTAGGTGATATTGACTTGATGCTCAGACTAAAATGTCCACCTTTTAAAATGTAAAGGTGAGAAATATGCCCATCTTCTCCCCACTCCCCCTTTTGGTGGCACAGCTGGTTCAGAGCCAAGCCGGGCAGGGGCGGATGCAGGCTCCCCGCCCTGGTGCCCTTCCCCTGGGAGCCCCATGCCAGCTGTGTGCTAACTACTTGACTGGCAGTAGTGGGGGGCACATCTCCATGCCACCGCCACCCCAGCTGCTACTGGGCAGGCAGGGGGTACATGGCCATGGCACAGGGCTCTCAGGGGAAGGACAGCAAGGCGGGGAGCCCTGAGCCCACAGAGGGCAACCCACCTCTGCCCCACACACAAATCTGGGGGACATGTGCCCTCCATGCCACCCTCCCTGGGGAGGTGCACACTGCAGCAGGGAGCTGCTCCCCTCAACACCCCCTGGATGAGCCACTTGTGGCTCTGTCCTGCTCCCTGGCCAGGCCCCATGCATCGCCCCACCCCTTCCCTGACTGTGGGGGCCTCGATCTGCCCCCCACTCTCCCCAGCCATGCCCACTCCCCCCCATACACTTACCTGCAGGGAGCTGCTCTCCACGATGCCCAGCGCTTTCCCGGCCATGTGCACATGGCACCCCCTGCGTCCCTTGCAGGCTGAAGCCAGCCACCTGCAAGGTGAAACCCAGATCCCTCCATAATGCTATGAATCCGGGACAAATGCTGTCCCAGAGTTATGCATCCTGGGATCAGGATAGATCCCATTTTGGGATTGTCCCACCCAATTAGGGACGGGTGGTCACCCTAGCTCAGACTGAACAGCTGGAGAAGCTGATACATGTATTATTGAATTTCAGAATGTACCTATAAACAGTCCAAGCCAAAGGACAGTCAACCCCCCGCCCCCCCAAATATGCCCCCTTCAAAGAAAACACATGGAAGTATCAGTCTTGAGAAATGCCACAAGGCCCTTATGTCAGGGTCTTTACCCTGTGGCGTAATTCAAATTGTCACTCAGAACCTGAGGGAGGCAACTACTTTCTAGAGCAGCCTGCTCTGCTTCTATGACCATTGTCCCAGGCTCAGCTTCTTCTTATTGTTCAGATAATCCCACCCTCAGGGCAAAATAGGGCAGCAGGCTTCCTTTGATGCACTCAAGCTGTTTTCGTTGTAGTCTTAACAGTGTCCCTTCAAGGCACAGTACACTGTTGCTTGGTACTTCAGCTATTTTCCTTTACAATTTATGTGCAGATTAACACTAACCCTCAATCTGTGACATCTATTATACCAATACAGGGGCATCTGAGAGACAAAGGTTAGCATTAATGAAGGAAAGGAAAGTGTGGAAGATAACACAGCTGTCTGAAGTGAGACACTGCAGAACCATGAAGGGGTATATACACCCCAAAAATTGAAACCAGCTCCCTGAAGAGCAGAAACCTAAAGCTCCTTAATCTCTATTTGGGAAAAACACAAAAATAAATTTTCTTTATCTTAAGTGTGTACAAAAAGGAGTCGATCATTGCAGATAAAATGCATGCACCTTCCAGGACTCTCTACGATATAGATGCTTCTTCTTCAAGCACCCAACTCAAAAGGATAACTGGTAGGTGGGTGGGTCAGATAAATCTGTAAATGATCTCTTTAGTGAAGCAGAATTACTAGGTTTGTAATTATGTCATTTCTAGTGATATATACTATAGTTTTAGACCTGTGGTCTATGGACCTCTGGGAGTCTGCAGACTGTCTTAGGGTCCACAAATATGACTATGATAAATCAAAAGTGCGTGAATACCCACGCTTACAATTCAAAACGGTTTGCACCTCCATTTTACATTTTTTAGGAATCTGCAAATGAAAAGATTGAAAATCACTACTACAGAAGATCCTTATTCTGGGAGAATACGCAAGCTCAAGGAACGTGTCAAGTTAGACTAAGTGTTAACACATAAGCAGGGTTTTTGAAGAAGTGGAATGGATAGGGGGTATATTTTGTTAAAAATATAACTCCAAGAATGTGCCCACCTTATACAGAAGTCACCTTGAAAAGCCAAAAAAAAAAAGGCTCACAATCCCAAGCAAACAACCAATCAAAAAAAATCTCACCCCAAACCCTAGGGAGTATAAGAGTTTGGGCTTCCCTTCCTCAGAAACAAGGTCTAGAAGCATAAGACACCCAAATGTGGCATTGAAGACAGCCAGAATATTAGGGTGTCTTTAGGGAAGGAGCTTTAATTAGAGTGGCCCTTGGGAGCCATTCTAATTAAAAAGTTCTCACCGTGTCTCATGTATTCAGTGTCCTATGCTTCAAAATGGTGAGAGGGGAACTTTAACTAAAGCTCATTGGATAAGCTTTAGTTAAACTGCCCCTGCTGCCATTTGAACCATGGGGATGCTGAATACACGTAATGCCAAGGCTGCTGGAGCATGCTAATTAGCACACTCCAGCAGACTCATTTAATCAATCAACTAACTAACATGCATCAGGACAGGCATCAAGCATGCGTACAGGTGCCCTTCAGGCTTGGTGGAGTATGAAGTGAAGCATTTTAGGCCTCCCTTGCCTAAAACCTTAACTGAAATCCTTCCTAAAAAAGGCAATTAGGTTTTCACGTCAAACATGCAAAAGGGACTTTGTGGTACGAGAAGGATGAGATATTTTATCACCTAGCTGGTCAGGAACTTGTGAAGAGCGAGTAACTCTACTTCATCCTTGCAAAACACGGCATAAACTGGTTAACGCTTCTTGTCCTTGAATCAGAGCAGAGAGAGCAGAAGAAGGAGAGAGAGACAAAGCTTGGCTTACAGCCTACTCTCCCCTGGGGAAAGACCTATAACTTCTGCAGCTGGATCTAAGTCTCAAGGATTGGACTCATAAGTAATGAGCCATGGTAGAGATCAGCCTTGAATTGTCGTATTGCCAACAATGATGAAGTTGACTGGTCACTACAATATGAAGCTTTTCCTTCCTATGAGCTGAAGTCCTCTCCATTAGAAAACATGAAACCTTAACCCCTATTAGATTATGCAAGCAATTATCAGGACTGTTTTTCAAACAAAAGACTCATTAAAAGGGGGTCTCAAAATTGTCTAGTTTCACTTGAAGCTATCAACAGTGAGCTGAAAAAAATAAACTACCTTCATCTTAAGTTACCTCAGGCTTAAAAGAGCTTCAAATTTTGATAGAATCAATTTCTGATTAGACTGTCCAGTCAAGAAGGTAGCTCAAATAACTGAAAGAGTTATCCTTGATCCCATGTGCACCACGCTACAAACATTATCTTTTCCTGAATAAAAGCACAGAACCTGGTTTCTAAGTGTTTAAATATGACTAGAATTTTGGTTTAATGTCATAGGCTAAAGTCTGGAGCGCTACTGGAAGACGCATCCATTTCAGTTAACATGATCTTGAATTTCATTAGCATCTTGTCATCTCTGCGACATGAGGTTTGTATTTTTAAAATTTACACATGCATGTAACATTTCTGGTCCACTCATTTGCTAGGGATATTTTTGAATCTCTTAAAATAAGTCAGCAATTCTGAATTATATGCTACAGATCTATTCCAAAGGTTGCTTTCAGAGAAAAATCTAAACTGTCCTTCCTGAAATCAGAGAATACAAATGGGGAAGCACCATCCATTGATTTATGTCTTTCTGAAAACAAGCTACTTAACAAGAAAGGATATCACACAAAAATAAGTGATGTACACGGGCACAGCAGGAGTCAAGCCCAGTGAGACTTATGGTACCAATGACATACTATCCTTCAGTGCTATGCTGCTTGTAGAGTGCATGACAACACAAAATGCTAATAATTAAGCATTACGTTTGAGGTTTCATAGATTTCATAGACATCAGGGCTGGAAGGGACCTCGGAAGATCATCGAGTCCAGCCCCCCGCCCAAAGGGCAGGAAGTCAGCTGGGGTCATAGGATCCCAGCAAGATGAGCATCCAGTTTCATCTTGAAGGTGTTCAATGAAGGCGCTTGAACCACCTCCGGTGGCAGGCTGTTCCAGACCTTGGCGGCTTGGACAGTAAAGAAGTTTTTCCTTATGTCCAGCCTGAAACGATCTTGAAGTAGTTTGTGACCATTCGACCTCGTCATCCCTTGGGGCGCTCTGGTGAACAAACGTTCCCCCAGATGCTGGTGGTCACCCCTGATAAACTTGTAGGTGGCCATCAGATCACCCCTGAGCCTGCGCTTTTTCAGGCTAAAGAGCCCCAGGGCTCTCAGCCTGTCATCGTAGGGTCTGCTTCCCTGACCTCTGATCATGCGCGTGGCTCTTCTCTGGACTCTCTCAAGCTTCTCCACATCCTTTTTGAATTGTGGAGCCCAAAACTGGACGCAGTACTCCAGCTGCGGCCTCACTAAGGCCGAGTACAGGGGGAGAATGACGTCCCGGGATTTGCTTGAGAAGCATCTATGGATGCAAGCCAGCGTTTTGGTCGCTTTACTAGCCGCCGCATCGCATTGCAGGCTCATGTTCATCTTGTGGTCAATGATGACCCCCAAGTCTCTTTCTTCCATAGTGCTAGCCAACATAGCACTGCCGAGCCTATAAGGATGCTGCGGGTTTTTTTTCCCAAGGTGGAGAACCTTGCATTTATCGGCGTTGAACACCATCAGATTCTCGTCCGCCCACTTGCTGAGCCTGTCCAGGTCAGCCTGGATAACCTGCCTGTCTTCTGGTGTGGATGCTTTGCCCCAAAGTTTGGTGTCATCGGCGAACATGGCCAGTCCGCTTCTGACTCCAGTGTCCACATCATTAATGAAGATGTTGAACAGTATGGGTCCAAGGACAGAGCCTTGGGGGACCCCACTGGTCACAGGACACCACGATGAGTGACTTCCATTAATTACTACCCTCTGGGTCCAACCCCGGAGCCAATTTCCCAGCCAGTGGATCGTGGAGGACCCAAGGCGACAATTGGCCAGTTTCTGCAAGAGGCGATCATGGGACACCAGATCGAAGGCTTTTTTGAAGTCAAGATATATGACATCAATCTCTTCTCCCTTGTCCAGGTGATAGGTCACCTGGTCGTAGAAGGAAATGAGATTGGTCAAGCAAGACCAAGGTTGAAGCCTTAAAACAAAAGAAATATTTAGCCACACAGCTGGTGCTTATGGCAAAGACCAAGAGTGCATCTATGTTGAATTACAAAGTTGGCAGGGTAAGCAGCCTGTGCGGCCACTGTTAGACTGCTCTAATGCCCACACTAGCTGTTTTACAGCTAGCTCAGATCTCTCTATACTACAATGCAACCACAGAAGTGTAAATACCTTACAAGTGTACCTCCCTAGTGGATATTCATTAGGCTGCTGAGTTGGATCCAACCACTGAATTCTGTGCTTTAGACTAGTCAGGTTCCAGACACTGTCTCAAGCTCTCAGCTTCTAGGCACACCCTTGGAGTTCATGTCCAAACAGTTCAATGTCTTAGGCTCTAAAACTCATGCTGGCTCCTCTAAGCAGCTAATGCATACTTCATAGACTACCTGACAGTAAAAGCAAAGGACATAGCCTTTGCAAAGCAATTTCTAAACCAAGTATACTTTATTCAGACAAAATAGAGACACACATGGACAAATGGAAGAACAACAAAAACGTGCATGCTAAACACTCCCTGGAGTCTCCTTACCACTTCAAGAGCCCTATGAATTGTGATCAGAACTTTTGTTCTTCCAAGACCTTCCTCTTCTTTTTCTATGCCTCCCCAATCTCGTCTGTGTCTTCTAAATGGCTGATTAAAAAGTCTCCCAAAGTTCCAGTCCCTCTTGTTAGATAAACCCCTCCAAGCAATTTCCAGTCCTTCATCAGGTCACTGGAAATGCTGATTTCCCTGGGCTGTGGCCAGCTCCCTATACAAAGGGATTCCATTTGAAAGACTTACCATTCAGGTTAACAATTTCTGATTGCTCTCCACTGTTATCTCTCTGCTAGGTGCAAGGTATTTTTTCTGACATCTCTCGGGCTTTTCAGCTCAGGATGGAGCTGAAGTGCCAGAAGTAAGGGCACAGTACAATCTTAAAGTCAAAGTAATACTTTGCTAAACAAAACAGACCTGACAGGCTAATGGGTTCATCCAATCCTGCATATTAAATTAATACCCAATTCAAGTTAAGAGTCCGAAGATAACGAGAGATAACTTTTGGATTAGGAGAAAATAGGACTGACTGAAATCCAAAGAACAATATCCAACCCCTGAATAAAAGTTGCATAAGAAAAAGGGGTAGTTACACAGAAACAATGGACACCTTCTCGGGGAAGGACTACAGAAAAATAATAACTCAATTCTTCTGTTGTAAAGTACTCAGAAAGACCACAATGGGGCAGCATTCTTTTGATATTATGGATTCTTATAAGAAATCTCTGGGTTTATCTTGTGAATCATGCTGGTAATTGAAAATCTAACAGTGCTAATACTGTATGGCACCTAAAGGCTCCCTTAAAAAGATCTGACAGCACCCTCATTGAGAATCATCGATAAAGACAGTAAAAGACTGCTGTAACCAGGAGACCACAACAGATATATATATGCTTATTTTAAATGTAAGGTTAAATTAATATTTTCTCACTTCAAATAGTCTTACAATATTTACCTTAGTTTTTTTCTGTGACTACTGGGGGAGGAAGGACCAGACTCAGAAGAGGAAAGATGTCCTGTCTTCAATATAGGAGAAAGAGGCTGGTCAACACTCCGTTGGGAAGAGGCAAGGTACGAGCCACTGATATCTATAAAATAAAAGAAAGAATATATCCACTTTCTTGTATCAAATCTGCATCCAAATCAAATGCAGTCTGATAGCTCAACACCTCCAATTACAAGACCATGATTTCAGGATTCTACATATGACTGGATTGTGCACATATAATTATCCACAGGGCAACTGAACATGCCCCATCCAGCCTGGGGTTCCAGGGACAGCTTTTAACAGCTCAAGATTGGAATGAGACCAGATACTAAAATGGAGAACATGGATGGAGCCAGCCTTTCTATCCTGTGGCCCTGATGTCATCATAGAATCATAGAAAATTAGGGCTGGAAGGGGCCTAAGGAGGTTCAATGTTGAGAAATGTAAAGTGCTCCACCTCGAGACGAGCAACCCTCAACACATCTACAGGCTTGGCGGCACCAAACTGACTAGCACCATGAATGAAAGGGACCTGGGGGTAATAATAGACCATAGTATGAACATGAGCTGGCAGTGCAATGCTGTAGCCAGTAGGGCAAATAATACTCTGGCATATAATCAATCGATGCATCTCCAGCAAAACCAAGGAGGTGATTCTTCCACTCTATTCAGCACTGGTGAGACCACAGCTGGAGTACTGCATCCAGTTCTGGGCACTACACTTTAACAAGGATGTGGACAAGCTTGAGAGAGTCCAAAGAAGAGCCACCCATATGATCAGTCTTAAAAGGGAAGCTATACGAGGAAAGGCTGAGGGATCTAGGACTCTTCAGCCTGAGAAAAAGAAGGGTGAGAAGGGACCTGGTAGCAGTTGACCGCTATGCTAAGGGAGTACATCAAGGGCTCCGTAACTGCTCACCAGGGCACCTGAGGAGAAAACCAGGAGTAACACCAACAAACTCCTGGCAGATTCAAGCTCAACTTTAGGAAAACATCTTCACTGTCAGGGTGTCCAAACTGTGGAATAAGCTCCCTCCAGAGGTGGTGCAATCACCTACCCTGGAAATCTTCAAAAAGAGATTAGACAATCACCTTGCTGGGGTTACCTGACCCCCAGTTACTTTTCCCGCTTGGTGCAGGGGACTGGACCTGATGATCTTCCGAGGTCCCCTGTTGCCTTACAATCCATGAATCTATTAATCTAGACCAACCCCCAACTAATGGCACTCAGGCAGCATGGCAGGAGCTATCCTATTCAAATAAAGAGGGGGCAAAAGTTGGACCAAGGAGGTAAAAAGTAGTAGAATGGGACAAAAAGCCTGACAAGACTGAGACTGAAGCTGGTTAGGAAAGAAACTGGGACTGGTTAGGCAAGCAGAAAGATTGTTAGTGGAAAGCATGCTGAACATAAGAAATGACTTGTTGTATCAGACCACAGTTCCATCTAGGCTGGTATCCCGTCTCTTGCAGTGGCAAATACTGATGCTGAGGGGAAGTATATATAACAGGGTGAATTTGATTTATATCACAATTTAAATCACAGGTCAGGACACCTTGATTTAATCACTGTTTTCTACAAAAAGTGCATTCATGTTGTTGATATCCTCTATTCCTTTTTCTTGAAACTTTGCACTTTTAGAGAGATAAGGGCTTAACTCTGTGTACACAAACTTGCAGAGAGGCAATAGGGCTGATGGGTAGGTAATCAGATCTGTTATGTCTCATCTCCATATACTGCTGTTAACAAGGATTTTATCTTGGGAGACACAAATCCACAATTTGAGAACTGAAACTAAGCACCACAGAGATGCTTAATGGGATCTTCTAGATCAGGGGTTGTCAACCTGGGGTACGTGTATCCCCGGGGGTACTTGGGAAGGCCCTAGGGTTATACACGGGGGGGTGGCAACGGAGCACTGCCACCTACCACCCTGTGCCACCATGTCCCAGGAGCAGGGCCAGGGGCAAAGGCAGCAGCACCCCCCTGTGGGCCACACAGGTACTGCCCGGCTGGCCGGATGCTGGGGGGAGGGGAGAAGCTCACATGCAGTGGCCACTGCCATCACCCAGCATCTTACACTGCCACCGCCACCACCCAGCATTTCACTCTGCATCCAGCCATGTGCCACCCCCCTCCCCCCACGTCCAGCCACCATGGGTGCACTTATTTAAAAAGGTTGAAAACCCCTGTTCTAGACTAAGCACTGAGTCCCATCGGGTAGAGTAATTTTCTTTAATCTTTACTAATCTATAGAGGAACCTCTAGGAACCACATAAGATTGGGCCCCTAATATAGACCATGGCCTGTTATGACCTTTTATAAAACTTTTCTAAAAGTTACATGAAGATATTATCTCAAATAGTATATAATTAGAAGTTATAATCCCTATTCCATGATGATATCTTTGAGCTTTAACACACCTTAAATTAAGACCATCTTTATATAGGTTATTTTTTTACAAAGCATCTTAAACCCCTCCCCCCCCAAAAAAACCAAACAAACCATAACTTTACATTAAAAAATCTGATTAAAATTTTAAAATCTGATTTTTTTTATTTAAAAAAATGTTGATTTTTATCCATCCTGGTATATAAGCAGGGCATAATCTCTCCCACACTACAGTTCCCAGCTGTAGAAAGTCCTAATTTTGAGGCTGCATCCCTAACTGGGACTGTGAGCCTGATGAGTGGAAGAGAAAACACAAAGATCAGACAAAGAGCTGAGGAAAAAGGGAGAACATGACTGGCTGGACAAAACTGGATCAAAGAACCAGCAAGGTGGAAAGAGGGGAGGAAGACGGAACTAAGAAGGAGCGGAAGTTCAGGGAAGGGACTTAAAACAGGCTCAGCTAAATAAAATTGGAAAATAATCCTATGGAGGAAGGAGCCAGTGAGAACAGAATGGGTGAGGACTCCATGGAGGGAAGGACTGGAAAATAGTGAAAGGAAGGGAGGAGACAGATTGGATAAGGGAACTGGAACTGGCTAGACAAGAAGACTGCTCTTTGAGTGAAGTAGAGGAGAGTCTGGGAGTAGACTGCAAGCCTGAAGGATAAGACAAGGATGGGCCGAGCAAGGAGACTGGGACTGGAATGCAAAATCTGGAAAATGGAGACTGAGACTGATAGAAAAGGAGAATCATACTGGTATAAGGAAATGACGGGACAGGAGAGAAGACAACAAACTTGAGAGACAGTGGGGTGGGGAGCGGGGGCAGGAGAAGCTACGCAGAAAAATGCAACCACAATATCAAACTCCACTTCACAGTCTGGAATACAACCCAAGTTTTCTCAATTGCACAATGTCTCTGCTGTCAAAGAAACCCACTATTTGTGAAACCTACTTCCAAAAGCATGTGTCCTACTCCCTCTAGTGTTCATTCACTTCATATAACAACCTTTTGTTATCACAAGGCAGGGCACAGTGGAAACTTATAGACTTACTCATTTAGAGGGGCATGAATTTTCCTAGACTACAGCCTACTTTGTCAGCTGCTACTCTTGTAATCAGTCAACATTAGCTTAAACGGCAGAGGATGGTGCGATGGATCTGAACATATCAATCTTATATTGCCCTTATTTACTGCACACTACCCAAACCCAACTCTGAAAACAGAAAGTTTACTTACCTCTCCATTATAGGAGTTATTTGAGATGTGCTGTCTATGTATTTTCTGCTTCTGATGGTGCATGCATTAAGTGTCTACTGATTGCACCTGTGTCCCTACACCCTCTCACGAGATGAAGAAAAAAAAAGAGCAACCAACAGGTCTTCAACTCCTTCCTGTCAAGACTCAACAGTAGCAAGAAAAGGAGAGTGGCCCATGGAATCCAGGTAGACAACATATCTCAAAGAACTCTCTCTCCCAACAGGTAAGTAAACTTCCTTTCTTCTTCAAGTACTTGTCTATATATGCTCCACTTCTGGTGAATCCCAAGCAATCAATCACTGAAGCAAGAACATATTTCTGAGTCTCAATAATGATGGAACTATAAGCCTGCCAAATCAGACATCCAAGCGAGATAACTGAACAGAGTATTGTGGAGTTAAAATCCATACTTCATATTCCAAGAAGCAGCTTTGCATATATAATGTAAACAGACACCCCTGAAAGAGGTGGCAGAAGCTGCCTTACCCCCATAGTAGAATGCGATTCAACATGTCCAGGAAGGTGCAAGTCAGATACCTCATTTGTGACACAATACCCATTTTAGCAGAGAAGTGGTTAGTCATGTTGTTTTGAAGTCAGACAGAAGGTAGGTCAGGGCAGCACCTTAGAGACAAACTGGTTCAGAGAGGCATGAGCTTTCATAGGCAACAGCCTGTTTTGTAAAACGCTGACAAAAATAGCAAATGACAAAGCAGGATGTCACTTGCAAAAGATCATGCCACCCTTCCCTACCTTCTGCCAGTCCCCATTTACAGATTCTCTCGGGTGAAACTGTTTCATTCTTTGGCAACTGCTACATATAGCTAGATCATACTCTGAATAGCCCTGGTCCAAATAAAATGCCCTCCCACATGTTGGATGTCCTTCAGGCTTTGTCTTTCTATCTTTGGGCATATCAGTCTTGAGAAAGAAACAGGCATGTGTAAGAGCTGGTTTGAAGAGAAATCCAAAATGACTGTCAGAAGCTAGTAAGGGTGTTGTTAAATGGTAATTTATCTCTTGTGAAAGACTGCAAATGGTAATTAAACATCCAGTACCTGCATCTCACCAACCTCCATGCTGAAGTAACTGTCACAAGAAACATTAGCTTCAGAGACCAATGAAGAAACAAATGGGATGCTAAAGGCTCAAATGCCATGAAAGCCATGTTCATGAGACCAGTAGGGTCTACAGGGATGGTGTTTTATTGTCGTTTTATTGTACATTTTATTTTTCTTGTTAAAGAAATCTCAGTCAATTTATCCCATCCCTAACAACGAACTATAGTATTGCCTGTCCCTGCCCCAACTGATGTATGGGTAAAAATCTCTTATTTCTTTCAACCCCTCCATTTTGTGATGCATTAACAGGGCAGATATATAGAAAACATCAAAAGTAATTCTTCCACACTAAACATTTGTAACACATCAGCTGGACACTGTATCCAGCTTCTGATAGTATACTGTTAAAATGTAGAAAAACTGGCAAGAGTCCAGGAACAAGAATGACAAGTAATTTAGAAACATGAATGGTAAGGAATGGTTGAAATTTTAGTTTCTTTAAGTTTAGAAAGGAGAAAACTGAGGAAGCATAATAAAAATTAAAATATATGAAGATTGTCATTCAAAAGATGATAAATAATTGTTTTCCACATACGCTGTGGCACTGACAGCAAGAAATTTGCCTAATTTGCAGCAAAAGAAGATTAAGATTTGGTATTAGGACTTTGTAGTGGACCATGAGTAGGGGTGGATGTTGTATACTTAGACTTCAGGAAGGCGTTCGATACGGTATCCCACCCCATACTGGTGAACAAGTTAAGAGGCTGTGACTTGGATGACTACACAGTCCAGTGGGTGGCGAATTGGCTAGAGGGTCGCACCCAGAGAGTCGTGGTGGATGGGTCGGTTTCGACCTGGAAGGGTGTGGGCAGTGGCATCCCGCAGGGCTCGGTCCTTGGACCGATACTCTTTAATGTCTTCATCAGCGACTTGGACAAGGGAGTGAAGTGTACTCTGTCCAAGTTTGCAGATGACACAAAGCTATGGGGAGAAGTGGACACGCCGGAGGGCAGGGAAGAGCTGCAAGCAGACCTGGATAGGTTGGACAAGTGGGCAGAAAACAACAGAATGCAGTTCAACAAGGAGAAATGCAAAGT
>NW_005842312.1:1012432-1034268 GCF_000455745.1 Alligator sinensis
CCCTAGGGGTCTTCAAGAGGAGGTTAGATAGGCATCTAGCTGGGGTCATCTAAACCCAGCACTTTCCTGCCTATGCAGGGGGTCGGACTAGATGATCTATTGAGGTCCCTTCCGACCCTAACATCTATGAATCTATGAAAAGAATGGGCTATTTTTCCACTGGAGTTTGTTTGAAAACAGGTTAAACGAACATGTTCCAAGCAATGGGTCAGATATATTTACCTAGCCATTGAGCAGTCCATTGGACAAGATAACCTCAGGGTGCCTTGCAGCCCTGTATTTCTAGGACTTGCTATGACTTTTGGGTGAAACAGAGGGAATGCAATTTCCCCTTTTTCTTTTGGCAGCAGTATTATCCAGACTTACTTCCGTGTTCTCTTAAGGACCAGAATTTGTCATTCTCAGCATAAATGGCCCCTGAGGCAAAGGGTGAAATCTCTCACCAAAACCAAAATTGCCTCAGAGGTGCAAAGGGGCAGCAGGAAGGACCACTTGTAACAGAGCAGTTCCCAGGGGTGGTTCTCTCCTACCTTCCAGTTCTAAGACAGGCCTCATCAATTTTTTTCTCAAAGAAAATGTTATTTTGTTCACTCTGGAGTTTACTGATCTTTTTTGTGAGGATCCCCTATACCTAAACATTTCTTTTTACTACATAGCAGATGGAGCAGCTGAAATTCAGGGGCATAACAACCTCTCATACAGAACAAACTACGAAACCTAGTCACTTTTGACTCATCACAAGAATAACTACCATAAATGTATAACATTAGATTTCATTAGTTACTGGATTGGTAAATATCCAGTAAGGTAAAACCTATATCGCTAAACCTGATACCATGAGCAAGCTCTCTCTCTCATATTTGATGATAAGATGGTATATAGGTCAGTTGATTGCTCCATTTCCATTCTATTAGGAGGCAAAACCTCAAGGCACAAGGGTATGGATTCAGCCACCATAAACTGCTATGCCACCAGAAGTTGAAGACATAGACATTCAAAGGAAAAATTTCCTCATGAGCTATACTACTTTGCTTGTCACTACTGCATGGAAGTACTTCATAAATAGCAATTTATCTTGACTCAGCCCCTGCTCGGTAGGGTATGATTACCTCATTTTAGAGCTAGGGAACTGAGGCACAGAGATTAAGGAGAAGGAGATTTGCTAGTTTCATATATTTGATTTGAGACATGTAAAACAAAGGACTCAAAAATCTGGTTATACACAACACTGCATATGTTCATAGAAGAGCTCCCGCTGACCTGTTACAACTGCAACTACTGTCAGCTTATCAGCAAATTAGACACAGGGTGTCAACTGAGTACCCAGAAAATGAAGACCATAGGGTTAGCGACCACCTTTGAAAATTTTGCTTTAAGTGATTGCTTACCATCCAAAGGCAGGAATACAGGTTTCCCTCACTTTATGCTGTACATGCGTTCCTGGAAAACGGCACATAACTCAAATTCGCATGAAGGGAATCCACTTTACAATGCAACAAGGAGGGATTCGTTCCAAGAAGTCAACTTTAATGTCCCCCAGACCCATTTCAACCACTTTTACATGACAATTTTGGTACTCACCAACAGCAGACAGTACACATAAGAACAGGGTGGTGGTGAATGTTTAGTGTGCATGGGGCGAAGGAGGCTGCCACTGCACTTTGAGCCCTGTTGCCCTGAGAGCTGTGTGCCGCCACATGCGTGCTGCTGCTGAAAGGGCAAGGGGCACAGTGCAACTGCAGCAGGGAGTAAAACGCTCAGGCTTCCACCATACCGATCGCATAAAAGTGAATTTGCCTTGCATATAATTAATTTTTGGTATAAAAAGGGTCATTGCATAAGAGCAATTTCGCACATACAGAACCCACATAAAGCAAGGGAAGCCTGTAGAATCTAGTTACCCATGGGTGAATTGAATGCCTTAACCATAAAACTATACTCTCCCTGAAAACCCCTGCTTCATTCATATATAATGTCAAAATTCTACAAAAAAAGAAGCAGCATTCCTACAGTCAACAGCCTTGGGTGAGATAGGGGTTCTGTGTAAGCTACATATCCTTGAAGAGTGTTTTTCAAATGCATATACCAGGTTGGGGAAAGCTCAGGTTGCATAGACCATATTATTTCTGGCATTATATATCTTCTTAGTGCAATATTTTACAACCTGAATTTTTTTTTAATGCATTTTACATGCAATATTACAACAGTGATATATAGTATACAGGGAGATTTACTGCAGCTGTGAAATCAAAGTTAAATTCACCCAACAGAGTACAAAAGTGGATACTAAGTTATAACAAAAACAGTGATAGCCACAGTACATTACAGCTGCAGCATATCATGATTTTACTCTAAATGCCCTTTTAAAATGGATTAAATTAAGGGCAGTACGCCTGATCTCCCCCATACTTCTGCAGCTCACATTTTCATGAAAACTTAGTTTCCTAATTGTCATATTTTGCCTGTAGCCTTCACCTGCCCTTAAGAAGCAAATGATAAATCAATACATAATCATCATTTTTAAACGTTCTAACTAGAATCCTGCCAGAACTGAATTATGCGCAAGCCAAGCCATGAAAAGTAGTAGTTTACCTTCAGAAAGTATCTTGTTATTGATGTTTCTCTCCACTTTTGAAAGAGGAGTAGAAGAAAGGCGTCTTGAAGGAGAGACTCTTTCTCGTGGTGGAGTTAGATGATTTTTCAAGACATCATTGTGGCCAGCTGATTCATCATACCTCTGGTCTCTCGAACTGCTAAAAGCGAAATGCTGGGAACCAAGGTTGTCTTCTACAAATAAAACTTCACGCTGAGAAGTCAAAGGGACTCTACCAACAGCACACTGTAAAGGTATAGCAGATTTAGTCTTTGTTGGTGTGCTACTTGCAACTGCACCCTGAATGATTCTAGTTTGGTAATTTCTGTAGGCTTCTTCCAAGTACTCTGCCTCTTTCTCTAGCTCTTTTATCCTAGCCTTGGTTTTGGCTACAGATTCAAGATCAGAATCTGAGGAAGTGCCAAGTGTCCGTGAATGCTGGTGATGACCAACTCTTAAAACAGCATCTGCTTCAATGATATCAGTCAAAGCCCGGTTCTTCAAGAATATACCATCCACATAAATGTCATGAGGTACAAATTTATCACCAGTGAAGTCAATGACAGAACGATCAACAAGCGAAGGCTTAGGATTCCGATACACTTCATTCTCTAGAACTATAGAAACAAGGGGGTTGGGGGGGAAGGGAAATGAAATTATTTAAATTCTGATTTTGGTCACATGATTCAGATGTGATTTACATTTCATATTTGCAAATTTAACCTACTGATCTTAAATGTAGGATTTTTTTTCAGTTAAAGTAGAAAAGGAAAGCAATTAAAAATGGTATTACCATTTTTTTCTCACATACAACATGCACCTTTCCCCCACCCCCTACCAAAAAAAAGGCTGCTGGAAATTGCAGTATGCATTATATGTAAGAAATACACTTAGAAAACCAACTTCCAGTTACTAGACAAAAGCGAATGTAAAATCTGTGTCTGACTCAGGGAGCAGAACAACGAGCAGGCTCCTTCCTCTAGCCTAGGGGTGGGCAAAGTCCGGCCCATGGGCCGGATCTGGCCAGCTGTGCACTTGCACTCCATTTCCCAGCAGCCCCTGCCCATGTGGCTGGGGCCGGTATCCATGGAGACCCCAGCAGCAGGCACCTGGGCCAGGGTTTCCAAGGACACCAGCCCCAGCAGCACTGGCAGGCAGCAGCAGCAGCTGGGGGTGGGGGGTAGGGAGAGGGTAGAGGCAGCCATGCCACTGGGAGGGGTGGCTGCAGGGGGCTATGGAGAATTTTGGGGTGGTTATAGCCCCCTCAAACCCCACCCCTGCTGGTAGGGCACAGAGCTGCTCCAGAGCCCAGCTGGGATCTTGCAGTGGTGACAGCACCTACAGCCTGCATGCAGATGCTACGATCTGCAGCCTGCATGCTCCAGGCAGGGGCGTGCAGGCAGCAGATCACAGCTCAGCCCCAGATCCAGACCACGCTGTCACCGCTGCAAGGAGCTGAAGCACAGCCATGATCCGCTGCCTGCACACCCCTGCCCAGAGCATGCAGGCTGTGGATTGCAGCTCTGCCCTGGCTCTGGATCATGCTGTCACTGCCACAAGATCCCAGCCGGGCTCCAAAGCAGCTCTGCACCCTGCCAGCACTGCTGGGGCCAGTCTTCACAGAAACCCTGGCCCTGCGCTATCACAGAGCAGCTGCTGCTGGGGTCTCCATGGAAACTGGCCCCAGCCATGTGGGCAGGGGATGCTGGAAAATGGAATCCGGCCACCATCTGGATCCACCATTTTGCCTACCCCTGCTCTAGCCACTACCACTCAGTTACTTACTACGTGTTGTATGTAAGAAAATACGATATATTACATTTTATGTTGCTGTGTAACTTCAAGTCATCACTGATTTGTTTTTGTAAGCAAATATTTAGATCCAACAGATGCAAAAATATCAAATGCTTAAAAAGGCTAATATTTCTTTGGTACTTAAATAATTATTGTACCTAAAACATATTAAACTACTCAGAGTGCAATGTCACATGGCAGCAACAGCTCCTTGAACCATCTCTTACACTTTAAAAGTTTATAAATGTCTGTTTTAAATGATAAGTGTAAAATGTGGCCTTCATACTGTTGATCTATAAGCTAATTTTCTTTTGATATAAAAATACTGAATGTGGTTTATGCTATTTTTTTTATAATAGCATAAAAACCTGTAGTTTTGCCTTGCAGGCAGTTTTCCCAGTCTGGAAGGGAAAACTACAAGTTTCCCCTTGCAAGCTGGCACAGTTCCAGTGTGCAAGGGTCTGCTTGGGGCTGGGGAAACAGGTCACAGGGAGCGCCTTGTGCATGTATGCATGGATACATGCATGAGGCAACCAGGCAGCAAGGAGATCAGCTCCTGCAGCTCCTTCCAGGTAAGTCTATGGAAGTGGGGGGGAAAGGATCACAGGCAAAGCATGGGGTGGGGTGCAGAGGGCACAAATGTGTGACAGGGGTGGGGGAGCAGAGGTGACATGTTGGGGAGCGAGGGGGCCAAGGCAACACAGAGAAGGCATGTGCCCCACAAGATTTCTGCGCCCACCACCTGCTGCTTCCAGGTGGGCAGAAGCTGCCTTCGCAGCCCAGTGGGAAGGACCTGGTGCAGAAAGGAGCACCACATTGCCATGGCTGCCAAGGTGAGGTGCCCCCTGCCCACTTGGCAGCAATCTGGGGCACAATTCCACTGCCACACCTCACTTTGGTGGCCATGGCAGCACGTTGCTCCCTCCCATGCCAGGTCCCACCAGGGCCTGGGGAGAGGCAGGGCACCAGCATATCAGGGCTGGTCGGTGCTACAAAGTAGCAGTGTTGGGGGGCAGCCACAGCTGGACCTGTGTTTTGGTGAGTGAAGGGAGCAGGGGGAGCGAAGGGGACAAGGGGAACTCTGATTTTCCATGATGAAAAAAACCAAAATCAAATGCCAAAATATATAGGTATTTAGAATGCATGTTATTGTTGTGATTGAGGCACTGGCAAGCTTCCAAATTGCAACTATATGAATAAAACATTGTGTTCAACAGATACTTCTATCTATCTATAGATAGATATATATGAAACGCCACTATCTATCTATAGTGGCATTTCATTTTAATTGTGGAAAAACATGGACCGGGGGGGGGTGTCAAGAGAATGCTGGGATTTTTATCAGAGAAGTTGGGATTTTTAAACAGAGAAAAACAGGATTCCAGCTTACTACACACAAGAATCTCAATTAGCTGAAAATTAAAGTTCTAATTTGCACCCTATAGAATTCACACCCTATGAGTTATTACGCAGATTCACAATCTATGAGTAATAACTTATTACTCATAGATTGATCCCTTACTGTCTCAGTTACTTTTCAAACCATTGGAAGAGTTTGTACAAACGAAAAGGTCTTTATACATTCAGCTAAAAATCTAAATAATACACACCTGTTTGGGTTTGCTTCAGTTGCACTTTCAGATCTTCAACCTGAACATTTAACTTTCTGATAGTAGCTTCACACTCTAACAGTTGGCTCTTTAATTGTGTGCACCGCTCAACCTGCAAGAGATGTTGAAAGGAAAATCTTATCCAAACTTTTCTTATCTTCAACACGTGTTTAAAATTTCTCTTTCTACCCATGGAGACTTATTTCTTTCAAAACTTTATTTCTACTACCACAGATCGTTTTGTTTAGTATAAAATGTGCAGCGGCTTTCTAGGTTGGGTTTTTTCCTTCTTCCAGGTTCATCAGCTGCATTGACTTATAGTAAACTAGCACTGATACTTCTATTTTGCGCCAAATTGGTTGAAAAAATATTTTTTTGTGCTTAAACAATGAAAAGATAAAATAAAACAAAGTACCACCTGCATTCATATTAGATCCGTGTTGGGATGGGCCTGTTTACAAAATGACATAAAAAAGAAACATTTCTCATTCTAATAAGGTAAAAAATAATTTACCTCCATTTGTAGTTGCTTTTCTAGGAGTTGTTTGTGGTTTACAAACTCTTCCTGTTCCAACTTTCTAGCATGTTCAGTTCTTTTCAACTCCGCTTGGCAGGCCAGATGTTCAGTTGACGGCTGAGTTAGTTCTGTCATATAAAAGAACAATGTCAAGAAATAGTTTACAATATTATAAGCAATATACTCTCATTATTTATAGTAACCCCTTTAGGAACAAAACTGAAATACTTTTCTAGATTCCAACAGATCTATATAGGCACATACTGCTGTAGTATATACCAGGACTTTTACTAATGGTAGGCTGCCACTGGCTGCTGATCCTACGTGCTTGGGTATTCTCACTTTGTTCCTCCCTCCGGTGCAGCACCAACTGGTAGGCCTCACCAGCTTCAAGCCTCCCCTTCTACCCCACAAACCCATCCACACAGTACCTACGAGAGACCCAATCCTTGCTATCCCATTGCTGGTCTTAAGGAACAGACCATGGTTTTTCATGGGCTACTTTAATCTCACAAACCGCAGCTCTAATGCCTCACAGCTGCAACGGGGAAAGATTTGGGGCTCCAGGAGTACCCCATGGATGGGTTTATGACATGGAGAAGCTTGAGGTTGATGAAGCTTGACAGTGGTGTACTGGAGAGAGGAATGGTACGGGGAGGGAAACCCAAGCAGAGGAGATCAGTGGCCCATGGCAGCCTGCCACCAGTAAAATGTTACTGACCCCTGGTATATAATACAGATGGCTTTCCCTTGGGTTGTGAAAGACTTTCAGGTCCGCCTTTCTGCAAAATTGGTTAGCCTGGAATATCTCCTGCCCTGAGCTCACACTCTACCACTGGCAATCAGTACAGAGACAAAACAACAAAAGGAATATTATATAGGAGAAAACAATTGTACAAGAAAAACTGACCATAAGTTTGAAGACCGAACAAAAAGACAAATTAAAGTTTCTTAGCCTCTCATCTGACTATAACCTAGTCCTTCAGAGAGACCTGCCAGTATTTTCAAAGATCAGCCTTTCTGCCAATCCTGCCAGCCCTGACCACTGGGGACCTGACCTCTCGCAGAAATTGGGATAATCCAAAAGCCCCATCTCCAACACAGCTCCCTAAATACCTTCAAACCAGTCCCCTCTCCCTAAAACAGCACTGTCCCTATTCCTCAGGCATCTCCATTTTCTAGATATTTACTTCCTAACAGGGCAGCTGGAATTCTTTTAGCTAAGGGTCCATTAGTCTGAGATGTCTTAGCTACTATAGGGTTGTTTTTCCTATTACAGGTAGATAACTACTTGGGTGCCCATCCCACCAGGAGTCCGGTCAGCCTGTGATTGGGAATGGCAATGGTCTCTTACCTAGTAAAACAATGGAAAGATACTTAGCAGGTTTGCCCATCCCATTTTCCTTGTGTATTTAGCCTCATTTATTTAGCCTCATTTACTTTGGCTAAACCAGTGGTGGCAAACTTTTCAGTTCTGCAGCCTGCATCAGTGCTGCAGGATTGGCTCATGAGCCCAATACAAAACACATCAGATCAGGCCCCAGTCCTGCATGACATATCTTGCAAGATTAGGTCTGCCTCCCCAGCCCCAGCCCTGGGAGTGCCAGATTAGGACTGCCACCCAAAACTCAACCCAGATCCCATGCACACCAGAATCAGGCCTGCTACTCTAGTGCCAGCCCTGCATGCGCCAGACGCATGGGACCACATCATCTGGCCTGCAGAGGTTGGAAATTTGCCAGTGAGGAAACAGAAGTGTTACTGCTACTGTCTTCCCTGGCCCCAAATTTCCAGACCCTTGGGAAGCCACGTGGGCCAGATCCCTTGGCTCCTCAGACCAGATTTAGCCTAAGGGACAGGAGTTGAATATTCCTGGGCTAAATCATGTTCAAAATCATAAAGATATGTACAGACAGCATAATGTAGCCATACAGAGAAAGGAGTGACAAAAACGAACACAGTATAACATTAGTTTTTTTTAAATGAGACCAAACATACCATATCAGTGAAATTAACTAAAGGCAGTGAAACAAACAGCATAGGTCTCCAAATACCTCTATGTACAAACCCCTTGAATTATACTGCGGTTCGTGACACTCACCTCCCATGGGAGATGCCACTGCTTTGGGGAGAGGTGACTGCACTGGGGGCTGTGAGGCTGATGTGAGGACAACGGCTCTCCATTCTGGTTGCCACAGACCAGATCATCCATAGGTTACTGATCCTTGGTATACACTAATTGGGATTTCTGTTTCTTTTAGGGACCAAATTTTCTGAGTGCCTCTCTCAGAGTCAATAAGACCTGGGTAGGAGATTCCTACATGGCAAGTAACATACCTGAACATACTTGTCCCGTCTTCTGTACACCTTAATTTGATGTGCATTTCTGCCTTTCCAAAACATGTTCTACAGTCTATCTATACATGTACAACACAGTGGACACATCTACATGTGCCCGTACAGCACCATTGTTACTACACTGACATTTAGTACTTCCTCTTGGAAGTGCTAAATGACAGCGCAGTAACAGTCCATACCACGCTGTGCTGGTGGAAGTTATTTTTAGCTGCTACATTGTCATAGCAATGCACTACAGCAAGGGAGTGCATTGCTACGGTGACCAACATTCCCTCTAAGGTGTAGCGATCCATGAGCGTGCTGCTTCGGTCCCACCTCCCCCTTTCGCTAAGCCTGGATCTGGACTACACTAAGCCTAATAGACTAAAATCCTCATGCAATGGATTTTGTAATAATCCTCCAAGCACAAGACTGGGGGCTGGGGAGCGGAGCAGTTCTCTGGACTCGGTAATGAGGACTCCCTATTCATGATACAGAAATCTTATGTCATGGTTAGACAAGGTGCTTTGGGTAAATGTGATATAATTTACCTAAAGCATCTTGTCTGCCTATGTCCTTAGACCAAAACAGCTGGAACCAGCACCCCCAAACTACAACATGGTTAGGAACAATTCCTTGCGTCTACTCCTTTTCCTCTCAGGCAGACCCAGGTTCTGCACCATCCTGCTCTGCCCCGTGCACTTTTACCTGCTGCAGGTAACCAAACTGAATCCGACCGTGGTGCATGGGGCTGTGTAAACACTGTTGCTGAGAAAGCAACGTGCTGTCTGAAGACGAGTGAAGTGTCAGGGTGCGCTCTTGGCTGTCTTGAGCCACTGCTGCCTGCAGCATATAGTCTCAGATCTAGGGAAGCCAAGTTCTGCATGTGTCCCTACTCCAGGAGCGAGGAGGCACATGGACTCAGGGCTGGGGGGTGGAGCAGTTCTCTGGAGCCGGCAGAGCCTGCACCAGCCCCAGCCCTCGCTCCCACTTCTGGGAGCAAGGAGGCACCTGGCTTTGGGGCTGGGAAGCGGAGCAATTCTCCAGTGCTGGCAGAGCCCGTGCCAGCCCCCAGCTCTAGCCCCAGCCCCCGCCTCACCGCGCTGTGCCACAGCCCAGCTCCTCTCCAGGCGGGTGCGCAGCATTAATAAGTTATTGCGCTGCATGGCATTAAATTGTGCGCAGCCGCACACACGCGCACCTTGGAGGGAACCTTGACGGTGACATAGCTGTAGCATCACAGTTTGTGCCTGCCGACACTATGTCACTGTAGCACATTGCTACATAGTCTCATGTAGATGCACCCAGTAGTTTGTTATTCTACAGAGACCAAATATATCAGAAAGGTCATGTGCAGTAGGTTGTCCTCTACTAGCCACAATAAATAAAGCTATTATTGAAAATATTGATGCAAGTTTCTGGTAGACACAAAGGAAGGGAGAGTAAGGACAGGAGGGATATTAATTTCTGCCTTCTTTCCCCATCTGTAAAATGTGGATAATGGTAATTCCTTTGTCACATTGACTTATTTAGACCATAAGCATTTCATGGCAAGGACTGTTCTCTTAATGCTTTCACAGTGTCTAGCACAATAGGATTCTAGATAAAGGTACAAATATTACATTAATGATGATAATGATAAATAACTAGCCCAAGGTCACCAGGAAGTCTGTAATAGAAGTCCAAGACTTCCACAAAGTCCACAAGTGTATTTATAACCAAACTTTACCTAGCAAGTGTGATGCTAAAAACTTAAGAAAAAAGAAATATAAAGATGAAAACAAAAAGAGGAAAGCCAAGTATAATGAAGGTTTCTTTTAAAACATTAGTCATTTCACTTACATATATTAGTAGTTTACTAACAATAGTAACATTAAGTGTTTATTTTAATGGGAATTATATAATGTTCTACCAAATAAGGAAAAAAATAAAAATAAAATCATACTCTCTCTCAGATGCTGGTTTTCATTACGAATTTCCTCCTGCTGTTGTCTAAGTAGTTTATTCTGCACCTGAAGCTCCAGTTTCTCTTCCTTTAACAAGGAATAGTCTACAACCTCTTTCAATTTTTCTGTCAGTGAATGATTCTGCTTGCTTACCAACAGAACTTGAGTTTTTACTGACTCTAGTTCCAGCTGTAGACAAAAATAGTGTTAGAAGCTTATAATGTTAGAAGCTTATTTAAAATATTTTTTTTTAAATCTACATGTGATAAAGGGGGAGGTTTTTCCCCCCCCATCATCTATCATTAAATTACTACCAAAAGCAGCATGTGCTCAGAGATGAAAACTAACTATGAAGTTGATTAAAAGCAGCCAACACTGAACATGCCTCTAGAACACATGGCCCACACTGGGCAAACATAATGATGGGAACCTACCACAAGAATAGGTTTGTGCAGCCCATCTAAATAATACATACAATAGTGCCCATTAAGTGAAGTCTCACTCACTGCCAACATTTCTTCAAGTCATGGTGAGCCGCATCATTTCATACAGCTCACCCAGAATCCTTCTGTTGCCCTCTATCTCAGCCGGATGCATATGATTAATGTGGCCCACCCTCCCTGAAGTGAAGCCAGACCCATTTGACCTGTGCCTCATCTTCATATACATTTTTGGAGCATCCTAGGACTTCTAACAAAAACACCTAGTTCCAGTCTTGAGTGGGGGCTAATTAGCACATGGATTCTTTGTTGCGGGAGGCATAAAATATCTGGAGTATACACACATACTGAGCAGTGCTGAGTTGCAGGAACACCACGGATTGAAATGCTCTGAACTTTGGTGGGGCCTGGCCTAATGAACGATATAGTAAATCACAAGTCTCACTTCTGTGTGCTCAGGGAGAGCAGGGTAAGGAGAGGCTGAAGGAGCAGCTAGGGGAAAAGTTGGGGGGAAGCAGAGAGCAAAGGGCTACCTGACTTCCCAGATTTATTTTCCCTGTTGCAGCAGGAGGAGGGGGAAAAATTCAAGGCAAGACTCCAATAATTACTAGATCTGGAAAATGATAACAAATTTATAAATTTTCTGTATATAGAATGTATTTATTGGGGGGGAATCAGCTTATAATCAAGTTCATCTTCTATTAGATGGTAAATATGGTAATATAGCACAATGATGGAAAGTTATTTTATACATCTCTCCTGAACATGTACAAGAACACAGTTCAAATGCACAGCTGCTCTAAATCTGGACTCATAATTACCTCCAGTTCTTTCGCACGAGACATTGCTTGCTTGAGTTCTTCCTTTTTAGAATTAACAGCAACAGCCTCTTCATGCAAAAGCAAGGCCTTCTCTGTTGGGAGGATAAAGAGCCTGAGTGAAAATTTGCTAACATACTACACACAAGCATCTACATTAGCTGAAAATTAAAGTTTGAATTTACACCCTTAAATGTTACGAAAAACTGGAATTAAGGTTGCTCAAGTATCTGCCCCTTTGTACTTATGTATTAGGATGCAGCCTTTAATTACATGATCGCATACTATTTCTTAGGAATGTTTTTCAGGACACCATCATATAAATTTAAAGATGATCTCCTGACCTGCCTCTCTCAAGAGCTTCATTTAAATGCACTATGGTAAAAGCTCTGTTATCCAGCATCCCCCAGGAATGGGGGGTGCCAGATAACAAAATATGCTGGTTAACTGCGACACCCAAACAGGCGTCTTTGCCTGTTCGGGCCGCTGCTTCTCCCGTGGGCCCCGCAGGACAGGGAGGCAGCCCCCGTGCAGCCCGCCATGCGTGGGGGGTCAGCAGCGCAGGCCGCTCTGCCCTGAGCCGTGGAGGCTCAGAGAAACTGGAAATGCCACAGTGGAACTGACTTATTGCCATTTTAATATAAACTACAAGATAAACAAGAGATGTGGCACTTAAAATTAAAGACATTAGTTACCTTTATTCTTTTTTTCATCTTCAGTAACTTTAGTGGTTCTGGCTATATATTCTTCCTTCAGGTCAAGCTGGTATCTAAGAATAAAAGAAAAAAATCCTGTAATTTCCAAAAACCCAAAAGAAAAAACCCCCTGTAATTTCCCAACTTCTACATTAATGATCAAAAGTTTTATATCTATTAATTCTAGTAGAACTCAAGCTCGTTATCTTGTAAATGATAGGAGCCCTTAGGTCCCACTGGGCGTATCTACACATTTATTAATGCACCTTAGGTACTGCACATTTAGTTTAGTACTTGCTTAATTAAGTACTAACTAAATATACAGTACCTAGAGTTACTGTACAGTAGTGCCGGCACATGATTATTTAGTGACACCTACTGCACATTAGCCTAATAACACTGCGCAGTAGGCTATTAGCATGGTTTTTGCTGTGATGCACTATTGCACAGTGTTATTAAGCTAATGCGTAGTAAGCATCTGATGTAGATGTGCCCGCTGAAATCTACCAAGCTTAGGGTGTGTAGTTCATAGAATCAGACCTTACTTAGATTATGAGCATTGTGAGGGAGCTACATCTTCTTGTGACTTGATAAAAGTTGAAATCACTGAGGTCCTGATACTGCTTGTGTTATTTGAAGGTTAATATAAAAATAAACAGTTCTCCCATTTCTAATCCATTAACTTCATTTCTGCATGAAAAAGGGAAGTCTATCCTCATTTCTCAGCAAATATTAATCACAGAGAATCTAATCATGGTTCATATTGTCTTCATTATCTCAAATATTTTAATGCATACTTTTATCATTATAACTAAGCATGTACAAATGTCAGAACATGACCTTATAATCAAATCACTTATTCATGAAAATAATGGGCTTTTCCCATTTTTATAAACCAAAAAATATTAATCTACTTTCAAATAATTATATATAGCTCTGCCATATTTTTTCTGGTTTTTTTCTTTTGATTCCAGTTACTAGTTCTCTTTAAGCTTTGTACCTTCATAATACAACAGTCAATCACTGGTGTTATAGGTTGTATAGGCAATAATATTTTAATGTCAGCTTCAATATTATAGCTACAGGACAAAAGGAACATTGATTGTCAGAATTTTTAAAGGAATTGTGTCTTTCTGCACATATAGTGCCAAAAACATTTTTAAAATATCTGTAATTTTAATAAATAAATACACCATATTCTTAAAATAGTCCTTCCATCTTAAGATTCAAAAGCATTTAACAAAACATTAGTAGATGAAGCTAAAGATTACATTTGTGGACAGGGTTATGGTTTAATAGCTATTAGCGGAGCAAAAAAAAAAAAAAGGAACAAAAGGTACAGGACAGCATCAAACAGACAGTTTTTAAAAATATAATTTTTATGATAGGAGCTCTTTTGAATTGATTTTTAAGTGTGTAATCATTTGCTTCTGCAAGTAACCACTTATACCCTATTAATATTGGGTTTGTCCCCCCGATTCCTCCGTGTCTGTCAAGCAGTGGCCAAAATAAATGACCAAAGCTACTCTGCATCTACCTGTCCAGCTACACAAATTCACATACTTTCTTCCTCCCATACAGAAGCCTGGAAATCTGACTCACTTAAAATTCTAAAGGCTTGTGGGCAGAACATCACTAAACAGGGTGCACTGTTTGCAAGCTGCAAATCTATTTCTGTGTTTATAGTAAGTGAGAGGTAAACAAGTGAAACTCGTTAAAATAAAAATCTCTCTCTATATATATATACACATACATACATACAAATATGTACACATGTACTTATACACATACATATACACAGATATACACACACACAAAAATTCTTGCTTCGCTACAGCTCTCATACGTCTCCTACAGAATATATTATTCAATTTTCATATAAAATATTTAGTCTCTGTGATAAAAACAAATTACTTCAGGAGTTCATTCTTAAGCCTTTGGTCATAAGTCTCCTCAATATTTTTCACAGCAACCTCCCGACGTCGCAACGCATCATCAATAGCCTTATTTTTTTCTTCCTGAAGCTTCTGTGCACTGAAATAATCAAAAACATATTGACAGTGAGCAATTATATGAACAATGACACACCAGGACTTTCAGGAAGTATTTTTTTAATAACATAACATTTGAAATAAAAAATGTAATCGGTTAGTTTGGGGCAATTAAAAATGATGATTGGCATCTGTCATTACAAACAGAAAACAGCCAAGCCTAAAAAGTTGTTTTATTAAAGACACAGCACTAAGAAACTGTGCAGTTATCCTGTAGTGGCCCAGATTCAGTTTCCCAGATCTGAAACTGCTCAAAACTCAGAAGCATTATAGAAAAGATACAGATTATCTCTGCAATTTCAGAATGGCCAAGGACTATACTACTTCATCCATACCCTCTGCTGGCTAACAAAGGAAGTATTTTTCTCTCAGTAAAAAGTCTGCTCTCCTTTCTTCTCACAAAAACATGATGAATAGAAAAAAACAGATTGGGGAACTATCGAAAAGTTGGCAGAAATTAATTTTGGGTTATTTAAATTACGAAAGGAAACACAATTCTACCAAGCAGATATTCATAGTTAATATTACGGGGAACACACACATCAGTACAAATGTAAACTGTCACTAGAGATGCCTTTTTAGACCTAATACTACATTTTGCTTTTCTAATTTCATGACTTCAAAGCAGACATCCAGTTCCTTGGTTTCTCTGAAGTAGCGCCAGCCTCTTTGGTGAGAGAACAAGAAGCCTCTCTTAGCATAGGAAGCCTCTGCTGCTATACACAGCTGTATGGTATTACTCAGCAGATGTAGCATATAGTAGTGAAATAAAAACATATTTCAATTAAATACAATATGCCACATCTTGAAACATGTTTTCCAAAAACAAAGCAAGGCAACAAAGCTAAATTTGTGACCCTGAGTAACTCACATTTCAAAAGCTTCAATTCTTTGCTTCACTTCTGTCTCTCTGGTTCTTATCATTTCAATATCTTTCAGCAGACTTTGTCTTTGTGCATAAACCTCCTTCGCTTCAATCTATATCACAAAACATTATGTACACTTATTTTATTTGTACACTACATACAGAGGATTTAAATGATTACCAGTAAATTCAAACTTAGTAGAAATGGAAACAAAACTCCGATCATATAAAAATTAGAAATTTCAGTGTCATAGATTACTTCAAGCACTGCTTTGATTCTGATAAATAGCATTTGTAAAGCTCACTGCTAGAAGTAACAATTTCAGTAATAAGGAGATAGAGTCACCCATAATTAAGTTCCTTAATTAAGAATTAACACATCTTGAAACACTGGTGACTTGTGACTGTTAATAATTGGGGGGGGGAAGGCGCATAATGTATAGGTGCCAGTGGTATGCAGTGGGGTACATGGTAGGTAATCAAGAGACAAAGGAGTTTTGATTTCTCTTATAGAGCTAATTTTAATGTCATATTGATGATACTATGTAATAGCAGATGGAGAGTGTTCTAAGAAAGAGCTACACATGAAGGAAACTGGCAAGAAAACTGGTGTGTGGAGCAGAGGGCATGTGTGTGTGGGGGGTGGATGTATGATGCAAAGGGTACGTGGGGCTTTCTGGAGCTTAGCCCTTGCCCCAACAGTGCAGGGCTGGTCCAGACTCACCAGAGTCTGGCCCCTTATGGCCTGGACCGGTCCTGCGCCATCAAGGCCATGCATCAAGTTCTGGCGTACCCGGACCGCCCCTGTGCCATTGGGGGCTTCCTGATGGTGCAGGGCTGGTTTGGGCTCACCATAGCTTGGCCCCAATGGCACCGGGACACTTTCCAAGCCCTGGCCCTCTAACCACCCCTTCCCCTCCACCCCACCTTGTCCCATAGACTTACCTGTATGCAGCTGCCAGAACTGCTTCCACCACCCTGCCTGGCTGTACTGCCAGGTGCATGTATGCACGCACGCACATACGCATGGTGCCTCCTGTCCTACAGCCCCACATTTTCCCCCTTTACCTCCCTGCTGCGTTCCATAAATAAAATCGATGAACATTAAATATGGGAAGGGGCAAGTGCCCCCCCACGTTTCCCCCCAATGTCCCCCTGATGCATCAGCAATGTCTTGAAGTAAGATATTACTGGCAATCAGTTAATTAATCAAAAATGTTTCAGAAAATTGCAGAAATCAGAAGTCACATAAGAGGAAAGATTTGTTCGTAACATTTACAGTATTACTACAAAAAATACAAATTTTAGGAAACACCAAAAAAGTATATAGTGATACACACGATGCTCTGAGCACTTTAGTAAGAGTGGCTCTTGAAGCCACTCTAAAACACCTTGCCCTCTACTGCCGAAGCACATGTATAAACACCCTTTGATTCTGCAATTTTGAGTCCAGCCAAACAAACTTTCTAAAGAAATAGTTTAGCTGAGGATCACAATATACATCAAATGTTATATCCATAGCCATCGTTCTAATAAAAATATTCTATAGCTCTTTGAAGAAAACTAATTCTGGTGCACTATACAATGTTAAAAGACTTGCTGGTTGTTGTAGCTGTGCTTTGGATAAATAGAAGAATCTGATACACTACTTTCTTAAGCATTAACATTTCTTTAAAAATTATGTAGTCATTTTTCATCTCTAATATAGAGCAAATCAGCTTAGTAAAGCTGCTGGTCACTGCTGGCAAAACCCAGCCCAGAAACTAATGAAGCTGTGTATACACATTCAAATAATCTGGGAGAAATCTCCCAGGTTTGTTCTCCTGGTAGATAAATTTTACCTAGAGCTGCATATATAGAAATTTTAAGGCGGAGGCCCTGAAGAACAGACAGGCTGTAAGTGCTGACACTGTGCAGGTGTGGGGGTGGTCTTGTGCTCTGCAGGCTCCTTTAGTCTACCTAGCAGAAGATGGCAGCAGTATCTAGGGCAGCTCTGATTAACTGCCCCAGACCGTTCATGATTAGCCTATGTCTCCCTGCAGCACAACATATGGATTGTGAAAGGAATGTGTTCTGTTCCCTACTAGAGCAGCAAAGTCTAGGAGTGACACAGTATCCGAGGAAGATGGGGGAGATGCTGAAGAACTATGTTCTCTTGAAAGAAGGGCACAGCGAGTACAGACATTCACGCTCTCAGGAGAAACTCTCTTGGGAGTAATGTAACCCTCGTTGTTACCCAGGTGATTTTTCTCTTGGACTGGCCATTTTTACTCTGGGAGAAAAAATTTGAACATTTGTACACTCATAATGATTTCTCCTAGAGTGCAGCAACTCTACCTGGAGAAACTGAATATCTGTATGAGGCCTAAGTCCACACAGAATCCATACCATTTCACTTGGTAAATATGCTGATCCAGTATTTTTAACTACTGAATTAATTTCATGCCCACAGAAGTAGAAGAAATAGCATAAGACAGGCATCTCTTTTCATGAAAGTTTATAAGAACAAGACTATGAAGGAAACATGAAGTGTCAATAAAATGATTTTAAATGTGGAAGGAAGTCAGTAGCAGAGTGATCACAGAGCTACACTACAATGGGTATTGCCTAACAACGTTAGATGGCCTAAAACAGAGGTCAGCAATGTTTTCCAGCAGCAGGTCAGAGCGACTCAGCTCACATTGAATGTGGGCAGCACTAGGATCCAGATGCCTAGATGCAGCACTAGGACCCAGCTGTTACCTAGCATGGACAAAGCATCTGGCTGTCCAGCTGTGGTGTGACACAGTGCAGTGCAACCGTGGGCAACACCCCATGCTGCTATATGACAAAAAAGCCGATGCACCATGGGCCAGATCTAGGTTGCCAATCCCTGGTCTAGAAAAAGAGCTGAATGGTAAGGTGGCAAAATCTGTAAATGACACAAAATTATTTGGTTAGTAAAGACTTGAATAGACCCATCAAAGCTCAACAAACAGGCACACAATGGCTGCGTCTACACATTTGTTAATGCGCCATAGTTATGCCAACGCATGATTTTTTAGTGATGTTTGCTGCGCAATAGCCTAGCAATGCTGTGCAGTAGCATATTATCACAGTTTCTGCCCAGCACACTACTGTGCAGTGTTATTTGGCTGCTATAAGCATCTCATGCAGATGTGCCCTATTAAAGACAAAATTCATTACAGACAAGTAAGTAGTAATGCAGTTTGGAAAGAATAAGTTTAATTATAGCATATACATTGTTCGGTCTTAGGTTAAATGTTATCACTCTGAAAAAAAATACTTAAGATTAATGGACAACTTGGCTAAACTTCTGACCAACAGAAGCCAAATAAGATGATAAGTTATATTAAAAATGGTCAGCAATATTTTGCCACCCTGGGCCAGAGCTTGCAAGCCACTCTCTGCCACAGACTGCAAATCTCTGGTCCCATCACCCCAGAGCTCAAGCTGCCTACACTCAGCGAAGATATGTGGCCTCCCTGCAGCGAGATGAACACTGACATAAGGGAGAGGGCTACTGAGAAGGGTGTTACAAAGGGGATGGGCAACTCAGCAGATCTCCATGCTGCCTGATTCTCCATGATGTCTCAGGCTGGGTTGGACCTTTCTGAGATGGATCCAACCTCTTTACACACCAAATCCAGGCCGGGGGGCCGTAGGTTGCCATCCTTAGTATAAAAGAAAGGTTTTCTATTGAAAACACAGTGTTTATGGTAAGAGTATACTAAACTATCCGAGAGAAAAAAAGGTTCTAATATAATAACAATGTCTGGTTTTGTATTTTGTCCTATTTTGTAGCACTGCTTTCAAGCCAGTCTGTTTACATATTTATATTGCACTCACCCCTGTAGTTAGTAAGCATGTTCTTCAATGTAGTGCTTTCCTGATATAGGTCTAAAAAAAAAAAAAAATCTTACTTTTTTCCCCACTTATCACTAAAGTGCAATCTGAATGTAGGTCTTCTAAAGATAAAGAAAGGGTGGTTCCAATAAAACACTTAGCACTTGCTCTAATTTTTATCATTAAACATTACCTCCTGTTGTTTTTGAAGTCTCTCAATAGCATTCTTTTCCCGAGAAATCAGAGCTTCAGACTTGGCTTGGTGTGTCCTTTCAAGCTCATGCCACAGTTCAGAGATTTCTTTCTGGCATTGTGTTTTCTCCTCCATTCTAATCTTTGCTATTTCAACCTCTTTAAAATGTTGCAGCTTTCATAGATAAAATGAAAAAAGTAAATATAACTATAAAAAAATCTCTTTTCTCTAGGTTACATTTTATGTTCACATACATGCATGTATTTGCAAGTAACGTTTTTGCACTATTCATCACAGCAGCCTAGAAAACTCCCTTTAGCAAAAAAAACACCAACATTGTAGCCAAACTTATGCCTCTAAGCTATTCATGATAAAAGCATCCTAGAAACACTTATGATGAAGAAATTTTAGGCATTTTTCATACCTTTCACTTAGGATTACAACACAGATTACAAACACATGTAATACTAACTTTAGGCATAAGCAAACTAAATATGGGGATTAAAGGGGTTCCCCACTATGACTGATAACTAAGAATGACCACAGTCCTTAATTCCTTCTGTTACAAGTTCTCCATCCCTATCCTGTTCCCCCGCAAAATATATTTATCTTATATTCAGATAAATGGAAGGAGCAAAAGTGCCATGCCTACTGGAATCCCATCTGCAAGTCAAAGAAAAGGTCCAAGAAAGGACATCTTGGGGCTAAAGACTCTATATTTATGGAGCCATAGAAAAAAAAGAATCCAAAGCTAGGGACCTCCAAACACAATTGGCAGCATAGCCGAAAGGGAAGTCTGAAGGTTTGAAAGAAAAAGTTAAAAAGAGCATTTCTGCATGGGGGAGTGTTTTTAAATGTGCAAAAACGAATAGGAGTATAAAGGAGTATGAGAATGCAGAGTGCAGGTGTGAAAAGAAAAATGAGGAGAAAAAAATGAAAAACGGGGAATGGGGGAAATGTGAGCACAGAGAGAAGAGAAACTGAATTGAAAAAAAGTACAGTGCATCAGCTCTGAATGGGGAATTGGAGACAACGCACGCACGAGCTTTTCCACGCTTAGTTAAGTCAGTACAATCCCATGAGTGCACATACTGGAAGTGGTTTTGAAATGGCTTATATCAATTTACTTTAAATTGATAAGGAATCAATTTAAGCTAACTTAATATAAAACATTTCTAAACCAATTACCCATATAGGAGGGTTTATGCTGTTACCTAAACCAAATTTGTTTATAAACTTCCATTGGCTTTAATAACAACTAAGGCAATGTCCACAGAATTATACACAGAATTCTGTAGCAGTGCCAGCAACTGCTCAAGGTAGACAAGGCACCAGGTAAGTCTGATATTTTTAGCACCTAAAGACAGATAGAAGTGATTTTTTTCAGAAGGAACAAGAAAACATACAAACAATATTTTAAGAAGATATTTGTTTACACATTGTGTTTTGTGTTTAAGAGCAGAACTCAAGGCTATGCCTTATAGATGCTGCTAAAAAGGGTTTGTGGTTTGTTTGGGTTTCACCCCCCACCTGAGAAGACTGCATGCAAGTGTTTGATGGTTAAAACAGCACAAAAACAAAATGCATTATTATTTATTCTCTGTTTGCTTGTTTACTTGTCTGTAATATGGACAAACTTCGAAAGCGGATATTTTGCATGCTAATGGTGTTAGTGGAAAGATATGACTTTATATATCAGGGGGCTGAAGATTAACTTCTGACTATAAGTTCTAGTATGATCTGCAGACGTATATTTTCAGCATGACCTAATGAAGTCCTAGTCCTATTTCAATATTACAGAGAACTAAGAACATATTTCTTCTGCATCCATACTCAGATTTTCAAACACAAGGGTTACAGATCATAGAATCATACAGAAATAGGGCTGGAAGGGACCTCTCTAGTTCACTCCCCTGCCAGAGGCAGGATCATCCCTATCCAAGTTATCCTATACAAATCTATTGAGTAATCTGTTAACAAAATTACACGGTCAACTCTCCCAGGCCCACGTGGCAACCAGCAAATACCCACAGCAGAACATGGGCATGGCTATGCCTAGATCATCTCCGATCAGTGGCTGTCCAACTTCTTCTTGAGCACCTCCAATAATGGAAAGTCCACAGCTTCCCTA
>NW_005842312.1:1034278-1082165 GCF_000455745.1 Alligator sinensis
TCCACAGCGGCCCGACACAGTCTATTCCACTGCCTCACTACTTTAACATTGAAGAAGTTTTTCCTGATATTCAATATCTAAATTTATTTTGCTGCAACTTTAAACTATTGATCTGCATCCTACTGTCAGCAGCAAGGGAGAAAAGGTGTGATGGGAGATGGGAAAATGGCATGAAAGTGAGAAAGCTTTCACCACAATACAGCAAAGTCTCCTAAAGAGTGCTCTCCTTACATGGAAAGGAGAAATATCAAACATGAAAAACATTATGGATCCTATAATTTTAGGGTTTCTGTGAAGATTTTTCCTGAATTCTCCAGTATTTTACAAATTCTATGCTTCTTTTGAAAGATATAAATTTAGTACATCTAAAACAGAAATGCCATACAAATGACATTTCCCCCTTTCTGATCCCTATGTACCCCCTGAAGTTCATGCTTCAAACCAAATTCAAGCTTGAAATACAGCTTTAAATGGAAGCTTTAGAAGGCAGAGAAATACTACCATCATAAACACACTCTCTTTTTTCTTAAAAATAAGAAAAATAAAAGGCAAAACATGGCAAGATATGCAGTAGTTAATGTTACCAGTACGTAATGTCAATGTACCATATATTTTAAGGTAGCCATTTACAAGAAACACTGGAATGGAAAATAGTAAACACATGAACACAGACAAGTTAATACTACATTACTGGTGTGTTCATTTAAGTTTCAGGGGTGTAGGTTGTAGCTGTGTTGGTCTAAGCACATAGGCAGACAAGGTTCTTTGGGTAAATCTGATATCTTTTATTAGACCAACTCAAATAGTTGGAAAAATTCTTCCAACTAAGCTTGCAAAGAAGAATTTTCCCAACTATTTGAGTTGGTCTAATAAAAGATATTGGATTTACCCAAAGAGCCCGGTTTTCATTTAAGTTTTATTTTTATAAGAGTTTTGGACTGGTGTAACATCCTTCCTATTTAAACTACTAAAAGCCTTAGAAATCTGGGAAGGTAAAAACCACATTCTCCTCTATCTTAGGTTCCATAACTGCACATTTCTGAGTTATACCTTTTGAGCCATTTCTGCTTGAAGATGCTTTTCAATTTCTTTTCGATATTCACTGAGTTTTACTTCGAAAGATTCAAATTTCTGATTCTGGGGGTAAATGTCTGCAAACTGTTCATCAATCAGTTGAAGCTTCTCAGCTATAAAGAAGATGGCAAAAAATGTGACACCTACTGACACATCACACAGTAATGTATCACTTTGTGATAATTGCTTCATTCACGATTTTAGGGTCATTATATATTTAAGTGATCAATGTCTAACTTCTACACAACAGCTATCAAAATAACAGTAAGTGACAGTAGATAGCAAAATGCTTGGAAACAAATTATCTATGTAGGTCACATTATGACCATGCAACATTTAACCATTTGTGCCGAAAGTTTGATATGCTTTTTAAATATACTATGTAGGTTTCTCGAGTAGAGATATTCTGAATAAACAGAGTTCTGAAACATCAGAAAAGAGCTGTCCAGAAAAGCTGAATTTACCAAGAGATTCTCTGTAAGGAGGCACTGAGGTTGTCTGAGTTTCTGTATCATGGCTTCCCCTACTTAGATGATTCTCCATCAGCTCCATTAAAATCTGCATAAGAAAACCTTAAAGATCAAGAATATTAATTGCTTCCTTCTTTCATAGCAGTCAAATTTTTAACTCAGAAACAAAGACATATTTACTACACAAAAAAAAAAAAAAAAATGACAAAAGAGTGTGTGCACCCCCCACTCCTGCCAACACAAAAATAAGTGTGGTTTGGTCTCCCAATCAGCAAAAAAGACATTCTCTAACTACGGCTAGTACCCATCTGCCTCCCCCACTCCCTCACCTCCAAGATTACTGAGAGAGCAGATTATTACTGTTGTTACTGGTACCCAAGAACAACCAGAGCTGTATAAAATATTGAGTCCTTTTGAAGAAAAACAAAAAACAAAAGAAACCAAGCCACTTTGTTTAGGTGCTCAAGTTCCAACTTATAAGTTTAACTTTTGGCACCTATTTATTAAAACTGTACCCAAGTCATATATTTCATATATGCCACAAATTAAACTCTGAAGCATAATGGCTACTAACCTCTTTGAGTGGAAATAATTTTAACCACCTTATTTAAATTGAAAGAATCCAATATTTAGCAATCATCAAGGAAACTGAGTTTGTTGTTAATATCCTATCATGAATAAAATTGCCAAAAAAAAAGGGAAGTATTAAAAGCAAAATTGCTACCATCGTGTACAAAATATTTAAATAAACCATCATACCTTTTCTATTTTCCTTTTGAGTGCCTAAAATCTGTAAGGAAAAAGATGGAAACTAAGCCAATGTATTCTGTCATAAATTGTAACTCAAGCAATAGTTACATAATTAAAAACAATTTACCAAGGATTTGTAAAGACTAGATTTTGGATTGATCCGAATCAGCTGCAAAAGGTCTTGCACTGTAAACACCTTTGGAAAAAAGAAAAACAACAACCACAAATTAAAAAACACTGTAAATGATCAATACCAGTTACTCTGTTTCAGTAAAAGATAGGTAGCAAAGACCCAATCTACAGGCCAGATCCAGCCCAAGGAGCCCAGTCTGACCTGTGGTGGTGCCCATAGGTCTGAGATTTGACCCACATGCCACAAGCAGTGTGCCCTGGATCATTCCAATGCAATGCACACAGCTGGGATGCGTGCTGTATGCGGTGCCCATACAGGGTTGGTCCAAGCTTCATGTTGTGTGCAGCACCCACAGTGGGCCAGCCAGGCCACGTGCCAGCATACGTGCCATTGGATATGTGGACCTGATCCTGCCCAGAGGTGCGTGTTGCATGCACACCATTCATTCATCCTGTAGACCCTCCCCATGCCATTCATCCAGCTTGTGGGGCCTGATGAGTTTGACACCCCTGAAGTAAAGAGATCCATATCTGATGTACCATACCACTTTAGAATATAAAGATCACTTAAGCTTGTGTGCTGTTATTGGACTATAGGTGCCAGAGAGCCAAATGAGGCATATGGCAGAGAGTCATGTCTCTTTGGACAAAGTCCAATTCTACTGCTCAGAGAGACTACAATATAGGAGACAACACTCTCAGACTGCCTATTGATATAAAAATGTATAACCCAATTATCCATGTGAATCAAGACTACCTTTTGAAATGAAAAATTGTAGAATATACACCGTCTCTAGAACTCTTCTGTATCAATGACTTGCATAAATAGACCACCTATCCTGCATGTGATTTTTTTTATGTGGAAAAAAGAGTTTTAATTTGGATTACAGCAGTGGTATCAATCTTTTGGCTCTGCAGGCCAGATGAATGGTGCAGGACCCATCTGTAGGCTGGATCAGGCCCTGGGGCCCAGCACTGACCTCTCCCTGCCTGCAGTGCCAGGGTTGGGTCCCACGGTCATAGCACTGCACCCTCACCCCAAACATGCTAGGGTTGGACCTGGGGACCTGCAGAGACCTGGTGCCACCCCCTCCTAGCTCCCCACACTGGGGCTGGGCCCTGGGGCCCAGCGTTGCCCCTGGCCAGCTCTGAATGTTGGGATTGGGCACTGGATCCAGCATGCCAGGCTTGGTGCAACTCACTGGTTTGGGGATTTGGCAGCAGGGGAGCGAGGGCATCACTTCCCCACCACCAAATTTCCAGACCTGGGGAGAGTCCTGCAGGCCGGATAACAGAGTGCTGTAGGCTAGAGGTTGAGCACCCCATAATCAGAGGAATGACTTCCTAAAAGGGGAACCCTTGGCATAATCTCGTCACAAACACAGCACTTTAAAAATGTTGTTGGATGGTTTAGTTAATTTTTGCTAAGTTCTATAAAAGTGTTATCGTGTACATCACTAACAAAAATAAGTTACAGAGCTTGCCTTCTCCTTTTCCAAGCCACTTTCTGGGTAGAAAACAGAAAGTGAATATTCGTAGCCGCATCGATGCAGGTGATCTGCCACTAGACTGTTGGAGGCACTAACTAACAGTGAACTTTCGTCACTGGAAACAGTTTGTGGCTGAAATTCTCCATTTAAAATTGGATGCATCAGCTCATGGATTAACTGGTTTCGAAGTTGAGTCTGTTAAAAAAAAAAAAATCAGTATGAGATAAACAGAGAAAACACCAACATCTTTTATTTTCCTAAAGCTACATGCATTCCCTTCAGGAAACTAAAAAGAGTATGATATAAATAAGCACAAAGGAGAAAAAAAACTAACTTATGTCTGTCTTTTGTGGAATCTGGAAAGTTGTTTGGGTCTTCAGGTAATTCCTCATCTCTTCCTCTAACACTAAGATGAACTTAACTTCCATTCCAACAATTGTGAGATGAGAGATGAAAATACTTATTCTCAAAAGCCATATGTCATTCAAACACCACCTGCCACAATGAAACCATTTTTAAATTACTGCTTTTCCCATTCAACTTGTCTCTTTGCTACTTCCTGTCTCATGTATCATCATGTCCAATTTTGCCTGAAAAACTGTAAAATGAAAGGCCAAGTTGTTGCTGATTCCTTCCACAAAGGGTGGGAGAGAGATGGAGAACAAGAAACACTGCCTCAAGCACTGCTAAATTTTTGGAATGGAAGGGGTAAGCAACACCAACAAAGTTCTTTCCCTGTAAGAAAGCTAAACAGAATAAAGGTATGCATACAGAAGCATCTGGGACTGGCGAACAATGACAGGACAAGGCACAAAAGTAGACAACTAAGAGAGTAACCGTGAGGAGAAGGAAGAAAAACAGAAAATATTGGGGAAAAGACGGAAAACATGAGGGAAAGGGGAAAAACCAAAGAAACAATATAGGGAGAAATACACTATAATGAGGGAACTAGGCTGGAACCCTGGATATGTAGGTTAAACTTTCTACTCTTAATTGTATATTTTTTGAGCGAGCTTGCAAATCACTTGCTTTTATGTCTCATTTCCACCTGTATAAAATGTAAACAATATCTTTTTTTTCCTCCATCTGTTGCCTAGTTAGTTACTTAAATTAGAAGACTTCTACGGTGGAAGCTATTTCCTATCATGTGTTTGTATAATACCTACCTAGGGACTCCAATCCTGTTTGGGACATCCAGACACTACCAATATTATATGATAATAATTAATAACACGCTGTGATAAAAAGGAAAATCAGGAAGAAAAAAATATTAAAAGGAGAAAAAGTTACACTATAAAAATTATAAAATGTAAAGATTATAATATAGATAATTAAATACACAACATAAAGAGAATTGCAGGAGTGTGATGGGATCTGAAGACAGGTGCTGAACAAAGGAAAATGCAAAATGGGATAAAGTGCACCATGGTTTTACTAAAGATGGATTGTGCCTGATCAGATTAACCAAATTTCCTTACCTAGAGAAATCAGTTGTCAACTAAATATAAATTTAGTCGATAACTGATTTCTCTAGGTAAGGAAATTTGGTTAATCAATTTGTCCAGACTTGAATAAAGCAGTAAAAAAAGTGTTACTTGCAACATTACAATCAAACCCAGATTCTTTGACAGCTCAAGTTCCTAGCCCCACAGCAAGGTGAGGGCTTGCAAACTAGCCAGGGGTAAGTATTGCTGTAGCAAATAGCTGCACAGGACCACAGGCATGTGTCAGCTGTTTGTCACAGCTTATATTTCAAACAGTTCTATTTCTCCAATCAGCTCCGTGGGACTATGGGCATGATACAGTTGATAGGAGAAGCAGCGCCCTCTGAAGTGAAAAAAACACAGAAAGCAGCGGGTATCTCATTTTTAATTCAGAAATGTGTTTCAAACCAAACAGGCTGTGAATAACCTGGAGTGAAAAATCCAGGGTCTACCGTATTTAAGATGGAGAGTATTTCAAGAATGATAAGGGTAGGTAAGGAACTAGCTAACCTGGGAAGAAAACAACGGGCTGTGCTCAGTACAGTACTACTAGCCAGAAAGAGCTTATTAGGGTAGTTCTTCAAGGATCAGTGTTGGCACTTGTCTTATTTAATCATTTAATTGATGACCTTGGCACAAAAAGCAGGAGTGTTCTAACCAAAGTTGCTGATGATGAGATAGAGTTGGAATGGCATTGTCAGTACAGAGGAGGATCAGAATATCATGCAGACAGAATTGAGTAACTTGAGAACTGAAGTAAGAAACACTAAATTAAATTTCATAATACAGAGGACAACTAACAAGAATCTCTACTATATGCTAGGGAATTATCAGTTGGAACAACAACAAAGCAGAAAAAACAGGATGTATTACAAATTACCAACTAAAAGCAGTTGTTAAAAAGGCAAATGGGATTCTAGAATATAAGATATAAAGCACCGAATATACCAACAAATAGCCATTTAAATCATGGCACAAACTATTTGCCATATCCTTTATTTCTACTTTAAAAGCACCACCTAAATCAAAACAAGCATGTGGGCTGCTTCACACCCACAGTGGCCTTGATCACATCTCAGTACAGCTTATTAAATTTGTTATTCAACATAGTACACTCAGTGTGTACCTGCTGCTTACATTTTATTAGGCTTTTTACTTTGTCTGTCTGCAGTGCTATAAATAACAATCAAGACACTTACCCAGTCAAGACACTGCTATAATGGCTGTAGCAGCAAACATGTGGTGGACAAAAAACCCCCACTCAGCCTAAGGGCGTGTAGTATTAGACGATGACTACACAAATCGGGTAATTTCCTGGCTATCTATATTACATGTGGCTTAAACTGGCTTTGTAAATTCTTTCTAGTAAAGCCAGGAAAAAATAGGCACAATTGTACAAGGCACTTATATGTGCTCATCTGGAATCCTATGCATCAGAAGGCAGCAACTTATGGCCCACAGGGCCTCTGGATTTGGTTCACAGATGTCACTTCAATGGCACTGGAGTGACCTTCTGTAAGCTGCTGCAGGGATGAATGTCAGCTGCAGGCACTCTCCCCCTGAATGAGTCAAGGGAGCCTATGGACATGGACCAGGGAAACTCTACCCAGAGACGCAAGTGGAGGAGCGAGAGGAAGATATCCCCACCCGTGCCTGGGTTTCTCCCAGCCAGGGCCTCCTTCCTGGTTTTGTAGATAGTCAGCTTGGCCAGAGCCAGGAGGTTGACCAGGAGGTCATGAGCAGGGAATCTGGTTTTCTCCGATTAAAAAAAAATTAAATCCCCAATTTTCAGGTTAAAAAAAGTAACCCAAAATCCACATTTTTCTGTTATTAAAATGAAACACTAGTAATACACAGATATTTTGGGTTACTTTTTTTAACCAAAAAATTGTGGGTTTTATTTATTAGAGAAAACCAGGATCCCTGGTCATGAGGCTTGGTGAGGCCACAGACAGGGAGTGCATAACAAAAAAGATGTGGGGAGAAGGACAGTCAGCATCTCAGCAGGAGCTTCTGGAGGAGGCAGAAAGGTGACAACCCAGCACACACAAGCTGCGTGTGCCCCAGGGCCTCCCGCTGTTGACAAAAGGGGTAGGGGTGTCCATAAAGCCTGTGGGGACGGCTCCATGAAGGAGTGGCCAGCTCAGGTCCTTGGTGGCTTGTAGGATCAGGGTGGAATAGACCGCTTCACCAGGGGCCCTTGCCTTCGGTTAGGGCATCCTGCCGCTTGTGGGGGTGGGATGTGAGGATGAGATGGTGGATTACGAGGAACACGAATGAGTAGAGCGGGCAGTGCTGGGCTGTTCAGCAGCAGCCCCTCCAGCCTGCGGAGATGGTGGGGCAGGGAGCGGTCCCGCTTCAAAATAACCCAAAAAGCGCTTGCCACAGGGCTCCCCAACACAGGTGAGGTAGCCATGGGGAGAGATGGCTGCAGACCTTCAGTGTGTCCAGGACACCGCGGTTCTTAAACGTCTGGTACAGCCTCCTCCGCAGCTCGTCCTGCGACAGCGCCTCCCGTCCCGCTGCCGCCATCTGCACCTGGCAGGGCAGCAAACAGGCTGGCATCACTCCTCCTGTCCCATCCTGTCCCACCCGCGCAGGCCTGCACCCTGCCGCGTGGGCACCCCCCACCTAGGGCATCTCAGGCTAGCAGGTATCGCTCTCAAATCCCCAGCTCACGGAATCCTGGGAGTACCTTGTGTTGACTGGACTAAGGAGCACGGATGCGGGACAGCAGCGCCCCCAAGGGAGGCGGGATTTGAACCCGTGGCCCCGGGGCGCCCCCCAGCGGGGAGGGATTGAGGGAGGGGGGCGGGGCGCCACTGCAGGGTCCGCGTGGAACGGCCTGGAAGGGACTGGGGGGGGGTGTGAGAGAGCGTCGGACGTGCATGCGCAATCACCTCGCCGAACCCCGGCTGCTGGAACTGGACGCGCTGATCTGTTACCAACCGCCGCCGACTGCGCTGGGCCGCACTCTCGCGAGATTTGGACCTCCTCCGCCTTCTCCTCTGAGGCGCGGTGGTGCCATCAGCCTGCGCCGGAAGTTTGGGAAGGCTCGGCTCTTGCAGTCGCTGTCGCCACGAGATCACCGGGGGCCGGTAGGTGAGGGCACTTGGCGGGAGCTCCGCCTTCTTCCCCCTCTGCTCGGCCGAAGGCGGAGCCAGGTGACAACTGTTTTCCCCACCACGCTGCGTTTTGGCGCGTGAGGTGAAGCACATCCTTGTTCCTTTAGGAATGACTTTGAAAGAAAAAATGGAAGGGAAAACGTAAGGAGTAAAGCCACGCTGGTGTTAGAACAATGCGCGTGATATTTCCATGCTGCAAGGCAGCCTGTTTCCAAAAGGTCAGATCCTTGGGGTTTAGTAATAGCATCTCGTCTGGATAAAACCTGTTGAAACCTAGGTTTTCAGTATCCTAGGATTGGAGAGGATTCCTGTAAGATCACAGTTACTGTGATGTCGGGGCCAAATTTCTCTGTGGCGGAAGTGTCAAAGTATGGCCCTTGGGCTGGATGTGGCTGCAGAGCTCTGCCACCTACCTTCATTTCTAGTTGGTGCATTGGCAAAACATCCTCAGCTTGAGAAGGAAAATGTTTCTGCAGAACACTTAAATAGAAACAAAACGCCTTAAATTTTGTTAAATTGCTTTGGAATATAAATGTGTGTCGGCCAACGTTAAAAATTGTCTGCTCTTAATCTATAATAAATGTAAACCTGTAACGCATTAGCTGATCTTCTCTTTAGAGACACCTGTTGATTCATTTACGAGTATGGAAACATCTGTAAAACATGTTTATCCTTTTCTTGAAAGGAGCATTATTTTGAAGACCATGTCTGCAAGTTTCTACTTTGTGATAGTTGGTCATCATGATAATCCAGTATTTGAAACTGAATGGCTACCTCCTGGAAAAGTAGAGTCCAAGGTTTGTGGATTGCATCTTCTCTTGGATACTGGCAACAGGCCCTGTAAATAAAAATGGGCCCACCAAAATCCTTTGTGGTATCTAGTACTTTATTTTTTGCAGAATACTGGTACATGGAAGGCTTGGACAGGGATTAGATCCCACAAATAATAATTCCTTTTGTGCATTAAACATTAGATTGTGGTGCTCTTCCAAAATTTCTACAGAACATCTGAGTATTTTTCACGTCCTTAGAAGAGCTATTTTAAAGAGCTTTCTGGTGGCTGTTTTGCATTATATCATAATGCCAGCTTGTAGAATCACCTGCTGTTACAGGGATTCTGCAACACAAAGGAATAATATCAGATACCGAATTTAGATTTTCAGTTCCGCTTCCTGAATTCTAACTAGCTTTGTGCTGTACATAACAATGCCCCAGGTTCTAGCTTTTATTATTACCCCTTTTTTAGGGGTAGCATAAGAGGAAGGTCTCAGTGTATTAACCTACTTGAGTAATTTTACAAATACATATTTTCTAGCCCATAATTAACAGCTCCAGGGAGGAAAAATGCATAATGAGGGCTTTGGGGAGAGGGGAAGGAAAGATTAAAAAATAGAGTGAGAAGGCCCATATATAAAAAATGCAAGACGTTTTTTTCCTTTCACCTTCTTTCATTCCCAGATAAAGTTGTGGTGACCCTTCTTGCTCTTACCTTTGTGTCTGTGTGTCTCCTCCCAAATTTTGCTTTGCTTATGATAATGAGCAGTCTAAAGAACGGAGGAGGAAGTATAAGGAATGAAGCAACCCTGCTGTTGTGGGAACAGCATGGGTATTATTTCCATGCTGCAGGGCAGTCTCAGTTTCCAAACTTGAATCCTTAGAGTTTAGTTTTAGCTTTCCTTTAGATAAAACTGCTTTCACTATCTTAGGATTGGAGAGGACTTCAGTGAGGCATGGAATTGCATTTGTCTACAGTTAGAACTACAGTTGTCTACATGATTCTGAGCCACATTAATGGCAAGTGTCAAATTATGGCCCAAAGGCTGGATTTGGCCATGGAGCCCTGCTGTCTATCCCCCTCTGGCTCTGAGCTGATCTACACAGGTGCCGCAGCAAGCACCAGACCAGGTCTGCAGTCAGTGTGTGGGATGTACGCTGCATGCAATGTCTGGCTCTGCTGCTCCAGGGCTGCTGCACAGATGAGCATTTGTGCACAGATGGGAATGTGCTGCATGTGGCACATTCCCATTGGGGGCATGTTGAAAATCCTGGAATCGCTGTACATGGTGCCTGCTGCATCTAGACTGTATCACATACAGCGTTGGCTTCAGGGTGCATGTCATGTATGGTGTCTGCCCTGGCAGTTCCAGGACTGCAGCTCCAGGACTGCCCTCTTCAATTAGTCTAGGATACATGCCGTACATGGTGCCTGTGCATGCCACATGCAGCATGGGTGCCAGAAGCTGAAGTGGGTGCTGTGCAGTGTGATTCCTAGAGCAGGTGCTGTGTGTGGTACAGTCTGGCCTGAGCAGGCACTGTGTACAGCACATATCTAGTCTGGGATCCACACTGCATATCTCTGACTGGATCTGGCCTACATGCAGTGTAGGTCCTAGACTAGTTGTAGCAGGCACCAGTTCTGTATGCTGGGGAAATGGGGGTTGGCTTGTAGTCCGTGGTCTGGCCCCATGCCACTCATCTGGCTCACGGGGCTGGATGAGTTTGACATCCCTGATCTATGGTATTAACTTCCATTCATATACATTGTAGTGGGACCTGCAAGGATGTATACACAAATGATGCATTAATCACAGAGACTACATGCTTAGTATTTGTATGTATTTAGATTCTATATCATATCTGGCAGGAGAGAGGCTAGATTGATGGGGGGAAAAAAGACTTAACACAATCTTAGGGTACATCTCCATGCTTTAGTACTTCCCTTTGGAAGTACTAAAGCTCTGCAGTGCAGGCAGTTACTGTCCCGTGTGCATGGCATACAGTTAGATTTTGCTGCTATGTGACCGTAGTGGTGCGCTATAACCAGGGAGCGCGCCAGTATGGTGACGTAGCTGGCAATCATGTATAGACCCACGTGATAGCTATATTGCCATAGCATGCTGTTGTACAGTGACAAAGCATGTTGCTACATCACCATAGGGTGATGTGTAGCCACACCCTTAGAGGAATGAGTAGATTATTCTTATTGTGTTTTATTCCATACACTCAATAACTCCATCTTCCGTCTTCCACACAATATATATCAGGATGATCATCGCCATCTCAACCAGTTCATAGCTCATGCTGCTCTTGATCTAGTAGATGAGAATATGTGGCTATCTAACAACATGTACTTGAAGACAGTGGACAAGTTTAATGAATGGTTTGTTTCTGCATTTGTCACTGCAGGACATATCCTTTTTTTCCTCCTGTATTTAATAGTAAACTTCTGCCAGAAAATGAGTCAAATGAAGCAAGTTTGGAGTAAAATTCTTGTGTTATCTTTTTTTCCGGAAGGCAGTATTTACAGAGTAGTCTGGAGGAGCACTGTCCAAGATGGGTCATTAGAAAGACAGAACCAATTGGAATATATGTATTGAACTTTGGTTTGGGGAGAATGGATTGAAAGGACAGAAATTCTCTAATGGGGCAGAAGATTATACAAGCTCAAAGAATAAAGCAGACAAGAGAGGAACAATAAAAAGAGGAAGTCTGCTTGCATGTTTAATTCTCTTTTAACTTGACTCTGTTCTTCTGTCCCCCAAAGGCCCTTTTTTAGGGAGGAAGAGGGATGTGTGGTTATAGTCTAGTCTGACACTGATCTATTTTCAAAGAACGTTTCTGTTTTGTTTAAAAAAAGGTTTAAGCACAGAATTAGAGAATGAGTGCTTGCTTCGGCCAAATACCATGTCAAAATTTGTCTTGTCTTTACAAATGTGTCTTGTTATGAAATGTATTTGGCGGGAATAGGTTATTAAAAGTTAACTACATTTTTCAAACAAATTATTTCCTTAATTAGTCCACATATGAGATTTATTATGCTTCATGATGTAAGACAAGAAGATGGAATTAAAAACTTCTTTAGTGATGTTTATGACTTGTATATAAAGGTAAGAACTAACTGTTTATGGTTCAGATTAAAGTGTTTTCTACCATATACACTTACACTAGGTTTGTGTTGTAGAAACTTAGAATTTTTCCACTATTGCCAACACAGGCAAGTACATTTGCTGGTAGCTTTATCCTAGACCAGGGGTGGACAAAATGTTGGATCAGGCTGGTGGCTGGACTCCATTTCTTGGCAGCCCCTGCCCACATAGCTGGGGGTAATTTCCATGGAGACCCTAGCAGCAGCCACACTCAAAACATGAGGCCGGGATTTCCGTGGAGACCAGTCCCAACATTGCTGGCAGGGCAGAGAGCTGCTCCAGAGCCAGGCTGGGATCGTGTGGCAGTGACGGCACGGTGCAGAGCTGCAATGTGCAGCCTTCATGCTCGGGCAAGGGTGTGCAGGCAGAGGATCATAGCTCTGCCCTGCCTCCTTGCAGCAGTGATAGCATAGTCTGAAGCTGGGGCAGAGCTGCAAACCACTGTCTGGAGCATGCAGGCTGCAGATTGCAGCTCTGCCGTGGCTCTGGAATTGCTATCACTGCTACAGGATCCCAGCCAGGCTCTGAAGCAGCTCCCTGCCCTGCCAGCATGGGCAGTGCTGGGAGGGGGCGGCTATAGCCACCCCTCCCAGCAGCACTGCTGCTGCCTGCCCTGCTCCTAACCGCAGCACAGCCATCCCCTCAGCCCTCTCCTGCAAGAGGCTGATGTCACTGCTGCCTGCCAGTGCTGCTGAGGCAGTCTCCATGGAAACCTTGGCCCCAAGATCCGTGCCATCACGGGGCGGCTTCTGCTGGTGTCTCCATGGAAACTGGCTTCAAACACGTGGGCAGGGGCCACTGGGAAATGAAGTCTACTGCTAGCTGGATCCGGCCTGTGAGCCAGACTTTGCCTGCCCTTGTCCTAGACAGTGCCTGTGGTTATAGCTTGCTATCTCAACTAGATTTGATCCATGCAGTTCTCATGAATATAGCATCCTAAACAGTTCTGGTGTACTGGAGGTTTTTTAAAACTTCTGTAAGTTGCACCTCCTCAGTGCTCAAGCTACTCATGTGGATTCTGCTGGGCTGAATTCAGAAGTGAATCAGAGGGGCATATATGATGTGGCAATTGAGGTGCAAGTGTAAGATTTTTTTTCCTAAATTCTTGAATTAATGCACATGAATAATGGAACCAAAAAAATAGTCTAACTTAGACTCTCATCCCAATATTCATTTTGACTGGTAAATATTGGGATGGGATGGGGAAAGGCCTGACAACAATATATTTGTTTAAAACATATAGTTTTATCAACATGTCTGAAATTATTCCACTAGAGGGAGCGTGTACCATTGTATCCAATGGTGGGTAGCTATCTGAGCCTCTGAACATGGATCAAATGATGTTGTCAATTGAAATGGATTCCTGTTAATATCGATAGGGATTTATACTTTTAAAATGTGGTGAGATATAGTTGAAATAGGGATTTTGATAGCAATTTTCTTTAAGTAATTGAAAAACTGTTTCTAACTAGCATTCTCAGTCATTAGTGAAAGTGTTTTTAAAGTAATATTTCAAAACCTCTTTATTGACACTGAGCTACTTCTTTTTCCTTAGTTTGCAATGAATCCATTTTATGAGCCCAATTCTCCTATTCGATCCAGTGCATTTGAGAGAAAAGTGCAGTTTCTTGCGAAGAAACATCTTTCAAGCTGAATACCTTTTTTGATTAGGGTACTTAATTACAGTTCAAACATTCATAAAGATGCAATAAACTTAAATATTCTGGTAAGTGTTCAGCATGTTTGATACTTATCTTTGTCTTCACCAAGGTAACAGCTCTTTCTGCTGATTATAATCAAAAACCATTTGAGTTCCTATGGTTATGAGAGAGCTACTAAAACCATCCAGTTGCCACATCAAAAAAGTGCTGTTAAAATGTCATTAAGCTTAACCAGCATTAATAAATCAACTACTGTGTTCCAAAGCTTGAGACATCATTATAATGCGTTTGCTGTACAATGGAGATATGAAAAGCAGATTTCACTGCTTCAGTAGTTCTAAGTGGAAAAAGCTGTAGTTTATTTTACAATAGTATGCCTTGGTACAAACAAACAATTTTTTTTTTTTTCAGCAATGGTCAGATCAGAGCTATTTTTCTCCTTCGTGAGAAATTGTTGCACAGTACAACACTAAACTATCAGATTAGATTTAAATATATATTGCTAGAAGAACAGATGCATGCTGTAGAATGCTGTGTTTATCACCTCTAGGGATGGCAAATAAGACTTTGCAATACTGTCTTCTATTACAACACCAACCTTTGAATAAGATACTATTTTAAAAATTAAAAAAAATGAAAACGCGAACAATTTACTGGATGTTCAGTGAAAGAAATCTATAGTGGTACATTGTGCCAATGAAAGTAGCAAAGAAAACAGACTAAAGTTTTGTAGTCCTGTTTTGCCTCAGTCTAAATTTCAATCCAGGAAAAAACCCTGGTACTTCCACTTATTTATTTCTTCCCCCCGGTGACACTTTCTTAAGGCTTAAAACTTTCCCGAATAGAAATTCCTTTCTCAATAGTAGACTTATAAACTGACTCCCTTTTGGTGAGGCTGCAAAGGGTCTATCAGAGCAGCACTTGTTATTACAGATGGACTAGTGGACATAATGTTGTTAGAAGAACTTTTTGTAAATACACTGTATATTCTTGTTCCAAAAGGTATAATTTTAAAACAATGAATAAAATACATGCACAACCATATCATCCCAAAATATTTTGTTTCAGTTCACAGTATTTGAAATAGTGTGTTTCTTTTGCAGCAGAACTATATAAATGGACTACCCCCCGATTTTGTTTATATATTTTGGTAACTACATCCTGTATTTTCTGTATAAATAAAATCTCAATATGAATAGACGTGTATTAGATGTGCATTTAGAGTCCTCACTTTTTAAAATCATCTTTATTTCTAAAATGGTCATTGTAAAATGTTCTAGAGAAAGTGGAACAAGGCATTATAGAGCGATCTTTTCTGTCATTTTATTTGGAGTAATGATGTGATGTGGATGCTTCACTTGCCTATGCTACAGACTAGTTGAAGGATGTCATAAAATCTTCAAAATGTAGTAAGAAGGGAAAGTATATCTTTCTACTAGTGTTAATAGAATGAAACTATTGCTCAAGAAGAGTACCTTGTATACTGACCTTGCATGTAAAATATGAAACTAGTAGATACACATTCTGAAGACTTCCATTTTTAGACAGTTTAAATGGCAGACCTGTTTTTGTTTCCACGTGCCTTTGTACAATGTCAAGTCTTTAACGACAAGGTTATTTAGGCTACATGCCTGTAAGTCTTAAACGATTGATTTTTGGGCCTGTTCACATACTAAGTGTAGTAAAATATCCTAAAACTACTTATGTTTGAAACTTTAGGGCTCCCTTGAGCTTCATACATTATACATTTATTATAAATCAGTGGCACTATCACCTGAAAATACAAATGTAACTTAAAATCTTATGTTGAAAGCAAGATGTTTCTCTGAATCAGCTGTTAATAGTCTCCCTTATGTCATACTGAGTCCCAACCCCCACTGAAAAAAGCTCTTGTTAATCACTCTGGAAGATGGTGATTTAAGGGGTTTCACAAAAAAAACAAACAGTAGTGGTACTTTTAATAGACATGCTGAGCAAAAAAAAAAAATGTTCCTTAGAACAGAATAGTACTTTGTAACCATCTGTCTTCAGAAAAGAAATACTGCCATGAAAGTATAACATTTTCAAAGTGACTTTGTTAGTTTGAGATGGGCTGGCAATTTATGCTTTAGAGGCACTGCTGAATTGATCATAAACTTGTGCTCATCCTTCAAGCTAGTAATACTGCTCCTCCATTGCCAACCGATAAGCTCCCACGTTGCAGCTATTAAATTTCTCTGCCTTTTAAGAGGGAACTACCTCTGGTGAGGAAAAGTTTTCTTTTAAGGGTAGGGAAACTTAATAGTTTGAAGAAGTCATTTGCCATGTGGAAAATTAGCACAAAAATTAAGCGGAGTAAGGAACCGTCTTTAGGGGAGAGAATAGATTGTGTTGAAAGAGGAACTGTTGGGTGGGGAGGTTGCTAATGGAGTTCCTCAAAGATCTGTCCTCAGCTTAATTGTATTTTCATTACGTCTGTTAGGATGAAAAGAAGCATACTCTTGGAACTTGCTTAACCCGAAGTTAGAGGAAGCTTGATACAGTCATAGACTATTAGTATTAAGTGGATGATGCAAGGGAATTTTAAGAGTGCAGTAAGGATGCAAAGATTTTATGGATGATTTATTTTCTATTGGACCAACTAGAAGGTTGGGATAAGATTTAGACAAGCTTCCAGATTTTGCAGCGCCATTCCTCAGGTCTCAGAAACTGCTTCTACTGGAAACCTGAGAGAAGGCACTGCAAAATCTGAAAACTTGTCTAAATCTGTTTCAGCCTTCCAGTTGGTCCAATAAAAGATGTCACCTCCAAAACTTGCCTTTCATACCTTCAGGACCATTAAAAATGGCTACATCGCTTCCGCACTACCACCATAGAGGCACATACTTTGTCATCAGTCTACCATTTTTGCTGCAACCTGGGAGCTTATCAGTTGGAAATGACAGAGAAAGAATATTAGTTACTTGAAGGATGAGCATAAGCTGCCAGTATGATATTGCTGTAAAAAAATGCAATTTTTGGGGGGATTGTAAGGAATTAAGTATTTTCAGTAGACAAGCACATACTAATATAATTGAAAATGACAGTTAGGACCTCATATAATCCCATTCTAAAATGGAGCTTGTTCTGTTTATGGAAGTGTTTACTTACAATAGTAGATTTGTATATGTTTAAATTTTACAGTATATTAGCCAATACTGTATCAGAATACTAATTCTTTTATTTCTAAACTTGCTACAGTCTATTTAATGAGCACAGCTCTTCAGTATTCCCAAATCAAGTGGCTAGGCTAATGTAATGACTACAGTAGGACAGATTTTTACATACTTAGGCATTTATGTTTCATCTTATATTCTGCATGGCAGCTTGTATTTTAGTTCAATTCTTATGTTTTGAAGATGTAGCTTATTGCCAACTCATTCTTTTCTCAGATCCTCTTTCCAGTACACGATGACTTTGTGCTTCAAAAGGCAATTAACACAGAGACCCATACCAGCAGTTATATTGGAGGCCTAGTTTTTCCAGAGTAGTTGCAACTCTAATATAGTTTCAGCCTCATGTCAGGGTTTATTTTGAAACATAAGATATGTGCTAGCAACTTTCCCTATCCCAGTGTCTGTAATTAAATAGTAGATACTGAATCCGTTTGAGAGAGAGAGCGAGCGAGCGAGCGAGCATCTCTTGAGCTCCGTTGCCTTTAAACACAGGGTTTTTTTAGTATATTTTTATTGTAGGTTTAAGTACGAAGCAAGCAATAGGGCCCCATTGTGCTAGATCTACTGACATTAAAAAAAAAACCCAAAGCATTCCTTGCTCTTTCTAATACATTGTGTATTCTTACATAGCCTGAAATGGGAAGTTCTACAGGAAGACACCACACAAGAAAATAAATGGACAAAAGCAGCCACAAATGAGAGAGAGACTTGTATGCAAATTTCCTAGAAGGCTGCATTATCTGTGCGAATACTGCTAGAAGAGTGGATAGTTTTATATCCCATTCCTGTTATTAAAACTGGTCTGACAAGGGTACTAAAGCCAGTGGTCCTCAACCCTTTTAGATGCAAGGCACCCCTCCATAACTTTTGTGAACTGAGCTGCACCCCATTTCAACAACTAAATTTACTACACTGTTTGTCTCCTTCCAGAGTGGCTAGGCACCGAGGAAAAAGGAACCACCAGGCAGGAAGAGCTTGAGCATGCTCTTAAATGTTTATCTCATCCTACTTCATGTGGCACCCTTGAAAGGATCTCTTATTACCCTGGTTAAGAATCACTGAGCTAGACAGTCAACCCATTCTTAATGCATGAACTTGCCAGCCTACCTAGGGACAATTGAATGCTGCTAGTGTTTTTCCTACTGCTTCAGAAAGGGTAAGGAAAATACATGTTGTAGGAATTAAAAGTACAATTTCACTCTATATGACTTACTGTCACTGTGGGGTTTTCCTTAATGTGTTTCACTGACATTATAAGTGTCTCGTTTTTTAAAAAACTATCACCACAGGAGTTTTATGCTGGGCTTCAGCAGCCAACCTTGCTTCTTCCTTCCTCATTTATTATGAGTAAGAAAGAAGGTACTGCAACCTAAATTATGCCCTAAATCAGTTAAATCCCCTAACAGTCCTAACTGAAAATAAAGCAAGTAGTTCTGTTACTGTACATATAGGACCAGAAGACAGGGGAGCTGGACTCATTAGTTCTAATGAATAAGGTGTAAGAACTTGTGCTATTTTAAACAGGTTTCTGCTGACACATGAAGTAAGGAGATGGCATTACAACATACAGGTCTGCTATGCTGTGTACTTCTAGATCATGCAAATCACAAAAGGATTAAAACTTAACACATTGGTTCAAGAAACAGTTAAGTATTACAGGTACAGTTTTGACTCTTAAGCACTTACACCCATAAGATACAAAAAAAATTGAGCAATTTAGATTTCAGTTATTCAGCTTCAAAAAACACAAGTTAGTGGTTCCACAGGAAGTAGTTGCACTCTGGTGCACATTTGCATGTCCTACATTTGGCTTCAACACAAAGGTGCCAAGTCATTGGTTACATTTTACTGCTTAGCTTACAAAATGGGAAAAGCATACCCATGTTACAGTAGCAACCATGTCAAAATAACAGCTGGAAAAAAAAAGCCCCCCCCCCAAAATCAGGCAGTCTATATAATGACAGAGCCATTCCTGCATAAATGTTTTAGAACAATTGCTTTTCAAGAACTTTACGCAGTCATATATTCTAATTTAATTGCAGCTGAATGACACACAAGTTCTGCTATTTTAATAGCATTGCTACAGAGAATGTGCAACTAACCAAAGAATTTGTCTTGCAAACAGCCTTAAAATGGAATTAAAATGACAATTCATTTTACCCTTCATTTCACTTAAGGAAACATTCCTTAAATTGAAACAAAGAAATACTCATCTCTTCTCCATTTCATCTTAATGGTGAAGTAAGTTAAACCCCAACCATGTCCTTCTGGAACCAAATCCAACCACTTTAAGAACAGATGCAACTAAGACTTATCCATTTATGCCAAGGCTACAGAGGAACCTCTTTGGAGTCATTAGCTTCTTGGATGGACTCTATACCTCTTTAGTGTAAAGATATTTATCACATCAGTCACAGGCTGAAAAGTATCTAGATCAGTGGTCCAATCTCAAACATAGGAAAGAAAGACTTGGAATTCTTGAACGGTTTAAACAATACACCAGAAGTACCCAATATATGTTGTAATTTGTCATTAAACTTCTGTTAAGAGAAGTCATTAAACTGCTTATAGGGATAGGGTGAAACTATTTGACAGTGCTAAATTACATGCTTTACTGCTTTAGCCTGGCCAAAACACTGGTTTCAAAATAGGGATTGTTACCATTGTCCCTGAAATGCTTTTCAATACCAGTTCAGCAGACCTTCTGCGGACCATCGGGAGGAAGTCTGTTTCCCAGCACAAATGAGGCAGCGAGATCTAGTCATTAGTTGTATGAAACTAATGTTATTTTGAAATATCCTATTAGGAAAATTAAAGAAAGCTTCAGTAAACTAGATGAAGGGAAAACACAGGCATTAAGGATACAGGAGATTTATTTTCTCCCTTGAAATCTACAGTATTTTTAGTGACACTAGGTAATTAATAGCAGAAAACCCGATTTATATTTTAAACTTATAATTAAAAGAAGAAAAAAAAAATCACATTACAGATGAAGTACCACTCAAAAGGAATGCATTGAGACTGAAGTTATTAATATCTAGTATTCTTTTGTTACAAAATGGATTTTAGTGAACCAAAAATGGAATGCTAATTTCATAAAAATATATGGATGTATAAATGTTTCTTTGCATTTGAATTCAAGAAAAAGTTTCCTGAAGTAGTGCTTTTAGAACTTTCAAGTTTTAATAATTTCATTTGAAGTATTTATCATTTGATTTATTACTTTTGCAAATTACATATTTATGTTAAATGAACATTTTTAGTAGACACTTTCCTGGAGAAAAGATGCCATGAATTCATTAAGTCATTCACTGAATGGAAGCTCTTTCTCTACCCCACATCGCCCAAGAAAGCAGCAGTATATATATTTAATAATATTAAAGTAGAACCCATTTTTCATTATTTGATCTATCCCTGAACCCCATTTTTTTTAGTCAGGACTACATTGGCAAAAAAGCATTTAACAGTCAACAGCAAGATGAACTGGGCTTGGGCTTCCGGTGAAGGTTTATTGTATCTGCGTGAATCAAGTGATCTGATCTATCTTCAGTAGCAAGAACTCTTCGAACAGCTTCCTCAAAGGCTGCTGCAACATTAGTGGCATCTTTTGCACTGGTTTCAAAATAGGGATGGTTGCCGTTGTTCCTGCACCAGGCCTGGGCTTCTTCTGTTGACACTTGCCTTTCATTTATGTCGATTTTGTTACCCAATATCACAAAAGGAAAACTTTCTGGTTCTTTGACATCTGCATAGTAAATGAATTCTTTCTTCCAGTTGCCCAAGTTTTGAAAGCTTTGAGAGTCATCTACGCTGAAAGTAAGGAGGCAACAGTCAGAACCTCGATAGAAGGGAGTCCGCAAGCTCCTGAACCGTTCCTGACCTGCTGTATCCCAAATCTGCATTGTAACAAAGTGTCCATCCACCTCCAAATCTTTATTTAAGAATTCCACACCTATTGTGTGGAACAGCTGTGTATCAAACTTGTTAGTGACATATCTGTTCATAAGTGAACTCTTCCCAACTCCACCATCTCCTAGGAGAATTACTTTAAGGAGAGACGATTTCGCTGCCATTGTTATGAAAACAGATCTTTTCCACTTCTGAATCCTGTAAAATAAATACAGACTTGGTTTAGAAACAATATATTTACCTGAGTCGAAAACTACTTCAAAATTAAAAACAACTCTCCATAATTAAGTGCTATACATGGAAAATTATAAATTTCTATATACAGAATCTAATTACTGTTGGATTATCTTTAATTCATCCCCGCCACCACTGTTGCAGGAAAATTAGTGGCAGTGGGGTAGGCAGCCTTCTCCCCATGTGCTTGCCTCTGCTGACACTGATCCAGGTGCAGAGGAAGTTTCAGAGCAGGTCCTCCCCACAGTGTGTGAAGCCCAATTTAGCCAGGGACACCAGCAGGAGTATGCAGGTTCCTCCTTCCCTTCCACCCAAATCTCCCCCACTGGCTGGAAACAGTGGAAGAATCTGCATACTGCTGTCCCTGGCTGAGCTGGGCTCCCCGCATAGCTGCTCTCTGCAGCATAGGTCAGGAGCAGCTCTGGGGCTCCCTCCCCCACATCTGCATCAAATGAGGATAGCAGTTCTTCCTTCCAGTGCCTGCTCTCAACCATCTTGGGAGATGAGGTAAGGGCAGGGGGTCTGAGCAGGAAGCAGGCACTGGAAGGAGGAACCTGTATGCTACTACCATCCCTGGCCAAGCCAGGCTCCTTGCACAACCTTCCCACTGCATGAGTCAGGAGCAGTTTTGGAGCTCCCCCTGCATCTAGATTAGACCAGGATACCACTGCTCCCGAGCTCCCAGCTGGAACAGTCTGTGCTCAATTCTAAGAGGAAGCCTTGTTTTCCCCCATATTGCACTTGCAGCGAAGCGTTGCAGAGACTTCAAAAGGTCATTTAGTCCAACTCTTTGCTCAAGGCAGAATATTTCATATCTGAACCATCTCAGACAAATGGTTTTCAATGATGGAAATTCCCCAATGTCTCTTGGTAGTCTGTTCTGGTGCTAAACCACTCTCAGAGAAAAAAAAACCAAACAACTTTCCAACATCTAACCTAAAACTCCTTTCTTACAATTTAAGCCCATTACTTCTTATCCTGTCCCCTATAGCATACAAAAGATTGTAAGCATTTATTTTATGCCTGTTTTATCAAGCCTTAATTTTTTTCCAGATTAAACGATTACAATTCTTCCATCTTTTCTGTGTCACTTTCTAGACCTCTAGTCATTTTTGTTTCTCTCTTCTGAACTCCTTCCAACTTGTCTGCCTCATTCTTGAAATACAGTACCCCCTATACTGGAAGATACTCTGGCACTTGTTGGGTAAGTTTGAAGAGCTTATCTTAGGCTCTTATTGTACTGATTTTCTAGGACAATTCTCACTAATTCTTTTTTCAGTGGATATGCATTAAAAGTGGGAAGGGAAAGGAGGTTTTTAGTTCCCTTAATAGTAACTGCCTTCACAATATTGGTCACTTTAGTACCACAATTAATTTTAAAAGAATAAAAATTATCATTATAATTTGTCAAAAACAGTGAAAGCTGTAGAAATAAAGAATGTGCAATCATGTCTGTTCTGCTCTATTTTATAATTTCAGTTAAACTTATCAAATGTGAGCCAGCAATAAAATACTTCTCTTAAACCAATGTCATTCTATACATTGTCAGTATTTATATTTTGCTATTCCTACCTTATTGTTCCACTTCGTTAATAACATTTAAAACATAAATATTTAACTAGAGTCAAAATATAGGCAATGACTACATTAACAATTTTATCAAGTTCTCTCGCCATTTTGTACCAATGGTGGTAGAAAGGCTGTGTGTATAATTTAGTTGCACACACACATGTTCTTTAGTACATTTCATGTCATCATTAAACTGAACTATACATTTTTTTTGCAATTTTAATAAGTTAAATTACATTTTAATCAGCAATCCTAGCCACTCAACCCTACAATTTCTATACCAGCATAACTACTCTTCATCTGTATGACAATTAGTAAAGGTCAAAGCAGTTCAGACCAAATAAGCCTCATTCTAGAAGAGTTACATGGCCATGAGGGTATTCTCTTCTAAAAATACTGAAATCCCCAGTTCTGGCTGGCTGTATCAACTGGCAGACAACTGTACAGAATCAAGGTCCAATATAAGCTGGTATCTAACAGTGTACCTCAAGGTATAATTCAGGCCCACACCAGAATCCTGTAATTTCAGGAATGTTCTTGTTCCTTCTATCTTGAGCTTCTTCATAGCATGCACAAGGCTTGGTCTTAGGACCTCGTTTACAATAAACATGAAAAAAACCCCAGACGTTTTAACTTAATTAGGAGCCTTAAGGTAGAAAGGTTTCTAGCAAGAGAGAAAAGACAGCCTTTTCTGGACAGAATTTGATGAGCAACTGATAAATTTATTCAATCTTTTCACTTAGAAGCAATACTTTAAAGGTAAGTCTACTCTTAAATTAAAACACTTTGGTAAGCAACACATTGGTAGTAGAATAAACAATTTTCTTTCACAAAACTACAACCTGGATAAGTACCTAACCATAACCATGATCCTGTAAAGATGTTTAAGCAGAAGAGTCACTGTATGGACATAAATAGTCTTACTGAAGTCTACTGGACAGCTCACTCATGTATGCTCTGAAGTCTTTGCTGAATCAAAGCCTATACTATATGTTTTTTAATTAGCTAGTTTAGATAGTTTTTGCCATGCTTATTAAAAAAAAAAAAATTTAAGTAGGGTAATTTAACCAAACTTCAGTTTGTACATTGATTTTTCTCTCCAGTTGAGTGTAGTAACTTGGAATGCTTATCTCTGCAGAGAAGAACAAGTTCAGGGTCTCTAACATCCTTAATGCAAGGACAACCCAAATACAAAACTGATAAGCAAACAACTCATGCTATTATTTGCAACCAGCACAACCTGGTTAAACATGCTCATCTTCCGGAAGTGAAAAGTGAAAATGGTTCAATAAAACTATTCTCTTCCATCAGGGTATGCAACAAGAGTTACATGTTACTTATTTTTTCTTTAAAAAAAACCCAAAAAACAAAAACAAAAAAACACAGTGCCCAAATCATTTAGGGGTATCTGTACATAAGCATGGAGGCAGATTAATTGAGTCTGCCGGAACATGGTAATTGCCACACTCCAGCAGCCTCCTACATCTTGTGCATCAGCATCCCTATGCTTAAAACAGGCTATGGGGTGCTTGGACTAAAGCTTGTCAAAGAAGCTTTAGTTCAAGCACTGCTGCTGCCATTTTTGAGCACAGAGATACTGATACAACAGATGCAGAGGTGTTTGCCTCCCCGCCTCCCTGGAACATGTGTAAAAAGTACCCTAGGAGATTAAATATGGAATTAGAAACATTACTGAAGTTATTGTAGGTATTTTTCACACACAGCTTGGTTTAAAGTCTACAGTGCTTTCAAGTTACTTAAGCAAGCTTTCTGGTTTTTGGGGGAGTTTTTTTTGCAACAAAAATGTAATCACTAACAAAAGCTTACTAAAATTGTAGACCCAAACATGTCTACATACACATTTAAGCGTTCACAACCATGTGATTAGAAGTAAGAAGAACCTTAAGTCTTTACAGGATCTTTAGAGGGATTTATTTTCAATATTCTGGTTTTAGTCACACAAATGTTATAAAGAGAGATAAATATGTAAAACCTCCCAAAATAATGCATCCTCTTAAATTTATTAGATAAAATTGAAAAGTTGCAATATTGAGTGTTCCAATTTTAGAGCCAATGTTAAAATCAATAAAGAACCCCACAATATAAAAATATTAGATTTTAACTACTCTACCCTGTTTAACATGTGATATTCTGTTCATATTTAAAATATAGATAAATACCTGATATAGCAGCATACACAAAGAGAAATCAACATTTTCTACATCAAAAAGATACTTACTTTACCTTAATTGTTCAGTTTAAATCATCATTCAGCATCTGCCAATGAAAAAAATATTTCAATTTCCTATATGGAAAAAAAAATTTAAACCCATTTTAAAAAGTAGCAGACCCATCTTTTCAAATTTGTCAAGAGACTGTAGATCTCAACTGTAGCTCACTTCATACCAATTGGTTAAAGGCAGGTTAACGACATACCCAACCCTTCCCACACCTCAACCACACCCACCCCACCACATGCACCCACATCCTCACACACCCCACCCCCTCAAACTCACACACATCCAATAGTCCCACACTGACATTTAAAGTCTTTTCCCCCACATTCCACACGTATACACCCCAAACTCACCCCACCCACACATACACCCCTCCTACACCCACACACACTGCCCCTGCACCATAACTACACCCCACACACATGCCCCAGCCACCTCCTTCCACACAACATACAAGCAAATCCCAACCCCTAAAAGGAGTACTTCCTGGACAAGGGGAGAGTCTCGCAGTGGCAAGGGTCAGGGGTTAGGGGGGTGGGACTACCCTTGCAGCCCTCGATTCCTCACCAAACCTTATTTTGGCTGGGGGATGCTTAACAACTGCCCACCCCTGCTTTAAGAGAACTAAAACTTGAAAGTAGCGCAGTTGCCTCTTAAGTAAGATGAAAGGCAAGTAAGATTCACAAGTCGAGCACCACTGTACTAGAGCTTCTTAACCTCCTCCCTTCGGGCCAAATGTTGCCTCCTGACCTTGGAATCCTACCCATGGGCTCCCCAAGGGTTGGGAAATTTGTCAGCAGGGGAGCAAGGGCAGTTAATACCACCATCTCCCCCCCACCAAAATCCCAAGCACTAGGCAATGTGTCCTAGCCAAGCCATGATCCTCCCACCACAAAGTCAGATTGGAAACCAGGCCACGCCCCCCCCCAATGGATCTGGGCCACACGTTTCTTCCAACCCAGCCAGGTTGGGGCCAGGCCATGTCCCTTTCTTCTCACAGGGCTGGGGCAAGCCCCCTTCCCCCACAAGGGGGCTGAACTGCCCCCACCCCACTCCTTGCAGCTGGATGGGGCCTCACCACACTGGCCTGATTGAGTCCACTAGCTGGATCTAGCCTGTGGAGGGACTGGGCACTGCTCATCTAGCCCACTAGATAAAAAGGCTGAGAACCATGGTTCTGGTAGATGAATGTAAACAGGCTAGTACAAGCTGCCAGTGTTTCTGTAATCTATCTGATCACAGAAGGAACTAGCCTCATAGCCAAAAACTGCCAAAGTTTACAAAAAGACAGCTATCTGCCAGACTAAACTTTTGACTTGGAATCAAACTTTATTTGCTGTCATTAGCTGAATCAGCTATCATGTGATGTGCAGATTCAACCCATGTTGAAGTTAACTGTGCCACTAACAACCACCTTTGGGTGCACACACTCCAAAACAACAGCTTTCAACCAGGAGTCTTCACAGGTGGCTGGACTAGTTTAAAAAAGGGGTAGGGGGTGGAAAAGGTGTGCAGAAGTAATACATCAAAGAAGGAACCTTGTCTGCCTATGTCCTTAGACCAACACGGCTAAAACCTACACCCCTACATCAAACAATGCATTTAATGCTTTGGAGTAGCTAAGAATCCTGAAATGAAGGGACACTTGTACTACTACTTAGTCCAGGGGTGTTCAACTTTTGGCCCACAAACCAGATCCAGCACCCACCACCATATTATCCGGCCTGTATGCTAGCCTGGGTGCCAAGGAGCCCAATCCCTGTACACAGGGTCCAATCCAGCCTCCAGACATGCGCCATGCTCCACATCTGGCCCACAAGGCCAAAAAGTTAAGCACCCAAAACTTAGTGCACTCTTAACAGATTTTCAAAGAAATAAGTAGTATGATATATTGTGTCTGTGCATGTAATTTATAAGACAATGCACATGCTCCAAAGCAATTCAGTTCCAGTAAGAAGTGTCAATAATTCACATCAATCCAAGGCTATCAAATTTACAAGACTATGGGTCCACAAAAAGTTCCCTGATATTCCTTTACTAGCCAAACTGCTTTGGGATCTCTCTTGTGCTTCAGCAGGAAAGCACTATAGTAGGATTTCTGGAAGCAAATCAGAATAGCCATTTAGAAGTAGGACACAGAAATAGTATAGAAAGAATGTATTTATATTTATAATGAAGTGAAACTTTTTTTTTTTTTTTTTTTTTTTTTACCACTTTCAGAAGGTTATATGAGAACAAAGAGAAATTAAAGCCACAGGTTCCTCTTAAGATACATACAGGTGCTTATGAGGCTATGGTACAGTAAAATCACAACATATAATCTAGTAAAATTAGATACTTAGATCATTATAACAGCCTATAAGAAGTGCCAGTTTTGGAACATGCTATACATGAAAAGCCAATCATATACACTTACACTAGTATCTGAAATAAGAATTTATTTATAGCCAAACTCAATTCTACAGACTCCATCATGTCTTCTAATAAGAGTTTTCTTCACAAGAGAAAGCATTTTTCCTTTAATGTTTATTTGAGAATTTTAACTTTGTCAAATGGCAAGTAATCCAGTAAGAACCTTTCTGAGGTGGCTCCGATTCTTTTTTTGTCAAAATCACCCCTCATATAAATGGTGCATGAACTCCAAGATTCTTAAAATATACCTAAATATGTATACAGTTATACAACTATACATGCAATATTATTGAAATCGATATTTTTAAAAAGAGAAATTCACAATTCAAGCCTTTATTCAGTCCTGCAACCGTGCAAAGATTTATAAGTTTAATAACAATTAAGAACACTAATGAATTTCAGGATACAGTATTATCAAGGATATGAAGTAAGATGGAAAAAGTCTGTTCCCTGTGTTCAGACTGAGAAAGAGGATATTCCAGAAAGGAAAAAATGTAACACAGTAAAAGCTTTGTTATCCAGCACCCACGGGGAACGGAGAGTGCCAAATAACAAAATATGCCGGATAACTGAGTGGCCTGAACAGGCGCCTGTCCCGCCATGTCTGGGGTGTTGCCACCCCTCCCACCATATCGCTGCCACTCCCATGGGCTCTGTGGGACAGGGAGGGGGGACTCGCGCAGGCTACTATGCCCCTGGGCCGTGGGGGCTTGGCTCCACGAAACCTGAAGTGCCACGGTGGACACTTTCACTTTCAGTTTCACTTTTCCCTTACAAGCCCATACAAGCCAGCATGCTGGTTAACAGAACATGCCGGCTTATAAGGTACAAGTTAACACAGCTTTTGCTCTACCAATATTTACTGACTTTAAAATACATATACATATTGGCACATAGCCCAGATGTAGGGGAACTATCCAGAACTACTTTTAATTCTTAAATGAATAAGTGTTAGGTTCATAGTGATCCTCTAAAACTAAAGGATGATATTTAGTCCTTTATGACTCTAAACACTTATTTATTGTTAAACTGCATATTCCCAAAAAGGCAGAGTGGGGAAAGGGAGAGGCGATGAGATGATTTACAACTTTATCATACTAAATTGCTTTTACAGGAATTGATTTACCTTTCATCCAATTAAATGTTTCTACTTTAGAACAATCAAACAATTTTAAACCACTACATTATAAGGAACTTTGTATTAACAAGCAAAGGATTTTAAGGAACTCTAAAAATATAAAGGGATACACCTACAAAATCTGTCCATAAATGTTATGTTAAATTGGGGTGGGCAAAATGGGGGATCCAGCCAGCAACCGGACTTCATTTCCCAACAGCCCCTGCCTGCATTGCTGCAGCCAGTTTCCATGGACACCCCAGCAGGCACAGGCCAGGGTTTCCCTGGAGACTGGCCCCAGCAGTGCTGGCAGGGCATGTGACTGAGCCAGGGCAGAGGTACCGTCCACTGCCTGCACACCCCTATCCAGGGCATGCAGGCAGCAGATCGCAGCTCTGCCCTGGCTCTGAACCACGCCATCACTGCTGCAAGATCCTTGCCCTGGCCACGGAGCAGCTCCCTGCCCAGCCACATGCTCTACCAGTGCTGCTGGGGCTGGTCTCCATGGAAGCCTGGCCCCATGCTGTCACTATGCGACTGCTGCTGGGGTCTCCATGGAAGCCAGTTGAAGTGATGCCAGTAGGGGCTGCTGGGAAATGGAGTCCACCATGGGCCCAATCCAGCCCATGGCCAACACTTTTGCCCATCCTTGCATTAAATGGTTCACATTTTAGATGCACCACCACACGACTTGACTAGGAGCCTTTCCTTTTATTTGAAAGACTTGAGTATATTCTAAGAAAACTGAGGCAAAGAAAGGATCAGTGACTTGCCCTAAGACATTAAAAGTGTGTTATAAATTTAAAAATAAATAAATAAAGGGGGGAAAAAAAGTCATAATCCTATAATTCAAACTCCCTCAGTCACTTATCCCCATTGCTCGTAACTGGGACACACTTTACCCTACTGCATTTGGTCTTCTGTGGTACATCAGACCTTAGTAAGTATCCTTCATTTATCATGAGCTTAAGGACCTCCAGCCACTTGGCTCTATAGTCTCTAAAGCAGAGGTAGCCACCCTACAGTAGAAGTGCCACAAGAGGCACAAGCAGCCTCTGTGTGGCACTGCAGGATCAGGAGGAGGACAAGCAGAATGCAACACAAAGCAGAGCAGCAGATTGGGAAGGTTGGAGTGGCACTTGGGAAATGTGAAAGCCTAATTTGTGACACCTATTAAAAACATTAGCCACCACTGCTTTAGAAACTGAAAAGTCCGTGTGTCCCCCCCGCAACACCAGATGTCATACTTGTCCACTGCTTCCCTATCATACTACTGTACATGTAGTTTGTACTTTCTTGTGGAGAGCTTCTCATCACATGGGAGATGATCTGGACCTCCATCATAGCACCTGATTGCATCTACTATCAGGGTGGATTTGATTTAAATCACTGGTGAGGAAGCCTCAATTTAATCCTTGTTTTCTACAAAAGGTTGCATCTACGTGTGCCGTTTTAAGGAGCATTAGACATTAAGGCACATTAAGGGTGCAGGGTCTACATCTAGGCACCCTTAATGCACCTTTAAAATGGCCATTTTAGGCTAGTTGCACCTAAATTTGATACCTGCAAAAGCATGGATAGCTAAAGTGCCTTAGCATGTCTACACATGTGTTAAGGCACATTAACGCTGTGGACATTGACAGACTTGGGATTAACTTTTGTCCTAAATCAGTCTGTGTACCGCGTTAATACGCCTTAGTGCGTACACATGCAGACACATGCCTAAATCGCTTTAACATGCATTAGGTAAATGCACATTACGTTTAGGCATGTGTAAAAGCATGTGTAGACATCCTCAAAGTGCATTCTTGTTGTTCGATATCCTTTATTCATTTAACTTCTTGAAACTCTACACTTTTAGAGAAAGGTAAGGGCTTGAGGAGAGACAATAGGGTAGGGTAGGTAATCAGGTCTGTTCTCTCTTATCTCCATATACTGCTGTTAACAAGGATGTTATCTCTGGAGACACAAATCCACAGTTTGAGAACTGAAATTAAGCATCACAGAGATACTTAATGGGATCTTCTAGACTGAGCACTGAGTCCCACTGGGTACAGTGGTTTTCTTTACACTTTACTACTCTATAGTGGAACCTTCAGGAACCCCATGAGATTGGACCTCTAATATTAGTCCATGGCCTGTTGTGACCCATTTCTAAAACTTTTCTAAAAAGGAAAGTATTGTCTCAAATAGTATATACAGTAAAATCCCTGTTATCCAGCATTTGAGTAACTGGAACACTCTATAAACTATAATTTCCAGCCAGACATAGGCTGGGGAGCTCACACATGGCTGCTGCCACTGCCACCCTGTGCTGCAGCCACTCCGTGTGCGGCCACCCGCGTCCCCACCCCAGCTGCCGCTCTGTGAGAGCCTGAAAACCACTGGCCTCAGGTAATCAGCATTTTTAGATACCCAGCACTCCCCATTAGTGCCAGATAACAGAGACTTTACTGTAATAAGAAGTTATAATCCCTACTTCACAGATTTCATAGACATTAGGGCTGGAAGGGACCTCGGAAGATCGAGTCCAGCCCCCTGCCCCAGGAGCAGGAAGTCAGCAGGGGTCATAGAAAAACATCCACGTTTCTCTTGAAGGTGTTCAAAACATCCACGTTTCTTTTGAAGGTGTTCAAAGTAGGTGCTTGAACCACCTCTGGTGGCAGACCATTCCAGACCTTGGGGGCTCAGACAGTAAAGAAGTTCTTCCATATGTCCAGCCTGAAACAGCCTTGCAGGAGTTTATAACCGTTCGACCGTGTCACCCCTTGGGGCGCTCTGGTGAACAAACATTCCCCCAGATCCTGGTGAACACCCCTGATAAATTTATAGGTGGCCATCAGATCTCATGATGTAATCTTTGAGCTTTAACATATCTTAAATTAAAACGACCTTTATTTAGGTTTATTTTTTTAAAGCATCTTAAAAAAAATTGTTTTAATGTGATTACATCAAAATATCTGATTTAAATTAAAAAATCAATTTTTTTATTAAAAAAAATTGCTGATTTTTATCCACCCTGTCTACTATACATGCATTTACTGGTCTAGAAAAACTGGTGCACTGTATTGGAGGAGGCCCAATATTATAGAGCAGATGCAGCTCAAGTAATAAACTGCATAGTAAAATAAAACTGGAATAACATTAAAACAAATAAAAATAAAACAAAGAGAATAAAATAAACTTGGCATATCAACTTAGATTAGGGTTCCTGCTTACAACTAAAATGAACAGATCTAGCAGAGACCACACTGAAAGATTTTTTCTCCCGTGTACATTTATCCTTACAACTTCTGGAGAAAGACTTATAAAAGAGTTTTGGCAGAAAAGTACACTGGATACTACAAAAAGGTTTAAAATAAACGTCTCTAGTCAATAACTCCTTTTCCAAGGCTGCCTTTCCTGCTCCTCTCTCAAATAACACTTTGTACCAAAATGATGCTGGTTTTATACAAGTCAGGATGGTTGTTGGCAGCCTCAATGCTGAAAAACACTGACACTTATTTGGTAAAGTTGTGGGCTGCAATGGGGTGGGGAGTGAGAGGAGGGAGGTTGTTAACCCTGTCTGCAGACTCAGGAAGATGACAGCATCCTGGCCTACAACCTAGAAGTATTTTGTCTTCATGCTCTCATTTAATTTAAGTCAGCAAGGGCTGCTACTGCTGCAGGCCCCCTCTAAAACTCCCCTTTTTTCTGCACCTGTTGTGTGGCACAGTCCCTAGCACAGCCCCACTAGAGTGGGACCTTGCAGATCGCCCCTCCCGATCTGGCAATTTGAAAGTTATTCTGCAAAACACATCCCCCTTTTAGGAACAAGACAGCATTCTGCTCTTGCTCGACCTTCAACTTGCCCAAAGGAACGATTCCCAGAAGATCGGATATTATGTCTGTCTCCTTTGCTGCCCTGGCACCCAAAATGCCGCTCAAGCAAACTGCCCTTCCACAGGAGTCTGAAGGTCTCTGCAGCAGGGACTTGCAACCCTACACCACAAACAGAAAGTTTCTCCTGGCTTTCCCCAACCACAGAAGGGAGAGGTTGGCCGTGCCAAACAAGGGAAGAACCGCACGCAAGGTGCCTTGCTCAGTCAGGCCGCAGCCCTGTCTCTGCTACGTGGAAAAGGACTTAAAAAAAAAGGAAAAAAATCAGGGGAGGCAGCGTGAAAGGCAAATTTTGGGGATTTTTCCCCAATTGAAAGTGCCATACACACACACGCACACATACACACGCACACACGGGGAGTGAGTGGGGGACCGGCCCCGCAGTCACGGGATCCCGGTCACGCCAGCGGCAGGCGGGGGAAGGGGGACGGTTGCAGTTGCCCACGCAGCCGCCGCCCCGGCCGCCGGGGGAGGTTTTGGGCGCCGGCTTGGTCCGGGGCGGGGACGGGGCCGCCGTTACCTGCCCGCGAGGTGGAAGCGGCCGCCGGTAACACCGGCCCGCGATGCGCAGCTGCCACCGGCTGAGGAGGAAGGAGGCGCAACATGGCGGCGGGGAGAGGCGGGGTCTCGGGTCACGTGAGCGGTGCCCGGCCCCGCCTCCCGGGTGGGGGAGGGGCTTCCGCCTGGCCCCGCCCCAACAGCCGGGCTCCGGAGTGGGGGGGGCGGGGCCGTGCGCTTCCCGCGCCTGCCCTCTCGCCGGTTGCTCGGCACCACACACCGCACAGACAGAGAGAAAACAACAGACACACAGCACAGACGAGACATAAACATACACACACACAAATACCTACAAACACACACATGTACTGATACCTACAGACACCAGACACACACACACAGAAAACAACAGAGACACACAACACAGACGAAACGTGGACAAACACACACAAATACCCACAGACAAACACACATCCACACATACCCACAGATACCTACAGGCAGACACACACACACACAGATACCCACAGAAACAGGCAAACACACACATGCACAGATCCCCCCCACACACACACACAGGTTCACTCAAATTGGACATCCTAATGATGGGAGAGAGAGATCATTTAGGCCTTAAATAAGAGGTGTTTACTTTCAAAACACATTAGATGACTTTCTTGGTTTTGTCTCTGGCTAGTTTGGAGATACAACCCTTAAATAAGAACCATGTTAAGAATTTGTCTTGTATTGTTGCCCCTTTTCCCATTACAGATATTTCATTCTGAGGTTACTGCCTCACCCTCCACCACCAAAAGCTGAGTAGCAACAACTGTCTAGTGCCTTGCAAGCTGCACAAATGGTTACGAGGGAGTCTGGATCTATTCTAAACTTTACACACACGTACAAGCATGGGAATCTCACTGGTCCAAGAGAGTAACTGGGCCTCAAGATTTAACTCTATGCAAAGACCAAGCCAGAAAGCAGAGTCTTGCTGCTTGCACAGCTCCCTCTTGACAACTGCCTCTACCCATAACTTTGCACAATCAAACACTATTGACACATATCCTGTCTCCCTTCAACAGAACTATGTAATATCTTTTGTCCCAAAGGATTCCAAAACACATTATAAATTGTATACTACAAATACCAGTTAAATATAACCACCTCTCTGGTTATAAGCAGGGATCCTGGTTTTCTCTGACTTAAAAAAATCACCAATTTTCAGATTTAAAAAAGTAAGCCCAAATTCATAATTTTCCATGATTAAAATGAGACACCACTATATATATATATATACACACATATATACACACACACACACACACACACACACACACTAGCTAATTGCCCGTCATGAATGACAGTGTTTCCGGGAGTGTTTACATGCCTCTCCTTCTCCTGCCCCCTGCTCACCCTTCGGGGCTGCCCATGTAAACAGTCCCTCCACCACTGCCATCTCCTGCTCCAGCCTCCGGCACGGCAGCTTCCTCCCCCCAGCCCTCCCACCTCTGCTTCCTCCCGCGGAGCAACAGGGCTTCCCTCCACCAGAGGTGGCAGCAATGGCTCCCTCCCACCAGGCCACCCACCTCCGCCTTCTCCTGCAGAGCAGCAGGGCTCCTGCCTTCCTGCCAGCAACTCCCTCCCTGCCTGAGGAGGCGGAGCCCCCACAGCCAATTGCAGCTGGCCCTTTTTGCGGCACGTGTGCAGTTGCCCAAAAGCATTACAGACAGACAGACACACAGACAGGCAAACTAAGCCCTTTATTATATTAGAATATTTATATATTAATGGCATTAAATTTTAATAATGGAAAAACGTAAATTTAGGGTTACTTTTTTTAACCAAAACTTGGGGATTTTTTTTTTAAATCAGAGAAAACCAGGATCCCTGGTTATAAGCAAACCCCTGTCTCATTCCATGGGCGAGAAATAATTCAGTCAAGGATACTCTGAGGGCAACCACCTGCTCTTATTTTAAAATACTATCAATTCACACTGTATTGAGGATAATGGGAAGGCACAAAATCCCCAGAGACTGAGGGAAGTATTACTTTTACTGCAACAGTAGCTCCAGGAACACAACTGCGGCACCCTCCTCCTCCCCCTGCCCCAACTTTGAAAGAGTGGCATACACTTCTTGTGCATTGGGACAAACACCACAGCCTATTGCTAATGGCTGCATCCATTCACTTTGAAAATCAGAAATCACTGATAGCATTAGATTGTGTTGTGTTTCTGTTAAAATAGGTGTCCCCCCAAGTGGTCAGTACTGCAAAGCCCAACTCTTAGGTGCCCTGCTATCCAAAGGAATTCACAACCCTGAGTCAGGTGCCCAGATTCCTAGTATCAAGCAGTTTATTAGGAATGTAAGAATGGAGATTCTCCAAAATCAGCAGACTGACTGAGGCCCAAACTAGCCAGCTGGAAGTGCTGAGAAAGGAGGAAGCACCAAAAGCCCTCCCTTGAAAGCTAGTTCAGTACCCATCTCCATTCAGCACTCTCAGCTATAAAGATTCTCCTGGATCTAGCACCTAAATCCCTGTTCTGTATTATTTGTAGTGAGGCCCAAACCAATCCTCAGTCCCTGGTTTGCCATGGTGGCAGAATATGAAAACAATCAAAAGGTGATAGAAAGCAGTAGAGCAATGTCACCAGTGAGAAATTCCCTATGACCATTGTTTGGAGAAGGATTCATGGGCACAAAAAGGAGGTGTACTCAGGCTCTTTTGGTCAGCAAGAAGTGCATGCACCACTAGGATTTTGAGGGTGTGGAAAGGGAAATAAAAAGAGGGTGCAGAAGAGGGGATTTCGGATTACATCTTGCAAAGCAGGGACATCAGTAGGCTTGTTGTGGCCAAAGACATGTCTATGCATACATCTCACCATCTTTCTCTTCTTCCTGTCATTGACTGTGCTTGCAAGTAGTTAGGACACAGGAACTGACAGAAATAATTGCTACAGAGAATAGGCTTCTTGTAACTTTTAATAATTTTGCTTGTACAAAAGAACTGTGTTGACAGGAAGAATAGAAGAAATGAGTGACATTGATGTATTTACTCATTCCTCCAGACTTTCTATTGGGTTGCCCAGGTATCAGCTGAGTTTCTAACATTGCTAGTGGCATTAGATTAAGAGAGCTAGAAATTCAGATTTAACTTTATAAGTAAATGTTAAGAGAATTTAAAAAGCTGAATGGGTAGACACCATAAGTCACCACATGTCAGTCACCACATCAGCTTGGCAGTGGTGGGATACTTAGCAGGCATGGATGATGTTCTCATTGCTGGGGTCGTATGCTCTGAGCACCCAATGATCAGCACCTCAACTATAGATTTCATAGACTTCATAGATTTCATAGACATTAGGGCTGGAAGGGACCTTGGAAGATCATCAAGTCCAGCCCCCTGCCCAAGGGGCAGGAAGTCAGCTGCGGTCATAGGGTCCCAGCAAGATAAGCATCCAAATTTCTCTTGAAGGCATTCAATGTAGGTGCTTGAACCACCTCTGGTGGCAGGTTATTCCATACCTTGGGGGCTCGGACAGTGAAGAAATTCTTCCTTATGTCCAGCCTGAAATGGTCTTGATGGAGTTTATAACTGTTCGACCTTGTCATCCCTTGGGGCGCTCTGGTGAACAATTGTTCCCCCAGATCCTGGTGAACACCCCTGATAAACGTATAGGTGGTCACTAGATCACCCCTGAGCCTGCACTTTTCCAGGCTAAAGAGTCCCATAGCTCTCAGCCTGTCGTCGTAAGATCTGTTTTCCTGACCTTTGATCATGTGCGTGGCTCTTCTCTGGACTCTCTCAAGCTTCTCCACATCCTTTTTGAATTGTGGAGCCCAAAACTGGACGCAGTACTCCAGCTGCGGCCTCACCAAGGCTGAGTACAACGGGAGAATGATGTCCTGAGATTTGCTTGAGAAGCATCTATGGATGCAAGCCAGGGTTTTGCTAGCTTTACTGGCCGCAGCATCACAGCGAAGGCTCATGTTCATCTTGTGGTCAATCATGAGTCCCTTTCATCTGTAGTGCTAACCAGCGTAGCACTGCCAAGCCTATAAGGATGCTGCAGGTTTTTCCTCCCAAGGTGGAGAACCTTGCATTTTTCAGTGTTAAACACCATCAGGTTCTCGTCCACCCATTTCTTGAGCCTATCACAATCAGCCTGGATTGCCCTCCTGTCTTCAGGTGTGAATGCTTTACTCCAGAGTTTGGTATCATTGGCGAACTTGGCCAGTCCGCTTCTGACCCCAATGTCCACATCATTAATGAAGATGTTGAACAATATGGGTCCAAGGACAAAGCCTTGGGGGACCCCACTGGTCACAGGGCACCATGAAGATTGACTTCCATAAACCACCACCCTCTGGGTCCGACCATGGAGCCAATTCCCCAGCCAGCGGATCATGGTGGACCCGAAGCTGCAGTTGGCCAGTTTCTCTAAGAGGTGATTATGGGAAACCAGGTCAAAGGCTTTTTTGAAGTCAAGATATATGACATCAATCTCTTCTCCCTTGTCCAGGTGATAGGTCACCTGGTCATAAAAGGAGATAAGATTGGTCAAGCAAGACCTACCCTCATCAAACCCATGCTGGCTGTCTCTCAGGATGTTGCTGTCGGCCAGTCTGTTGAGAATGGCCTCTTTAATAATCTTTTCTAAGACCTTCCCTGATAGAGGTCAGGCTGATGGGCCTGTAGTTTGCCAGATCCACTTTCCACCCTTTCTTGAAGATAAGCACCGCATTGGCCTTCTTCCAATCTTTAGGCACTTTACCATAGTGCCAAGAGTTCTCAAAGATCTGTGCCACGGGCTGGGCTATGATGCTAGCCAGCTCCTTGTGTACCCTGGGGTATAGATTGTCAGGGCCAGCTGACTTGAAGGAGTCCAGCCTCTCAAGGTGTTTCTTCAAGAGGTCAGCATTGATGGAGGGCAGGGAATCTCCCTCACCCAGGCCCCACTGTCCCATGGAACTGATGGAGCAGAGGTGTCCCATGGAACTGATGAAAGACCGACACAAAGTACCCATTTAACAGGTTGGCTTTTTCCTGCGCGTCGGTTGTCAGTTGTCCCATCTGGTTTAGCAGGGGTCCAATGTTGCCCTTGCTTTTCCTCCAGCTCCCCACATATCTAAAAAAGGACTTTTTATTGTCCTTGATACTTGTAGCTAGTTGGAGTTCAGTCTCAGCTTTGGCTTTCCTGGTTCACTCCCTGCAGGACCAAACCAGTGCAGAGTATTCCTCCTTGGAGGTGGAACCCGTCGTCCATCCTTCGTAGGCCTTTCTTCTTAGCCGCAGGAGGTCCGCTAGTTCCTTGGAGAGCCAAGGGGGCTGCTGTACCCCTTTGCTGCCTTTCCTTGGAGACGGAATAGCATTAGCTTGTCTATCGAGGATCGCTCCCTTGAGGAGCAACGACTCTTCCTGAGCTTCCCTCCCCTTGGGGTCATGGTCCCTTAGGGCCTCAACAACAAGCCTCCTGAGCTTGTCAAAGTCAGCTTTCCTGAAGTCAAGGACTTCTGTATTGCTGACTGACTTGCCAGCTTTACAGCAGATGGTGAAGGTGATCACCTTGTGGTGGCTGTCACCCAGCTTTCCTTTGATCATTAGGTCACTGATTAGGTCGTCCCCGGTTGCCAGTATCAGGTTGAGCAGTGCTTTACCTCTCATTGGTCCATAGACCTCGTGTCAGATAGAGGTCATCCACGCAGGAGAGGAAGCTTTGCGACCACTTGGATTTAGCCGAGCGCTCTTCTCACGAGATGTCTGGGTAGTTGAAGTCTCCCATGACAACCAGGGACCTGGAGCACACGGCCTCAGCCAGTTCCCCGGCGAAGTCCTGGTCAAGCTTTTGACTTTGGGTGGGTGGTCTGTAGTAGACTCCCACCATTGTGTCCCCTGTGCTGTGTTCCCCACGAATTTTAACCCAGAGGGTCTCCAGACATCCACCCTGGGCGCCAGTGTTGGCTTGCAGGGACGTATAGCTCTCCTTGACATAGAGAACTATGCCCCTGCCCCTTTTGTCTACTTGATCTCTCCTGTACAGGGTATAGCTGTTTATACCCGTGGTGCAGTCATGGGTGGAGTCCCACCAGGTCTCCGTTATCCCTATGACATCGTAATTTTTTGCGTTAAGCAGGAGGACAAGTTCCTCCTGTTTGTTCCCCAAGCTCCTGGCATTTTGTGTACAGGCAGGCAAGTGTCCCCTTGGGTGCCCTTGCCTTGCCTACCGGTTATTCCAGGGCTGGGGCATGGGTGGGCTGCCTTAAGTGCCTTGGCCTGCTGGCGTTGCAAGGGTTCCTTAGCGGGCCAGCAGTGACGGTAGTCCCCCCGTTTCCCAGTGGGCTTAGTTTAAAGGCCGGTGGAGCAGGTCACCCAGTTTGGCTGAGAAGAGCCTCCTCCACAGCGGAAAGAGGTGGAGGCTGTCCCTTCCCAGCAGCTCGCTGCCTCTCTCACCCAAGAGCGGACTGTGGTCATGGAAGCCAAAGCCTTCCCGATGACACCAGTGCCTCAGTCTCTGGTTCACTACCTTGATCCTCTTCTCCCTCCTCAGTCCGTAGCACGAGACTGGGAGGATTGAAGAAAACACCACCTGTGCCCCCAGACCCTTTAGACCCACTCCCAAATCCCTGTAGTGCCTCATAACCCAGCTGGGAGCACTCCAAGCCATGTCATTGGTGCCCACATGGATAAGGAGCATGGGATAGTGGTCAGTGGGCTGGAGGAGTTTAGGGATCTTCTCTGCAATGTCTTGGATGCGGACTCCTGGGAAGCAGCAGACTTCCCAGGCTAAGGGGTCAGAGCAGCAGATTGCCCCCTCAGACCCCCTCAGGATGGAGTCTCCCACGACAAACACTTTGTGTTTTGTCTTGTGGAGAGTGGGGGCAGTAGCTACAGTAGTGCCTGTGTTGCCTGAGGGAGCTGGCAACTCAGCAAGCTCTGCTGGGGCTGCAAGAGGTTCATACCTGTTGCATAGCTCCAGCAGGCCAGAGGCCTTGGGGCCCTTGACTACCTTGGTCCAACCCCTGGGCTGAACAGTAAGGGAGGTCCCCAAGTCCTCCCTTGTCCTGGAGGGAGACCTTGGTCTACCCTCCGCCTCCAGGGGGAGAAGGGCCTGACAGTAGGAGTTGATCTCCTGCTCACAGTCCCTGATGGTACGCAGTCTCTGGACTGCAGCCTGGAGCTCCTCCAGCTGGCACGCCAGAGGCCCCAGTAGGAAGCAGACCCCACAAGGGGAGGTGACCATGTTTCCGGGCCTCAGAGCCTGAAAAAATGACAGGCAGCCCCCGCAGCCGAGAGCCAGAGGCTCCATCTGCGTGGAGCCTGGAACCATGGGCTCTGTCTGGGTGGCGGCCTCTGAGGTGCCGGGGGGGTGTCGCAGGCCCCGAGGGGACCCTCAGGTTGTGGTGCATGCCCATCCGTGTCATACTGCTGGTGGGCTGGTGACGCTGGGACTGGCTTCCCTAGGGTGGGGGTGCACAGACAGGGCTGCAAGCCCTCCCGCTCACCCTCATGCGCGAACTCCGCGCTAACTCACACGCCGTGCAGACAAGCGCACCTGTTTGCACAGCCTGTTTGCAATGCTCCAGTTGCATGGCTCCCTGGGGGGCTGGGCAAAGTAGGGGCCAGGGCAAGACCTGCCTTGGCTCCGGCTTGGCCGCCTCACTGTGACTAGGCTGGGGCTAGTCCCTCCCACCAGGGGCCCTGCTTACCTCTGGCTGCTGCTGGGGGTTGGTGGGGGTGCTCCGTGGCAGTTGGGGGTCTCTGAGGCCTTTGCGGGAGCAGAGGCACAGCAGGTGTGCACCCGCATGTCTTGCGCTGCTCCCAGAGCCCGTCAGGGTTTTTTTTTCCTTTGGCAGGCCCTTTTAAATTGTGCACATGCGCAGTGGGCCCACCATCGGAAATCAGCTGTTTCCGGGCTATGGGACCCTACCCGGGCTTCAGGGGGCTGGGCCAAGTAGGGGCCGGGGCGGGGTGAGACCCCCCTTGGCTCTAGCTTAGCCACCTCCCTGTGGCTAGTCTGGGGCTAGTCCCTCCCACCAGGGGCCCCGCTTACCTCCGGCTGCTGCTGGGCGTTGGTGGGGGCACTCCATGGCAGTTGGGGGTCGCTGAGGCCTTTGGGGGAGTGGGGGCGCAGATGCCGGAGCCTGTCAACCATCACTTGATTTTAGCCTACAAGAGGCCGAGAAGCGATACCTTACAGAAATGTCTTTATAGAGAATGGGGCTGTCTGTTCTCCTGTTGGTTACAGAGGAACAACTCACAGGATCATCATAAAATTCCAGTTTATTAGACGGATGCAAAAGTCAGATCACAAACCTTGGGGCTGATCCCCTCAAACACACACACAGTCATGCACACACTCACACACACACATTCACAGTAGCTAGCTATGAACACTAAGAACCGATGTCAAGATATACCTATCCCCAAGCGCTGGAGTCCGCCCTTAATGGCCAGTCGAGGCTTCTTTCAATGCAATGTTTCTTCAGAAGGGGGTCGCCGGCTGGTCCTTCTGGCTGGGCAGGCAGGGTGCTGGTCAGGTCAGAGAGGGCATCATTGCTGGTCATTCTTTGCTGCCTTTTATCCCTCTCTGGCAGACTTTGGTGATTCCCCAATTTTTGGGCTTACCCAATCCAGGGGTCATTGACCATGTGGGATGTCCCCCTTGGTGGGTGCTAGATGGCAGCTGTCAGCCCCAGGGATCACGTCCGCAGGTACGTGCAGTCTTGGGAGTCCGTTGATAAATTTTCATTAATTCACTGCTGTGATTAGTTCAAACCGGGGCTTCTGTACCTTTAACAACGAAGTTTCAGGGAGTTCCTGGCTCTGTATTGATCCTTTCCTCTCCTTAGTCTATGGTTTCCATAGGTGTTAATTGCCGCTCATTAGCTTGTTATCCTGTCTAGCTACTGTGTTACACAATCAATCAAGATTAATTCAGGGACCCACTCCATACAGAGAAGCTGCAGTTTTTACATGGTACAACTTACTTTTAAACTTAAAGTACATTTGTTACAAAGTTAAAAAGCATAGAATATAAAACATAAATGGGTGAAATACGATGGCACATGCAACAAATAGACCAAATACAATGGGTGGGGGGGAGGGGAACATACTGATGTAGAATACTATTTTATACCTATAAAAGCATCTAGGGGCTTTTTGCCATATGGTGGGGCTTCACTTTGGAGGGGGAGGCAGGCAAAAAAAAGGGTTCTTGCTACACTCCCTTTCAAATAATTAAAGGGTATTCTCCTATGAAAAGCCCTTAACAGTCATGACGCATAGAGGTGCATGGGGGGGTGAACCCACTGAGAGCACTGGTGCACCCCCTGACTGGCTGCGCTCACCACTTAGGCAATGGGCAAGGGGGGCAGGTGGGAGCACCGGTGTCCGCCCTGGAAGCGCTGGCCAATTGCTGCAGCCACTCCCAGAAGCAGCCGCAGCCACTCCTGGAAGTGGGTGCAGCGATCGGCCGCAATGATCAGCTGTTATGGGATCGGTTGCAGGGGTCCCCCCAGGCAGTGAGATTGGCTGCAAGGAGACCTCCCACCCTGGTCAGTGGGAGTAGTCACAGGGGGGGCACGTGCCCCCCCGACTAAGGTGGCACCAGACCCTTATTAAAAAGATGATGGGAAGAAGTACTTGTGGAATATTTTGTATATATGCTATTCACTGTACTCATACTCAAAAACAAATCGATTACTGATGTGGGAGGCCAGAATGAGACAAACAAACATTACAAAATTAGTATTTAATGAGATGAAGCAATATTGGGAGCTTATTATCTAACTATGCTAATTGTGTGAGGCATCCCTGTGAACAATCCGTTTAGAGACAACTGGTTGTGCTAGTTATTTTTTCTGGAAAGTACTCAGCAGCAGACCCAGTTTCCAAATAAGTAGAGCAAAGCAAATGCTCCTCTACTGATTGCCTAAAGAGCAGCACAGACTAATTTTAACATAATAAAAGGAATACTTAAAACTTAATATTACTTGTTGCAATGAAATTCAACAATACTTTTAAGACATGTAAATACATGTAAGTTTTAGTTTTTGGAGCTTATGATTTAGCAAAAAAAATTCTTTTGGATACAATGTAGTGCAATGAACATGTATTCCTAAACAGGGGCAATGCACAAGCGGTGCACGGGGGTGCATGTTCACCCTCTGAGAGTGCTGGTGCACCTCCTGGCTGGCCGCGCTCCTTGTGTAGCTGGTGGGCAGGGGGGCAAGCAGCAGCACCAGTGCCCCCACTGCGAGCGCCAGGCAGGGAGTGGGGCCGCCAGCAAAAGCAGACGCACCACTTCCGGAAGTGACTGCAGAGCTCTGGAAGTAGCACAGCCGCTTTTAAAGTGAGTGAGATCGGCGCCCCTGCAGCCAGCAGAATCAGTCGCCGGGCCTGCCTTTCCCCCTCAGCCATCTGGAGACCCCCCCCCCCCCCGCCCCCTCTCCGCGCGGGTGGGGATGCCAGGTCGCTGACTGGCTGCTGGGGGGCATGTGCCCCCCCTGACTCAAGAGGCACCAGACACCCATGTTCCAGAAAAAAAATCCCAGTCTTAATACTATGTTTAATAGAATAGAATCCTTACAGGAAAATGGCTTTAAAATGTCCAACACATAGCAGCCACAACTACTAGACTTTCTCATCTGAAATAATCTATTAATATAAGTCTATGCAAACACGTGCTCTGGGTAACTGACATTTATGGATCCATGTGGCTAATGAAAAAATAAACTGGCATATATCATGATATATGGAGCATGAGAGTACTTGTACACGTGACAAAACTGACCTTTAAAGCAACTTACTTGTACTGCTTTAATGGTGTCACTGTTTACACCCTTTTGTATTGCTTTAAAGGTGTCACTGTTTACACCTGTGGTGGCATATTTCGTTTTAATTTCATCACGTCGTACACAAGACAGCGTATTTCGCTATAAATGACTTTGTTACATAGCAAAAGTTAAACATATCCAATGTATTTTAGTTTGCTACGTAACAAATTGCAATGGTGCATGGGGTGCTGGGAGCCCAGGCATGTTCGGGAAGCTCAGGCTTGGCCCTGTGCATCATCCCTGCCGCCTTCTCCAGCTGCCAACACACCCAGCTGCCCTCCTGCCATCTTGCTGCACTGTCCAAGGAGCAAGCCAGCCCATTCCTGGGTGATCCCAGGCAGTGGGAAGGTGGCAGGGGCAGTGCATGGAGCTCCGGAAGCCTGTCAAGCCTGAGCTTCCCCAAGCATACCCGGGCTTTCAGCGTCTCATGCACCATTGGATCAGGCCGGGTGCTGCCTGCAAAAAAAAAAAAAAAAAAGGATCAGACCCCTCACCACTTTTTTTTTTCAGTGAAGCCTGCCCGCACGAGCTGCCACCAGGTTACGAAGCCCCCCACTCAGGACAGCTCCCTTCACCTTCTGGAACTTGAGGCTAATCCCCCATGCCTCCTCCCAGCCTGGGGTTGGCACCCAAGGGAGCCTGGAGCTCCCCTTGGCTGGTGCAGGAGCCTGGAGCTCCCCCTGGACTGGGCTGCTCCTATCAGGCTCACTTTGTTCCCAATACGGGCACGCTTGTAGACATGTAAATGCATTTGAGAGATCTTTAATGAGCCTGAATTTTCTGTGCAAAAAAATTCAGGCACATTAATTACATGTGTAGGCACACCCTCTGACTACCAGCACAGCGCCCAGAAATGTCCAGGTAAGTAGCTATAAAACTGCTATTTAGATGCACAAAGGGAAATAGAATTCTGCCTGCAGTGTTTACTATTAACCCTGGGCATCAATGTTTTAAATCATGACATTTTTATATGTAAGACATTTGGACAATTTTAAATTTTACTGAATATGAATTTTATTTCTCTCTCACACAGAGGTCTGTATCAACTTGTGGCTCTGGGGCAGCTTGGCTTTACAGACAGAATGATTAAAATGCAGCAGTGAAGGGCACAACTTTTCAAGGTATGTTCATTATACTCAATCAGGAAATCAGATTAAACTAATTAAAATTAACAGTGTTTCTTTAAACTAAAAATACTGTAACAAAGAAAATTCTCAAGAAACTGATTTCAGAGTATTTTTTCACAATGGGTCTATTCCTGCAGTATCTCAGTAGGATCAAGAAAAAATTGAATATTCAAATGACAAACAAATCATTTGTTTAAAATAAGCTCTGGAAAACAATCTCCACAGACTCTGGAGATAGGGGAGATGGGATCATTGATTAGATCTCCCACTTGGACATTCATCTCCACTCTTATTTGTGATCTGAGGGAAAAACCAAACCCTGTTTTACAATTATATATATGAGCAGATTTCTGCTAATAACAGGAATAAATAAGATTGTTAACAGAGCCCATATGTAAAGTAGAGGTGCATGCAATGAACCTCAGCTATCTATATTTATAAACATTTATTTTGAACAAGTTCATAGTCACTATTGTTTTTACTGCGAGTTAAGCACACACATACGTATTTTGCTGAATGGAAGGAGGTAAGCACTTGTTTTGCTTACCTGGGGCCTTAATGGTATCGAGAACTGGCAGAGTAATCAAAAGGTAATAGTCAGTGGATAACCTCATATCACTACTGAGAACCTCTGTGACCACCAATTGAAAAAAAATGATGGACATGAAAAAGACACATGTTCAATATTTCTTATTCAAATGGAGACAGTTGCACCTTTAGGATTTTGAGGAAATGGTAGAAAAGAATAGATAGGATTTTAAATAGCTCAAATACTAACATTTTGCAACCACTGGCTTATTAGATTTTAAAATTTTTACAATAGCTGGAAAAATCAGGCCTTAGTCATTCTGAACTGACACTTTACTTTGGGTCAAGTTTAATCAATGTTGCAGCACAGTATGTAAGTGGTGATGTACTATTCAAAGTGATATCTTTGGATATGACACTGCCTTCACAGTGCTCTCAAAACTGCTTCTGGAAAATAAGCCCCACCCAACTGCTTCTTCTCTGCATGTGCTATACCCAGAGCTGAGGTAGTGAGGACACTTCAGGGACGTCCCTTGCCTCTGTTCTCAACCAGGTCAGAAACAGAGATCCTGGGAGTGGTGACAGGAGGTGTCCCCAGGGAGTGTTCTCACTGCCCCAATTCTAGGTTTGGACTGGGTGGGCAGGGCTTATGTTTGGCAGTACCACAGAGACAGTGCAGACATGCCCTGATGAATCTAATGTTTAAAGAAATCTCAACACATGTCTTTGCCAATGCTTTATTTCAATGCTGGAGAAAATGATTCTTTTTGGGGGGGAGGGGGGATTTTCATGAAAAGCATATATTAAAAGTTACATAATCTAAAAGTTATTTGTTTGGAGATTGCTACTCCTTTTCTTGAGGTGGCACTAACTATTGATAATATGTCTGAAAGATCTGGACACTTGCAGGGAAATAATAAATATTCTATTTAGAAGTACAATTCTTCTTAAACTGTGGCTGATAGTACTCATCTTCTATATTTCTTTTTTTAACTTGGTCTTTAGAATAAAAGATATGGGGACAAATAAAAGGATCATAGTTTATACTGGCCAGGACCTTGCAGATATGCCAGTGGGACTATTCCCATGGTTAAAATTGAGGATATGCATAAATAGTTTTAGGATCAGAATATTAGAACTCACTTGTTCAGATCTTCCACTCCATGGGTATTCCACTTTAAAAGGGACATATATATTTCCTATATAAATAGATACAGTTGTATTAACCAGAGGATAATGACTGCTAATGCAACATACAGTAGGCAGTACTTAGGAGCAGATGGATACAATTTTTGGCTAAAGTTTACCCTCAGATATATGCTCTGAAGTCATTCAAACTCCTGAGTATACATTTAAAAATAGAATTTGGACCTCAGGATGTTGCTACTGTATTTTTATTCGTTATTTAAAAGGTAAATCATTTTTATGGATCAAAAGCTAGTAAAAAGAACAAAAGAGTTCCATGCTGTCAAGTGAAGGACATGAGAGCTCAAGGAGGCCTTCTGCATTAGCTAATCTCTCCAATAACAGGGTGTATGAGTAATGTTTTCTACCATTTCCAATTGTCAAGGAAACTGTCCCATTCTGGCAAGGATGACTTGGCCTCAAGAATACACAACTTTGTCACCTCCTGGCTAGACTACAGCAATATAATATAATGGACATGAAATCATCTGCCCTTAGGACACTGCACCTTACAGAATTCAGCAGTTTACAAAACAAGACAGGATATCATGAACCCATCAAATCTATGTGTGTGTATACAATATATAATATTGCATATATTATAATATTGTCTGAAGCTTCAGGACAAGGGCAGCAGTCAGCAGCATTCCTCCTCAGGTATAATGCATCAGTCTGTGATGTGGGTACATGAGAAAAAGCTTTCTTGGGGAAACCGTTCTTTTACCCCATACATAGTCGTGTCTGTGATGCATGTAGGTCTCAGAGGTAGGTTGATCTACATGACATAAATGCCAATAATGCCCCGTGTCACATTATAACTTCATTAAAATTTGGACTAGATAAATCATAGACAATTACCATAAGGAGCAAATCTACACTGACAGGAAAGTTTCTGGTGACCTGATAGATCTCACATTTGTACTGTCTCTGATCCACTAAAAGTACAACAATAGCTGCATGATCTGAAAACTTCCTTAGACTATTGACTTAATTTCTATGGATTTTTCCCCCCCCCCCCCCCATTTCCTAAAACGCCTCACTGCTCTCTTTCTC
>NW_005842312.1:1082196-1111253 GCF_000455745.1 Alligator sinensis
CCCCCCCCATATTTCCTAAATAGCCTCCAGGCTCATTTTCTCCTCTGTAATGCTCTCAGCAATTTATTCTAGTACAGAAAACATCAGTTTTTCCCATAAACATTTGTCAATGGTACAGCACTTAGAATATTTGAACTTTTTTCTTGAAAATTGATTAGTGGTTATTTTCTATAATTATATACTAAATGTAGGCACAGGTTGCTTAAATTCTGAACACAATCTACATAAAGGTCCTCTGATTATTACTACTTTACCATGGAAAGCAATTCTGGGAGTGGCTGTGTGCAAATATAAAAGTTGGTGTCTGAGAAATTCCTAGTTTAAAGAAAAACAAATCTGATTTTACTCTCCATGGATACACATTTACACCTCAAAGGAGTCCCACTAAAGCCAAGAAGACTTCTTTCTGTCTTCCCTTCTTCACAAAATTTCAGTTGCAAGTCCCATAATCAAATCTTTTCATTAGACACCTATGACCAAAGAAGCAATTGGTGGGACAATAGAAATAGTAAGCATCTCAATAAAGATTAATTTGCTCCTGCTTTGAAAAGTTAGGAAACTTTGTTTTCCTTTCAAGAATAAACTTAAACTTTTTACTTCCAGAAAAGGAAAAAAATCCATTAAATATTTCCTCCTACTCTTGCTTCTAGACCAGGGGTGGGCAATTATTTGCCCCGCCCCCATAATAGCTCACCAAAACTCCCTCAGTGGTAGATTACTAGAGTGGTCCAGGGGTGCAAGATGGAGCGGGTGGGGGGGCAAGATCTCCATGGAGACCAGTCCAGGACTCCTGGAGGCAGGGTGCACTCAGCCGAGTGCAGCAGGATGGGTGGGCAGAGGAGCAAGTGTCCAGGAGCAGGATGGGTGGACAGGGCTAGGGCCAGCAGCAGAATTGCGGGGTAGTGACAGCACAGAACCAGGGCCTGGGGCAGAACTGTGATCCACTCCCCACAGTCCCATGCTGTCATAGTCACGCAATCCTGGCCCTGGTCCTGCCCGCAGTGTCCTAGGACAGTCTCCATAGAGACCCTGCTTGCCTGCTCCATCTGGTGCCCACAGCAGTGGGTGCAGAGTGGATTGGCTGATGTTCCCAGACAGGAGGCCAGGACTGGCAGTGGCAGTGACACAGGCAGTGGCAGCCAGAAGGAGCCACCGTCATTGGGGCTGCCAGGAAGTGGAGTCCAGCTGCTGCACTGTGTTGCCCCTGCCCCACTGTGTGCCTGGAAGTGGCAGGACTAGCCTCACGTGCCACAGCCTGAGCTGCCCCCTGTGCCCAGGCTGAAGGAGGACAAAGGACCTGCCACAGGCCAAATAGTATCCCTTGGCAGGCTGGATTCAACCCTATTTTGCTTACCCCTGATCTAGACCCTAGCATATCTCCTGAACTTCTGTGCTTCCGACCCTTGTACTTTCTTTCTGTTATCAAGTAGCTGCTGGTTGACAAGTGTTCATTTTAGTGCCAAAGCATACACTTGTATCCAGTCAAAGATTATAAGCTGCTCTGTTACTTATCTTAGGCAGAAACAATGTAGAACTCATTGTGGCCTTGCCTTTATTGAGAAACTGCAATCAGAAGTAATATATTGCACAGTGAAACTAAGAACACCCCTTTTTAAACAAGACCATAAAACTTATGTGATCAAACTGAACAGTGGACACACGACACTCTTTAAAGCTAGGCTACTATACTCCTGTTTGGGATACGCACATTTGTTTTTGTTTTTTAATGACATTTTGTATCTAGTATTCAACTGGAGAAAAGTTAAATGTTTTTTTAGAAGTCATGTCTCCATTCTCCAGAGGAGTGAAGTGGTAGGATACAATGCCACACAAAATCTTATTTCTTACTTCAAACCGGACCAGATAGGAATACAGAGAATGAAAATGTCTGACATTATGAATGACGGTGTAATGAAATGAACTGTCAGGAAGTGACCACTATAGTAATATAATTGCTAGTTTAATAAAACATCTTCACTAATCATTGAAAGAAGGAGTACACAGCACATAAAATTATTTACTGAAAACCTGGGCAGGACTAAGTAAAACTGAACTTAGAAAATATGGGTGTCTGCATCTGTGAAACTCTTGAAGAGCATCCTCTCTTAAACAAATTCCAAACTGATTTCTGCAATTGAATTTTAGGGAATGAAACAAAGTATGGAACATATTTCTGAAGGAGATACTGCTATTCTGCTATACTGGACCTTTCTGTCTCCATCAACCAGAAAAGTTAAGGGTTCTGTTTTTTAATGTTTTTTTATCACGTAATGACTGATAGTTATCTGACTGTTCTGGATCATAACAATCTTTCACCAGTTGTCAATAAGTAGACATCTCATTGTCAGTTCTTGGGAGAAAGACTTAGAGAAATGAATGAGCCTTGAGACTACCCTTTGACCACTGAAAACATGACTTATTCAGGTCAGAGCTGTGGCAAATTTGTAGGACACTTTGGAGGGGCTTGCACATATGCTCAGGCAATTTCCATTCTGTAGACAGGGGACTGGAATAGCAGGGCTGCCACACTGGCATGTGTTGCTTTGCACTACACATTTATTACTAAAAGATTTTAAAGAAAATAACATTTTTAATTCTGGATTAGAAAGGTAGGGGGAACATACTTTGTTGATTACTCCATCTAATCCTGTTTTGTATGATTTCACAACCTGTTCAGCATTGAAGCAGCATATTTCAATACTGAAATATGTTCTCTGCTTCTTAAAAGTAATCCAGTTTTTTTAAAGTTTCCCTTTTATAATTTAGATGGGTTTATAGAACCTGGCAGAGCTATGTATCACTGGAGCAGCTTCCCAAGCTTTTTGCAGGCAGTACAAATTATTTAGAAATGGCTGTTGTTCATAGTTTTAAAAAAAGGAAAGAAAAAAACCCTTGTTTTGCCACACACTGTTCTAATACATACTGTAATAGTGTGCAGCTATCTTCAGTCGCAGCCTGACCTCCAATATGACAGTGAGCAGAATTCTGTGCATTGTGAGCACTATTTTTTTTTGCCTATTTACATAACACTTAGCATAGGAATAGTTCCATTTAGATCAGCTGGACTAGTCATGAATCAAGTAAAGCATATAACAAAGTATTTGCAGAATAAGAGCTTAACTAATTAACTTGACAAACCGTGAATATCATACCCAAATTACTATCAACTACACAAAGCAGTGATTCTCAATCAGGATGCCAGGGTGCCTGAGAAACCCAAAGAGATACATGTGAGGTATTTGTTAGGAGATAAGCAGATCAGCTAAGCATTTAAGCACAAGCTCAGGCTTGTCCCTGCCTGGATGATCCCTGTTCCCACAGTCAGGGCCCTCTGCAAGGAGGTAAACAATGTAATCCAGCAGATTCCAAACTGTGGATTGTGACCCCAAATGGGGTCATCATCACAACATCAGCAGATGGAGTTGCAGGGGTGGAGGGCTGTGGGGTGAGAGTGAAGGGCCATGCTGAGAAAATGAGGTCATGCTGAGGAAATGGGGCCATAAATGGAGTCATGCTGAGGAAAAGTAATCTATAAATTAGTTTTTGAAATTGGATGCCACTCAATTCACAAAAGTTATGGAGGTGTCCCTCAAGTTAAATCAGGGGGTGTCTCTAGTCCAAAAACACTGAGAACCACTACCCCAAAGTAAACAAAAAGTCAATTATTCTTATTGTGTTGAATCATAATGGCATTAGGTATAACTTGTAACTGAAACAGGTGCACGATTTTCAGGGAAAGAATGATTTTCAGGTTTGGAGATCCTCTTTAGTTAGCTTATAATTCACCAGTGACTTATCTCATTTCCCTAATGAATCTATGTCTGTGACAGTTCATTTGGCTGGAGTGTTCTCAGGGTAGTCCCTTAGCTCAAAGAAAACTGCCATGCCTCACCTATGTCAGAAACAGATGCACACAGCATCTGTTCAACTCCTTTGGAACTGGCTGAAACAGGCAGGTGCTCAATATATTTTTCTGCCTTGCTCAGCCAATTAATTTTGTCCCTGATCTGCAAAATGCTTGTTAAAAATCCTGAGTAGAGACTGGCAACAGTGCCAACTAAGTAGATGTTTAATTGTGTCTACATTTGAGGAAATGAAATGAGGCAACCGAATAACCATTGTGAATAAAGCAAGATTTAAAAAGGCAAAAAAGGCAGGGACAGAAATTACACACAAACTGATATAAGTGATCAGAAACCAGTTCAAATCTGTAACACAACAGAAGTTCAGTGCACATAAACCACTTTCAAAATGGCCAAAACCGGTTTAAAATAAACCTGGATAGATGTAGTATCAGACTTAACCGATTTAGATTTAATCAGTTTATTGAACTTCTATCTCACATCCCCTCCAGATTCAAGCTGCCTGCTCCAGCTGAGTGGGGGGGCGTGCTTTAGCTCCCCACTGCTTCTGGTCTGGGCCATCGCAGGCTTGTGGCTACATTTCTGGAATCAAAAGTGAATATCTGTTCACTTGCTTATTGGTTCAATCTCTGCAGTTTAGACTAACCTGCAAAGACAGAATTGATTCAGCCTTGGGCTTTTTGACTGTCTGTACTTAGCCTAAGACAGCTATACCACCTAGCCAGACTTCTATAAAAAAACAGGTCATTCTGCAATTCACAGCTTCCAATCATAATTCTGTTTTGTTGTTATTACACAGGCCTACCTTTCTCAACAAAGTCTGAATTATTTTTCACTGGGGGCATCTATACATGCATTAATGAGCTTTTACTAATGTACATTAAATTTAGTACCTCCAATATGAGGTACTAAATTAATGCTCATTAGGCTGTGCTAATGCATAACAGTGCAAGCACATGCTTTTTTAGTGATGCACATTAGCATATTAGCACCATTTTTTTTACATGACGCTTCAATGCGCAGTAGAATAGGCTACTGCACATTAAAGTGCACATGTAGATGTGCCCACTGTATTCACTCTATTCAAGGTAAGAATCAAGGATTCATATGCTATGAAAACCGGGACAGGATAAAAGGCCTATATCCTCTTGGATTTAATTACTGATGATGGGTTATAAACAACAGAGGAAGGGATAGGAATGTAAGACAAAAAATATTAATTTAGAAATCAGGTGGTGGTGTGTCATTTTCCCTCCGTGTTGTTTTATTGGATGTTCCTTCCTCTGACACAATCAGAGAAAGCACACCTTCTTGATTTCTGATATGTTCATCATGGAATGCATTTGAACTGTTGTTCACAGGAGAATTCTAAATCCAATCTTCAGTCATGCAGAGCTAGTGGAATCATTCATTCTATGCCCTTAAATAATTAGGATTATTGGTCCTTTTAAACAATAGTTTTAGCACTTGCAGCACAAATATGCCAAAAGACAGAATACAAATTTAAAACATAAAGAAAAATAAATGGACAATAGTGGGATGTAGAAATACATTACAGTTTGTACCAGTAATAGTAGTAGTAATACACCTAATGTAAATCTTAACTTGGGAATAGGCAGGTGTTTCATAATTGGACAAAATAAAAGCTATACCAAATAATGCTTTGCCCTTTCTTGGAGCAAAAGAAAATAGGGCTTTTATTAATATGTTAGATAAGTTTATATACATATAAGAGAATCTCTTATATGAAGAGAGTCATAACTTGTCAAGCAATAGAACATGATTTTTGTGAATGGTTCTCCTGAAGACAGTGTTGCTGAATAAAGAGCTTAAGAAAGAACACCAAACATTTTCAACTCCTGCGCAAAAATAATTTCTAGAACCCTAACTTTTAGACTCATGTTATTGTTTGTTGTCTTGTAATGGGAAAATAACCTAAAGGAAGGATGAAAAATAAGCAACAATTTACAGGATTACTTCAGAAGTCTTTAAGAAATCTTCTTTGCTTTTCTTTAAATTAATATCTGATGACAATGAACACTCAAATTCCAGAAATCATACCTCTCCAGGAAATCACTTTATTTCATCCCTTCTTTTCTTAAATAAGGACTGGGTTAATCATATGTTTAGGTAATTTTTAAATTGGGCCCTTAGGGTCTAAGCATGCATCTGCTTACTACCGGATGTATTGCTTACTATCTGAAAGTGCAAGTTTGGGCCAAAGTTGATACAGAATACTATGTCATACTCATTAGATATGGAATTTATTTTCAACAAGCAGTGTTCCCTTAGGTATTAAAATAATTTACCTCCAAGTATATTTATGCTTCAACTTGCAAGAATTGCCCTCTTCACCTTTTTATATTCAGTAGTTTAGTGTTTCTTGTTTTCCTTTAAATATTATTAGATTAGTTAGAGAGGTAAGTTGACATCTATTTGTAAGAGAGTTTTTCTTTTAATTAATGTGCCTTTATGTTTATTGTTCACTGGACAAAACTGTGTTAATTATAGTTGTGCAAACAGTTAGCTTAAACTAAGCAAACTGAGTGCTGAAAAAGCCAGTGGGAACTGCAAGCGTTCATTATCTTTAAAAAAACAGGACTTAATTGTTTTTAAAAACCAAGAAGTCTTCGTAATAGGCTAGTAGATTTATATTCCCTCTCATTTATAGTGTTACCACATAACATGCAAATTATATTACACATTTTCACAGTAAGATACAGAAACAAATGGAAAACTCAAGTAAAGCAATGATTTCTAATAACCTCCCTCATTACTTTTTTTTACCCTTTTTAGCCAACTTGCTACAACTTATTATTCATAGAATCCAAGAAAAGCAGGGCTGGAAGGAACCCCAGGAGGTCTAGCCCAAACCCTGGTCGAAGCAGGATCATTCTTGTCTAAACCATCCCAGTCAAGCATTTGTCCAAACTACTCTTAAACACGTCCAAGGATGGAGACTACTCAACTTCTCCGGGTAGCCTATTCCAATGCATGCCCATTCTCAAAGTGACAAAGTTCTTTAAAATAACCCAATACATTTCCTTTCCTGCAGTTTAAGACTATTGCTCCTTGTTCTGTCTTGTGCAGCCCCTTTATAACCACTCTAAGTATTTGAAGATTGTTACCAAATTTTCCTTAGTCATCTCCTCTCCAGACTAAATAATCATAGTTCTTTCCTCATAATTTATGTTTACCAAACCTCTAATCATTTTGTTGTTCTCTGCTGGACTCTTGTTAATTTGTCTATGTTCGTCTTGAAGTGTGAGGCCTCAAATTGGATATAGCACTCCTGGTGAGGCTTCACCAGTGCTAAATAGAGAATCACTTCCCTTGACTTGAAAAAGCAATGCTCTTATAGCTCCCACTGGGCTAGTGACCTTTTGTGCAATGAGAGCACACTGTTGGCTCATATTCACCCTGTGGTTCTCTTCTTCAGTACTGCAGTCTAGCTAGTCCTTCCCCAGTCTGTATTTGTGCATTCAATTGTTCAGTCTCAAGTGCAGGACTCTGCACTTGTCCTATTTAATTTAATTCAATTGATTTTGTACTATTTCTTCAGTTTATTAAAGTCATTCTGAATCCTAGCCCTACCTTCCATAATCCCTGGAATTCCACCCAACTTGGTTTCATCTGTGTCCCGGGGGAGAGCGGGGGAAAGAACCCCAAACACTGACTGGGGGCCCCCTGGGGTGGGGAGCATGCATAAAAAGAGGGAAAAATACAAAAATAACTCAAACAAAATGCTTACCGGCAGCAGGACCCATGGCACAGCTGGAGCAAGAAAGGAAATCCGCACGGGTCACAAGCCGCACCTTTATTCAGCTGAAACCGGCCGGTGATGTCATTGGCAATCACCGGCCGGCAGAGATAAGACGGACCGCCAGGGAAGATGGGGGGAGAGGTGGAGCAGAGTCGGGGAGGACTCCGATGCCGGATGCCATCCGGAATACCCCGAGAGAGCCGACAGGGGCTCTCTATACCAGCAAGCAACAGCAAGGTGAGGAGACGGGGAGCCGGAAGAGGCTGTCCACACCGACAAGGACAGGAATGTCAGAGGGACGGGCGAGCCAGAAGAGGCTCTCTACACCAATAGAAGTGGGAGCGTTGGGGGAATGCGGGAGGTGAAGGAGGCTCCCCCTCCGGATGGAGACAGAAGGGAGCAGCAAGGGGAGCTGCGGAGCAAAACAGCAAGAGGCTGGGTGCCAGCCCATAACATAAGAAGTAGCCGGGTACATGGGGGAAATACCGCAGGACACCGGAAGCTGAACGTTTCCGACACTGGAGAAGGACAGCAGCGGCACATACCACACGTGGCAGAGTGAGGGGCAAAACGATCCAGTCTACGCTGACCATTCAATGCACCAAACCCCATGATCATAGAGAGCAAAGGTTACTCTGTTACCCTAACAGAAGGGCAGGGGAAAGGATCAGACGGGTCCTTCCTGACTTAATTTGTGTTGGTTTTTCCTTTTTAGTTCCCCCCTTTTGGAAGGGCTGAGACGCAGGGCGAGGCGATGCAGGCAGGGTAGCATGGTATCATATTTTCCGTTATCCTCCACCTTTTATTGGAGTGCTGGTTAAATTGAGAGTCCCAGGCTGGGATTGCGTTGAGACAGGAGGGAGTGATTTTCTGAAACCCTACCACAGTCTGAGTTAGTTATTTCAGGAAGCAGGGCCTAGAATGTGATAGAGCTACAAAAGCCACCAAGTTCCAGGGATTCAACATCATCAGGGGTATGGCCCAGAAGACCTGGTCGCCCTCCGGAGGTTGGCATGAGGTTAGGGTGTAGGGGAGGTGGAGCCTCACGGACGACCGCCGGGCAGACTTCCCGCTGCAGCAGAGCCCTGGGTGCTTGCCCCCTCCACTGGTATAACACTCAAAGTCATGGCAGACGAGATTGGGGGAGGCCACCCAGGTGCTAAACGGCTGTCCGCCAGCCTACAGGAGACCGTAGAACATCTTCTACCGGCTGCCCGGACCAAGGCCGCACATGGTATGTTCGAAGCCAGGCGGACACAATCTGCAAATTTTGTGTGTGTGCACTCAATCCTATATTCAAAATAATTAATGAAGATACTACACTTGATCTGAGCCTTCAAGAGGCCCAGAAAGACCGTTGGGGAACTCCATTAGATGCCTCCTCCCAATTAGACATCACCTATTGAGTGGAATAATCCAACCAGTATCCAGCTTACTGTACTTTCATCTACTGGCACTACTTTATTAACATTTTAATGCGCATGTAAGTAATTCCAAAAATACATTGTTTTTGTCTCAGTAATTTAATACATTTTTACATTTTCACTCCTAAGTCATTCCTTAAAGATAAATAATTACAAACAAACCCATCTGCTGTGGTACCATTGTTCTCCACATTCATTGCAAACAACATAAGTCATCATTTGTTCATCTGGATTTGCATTTCGCACCCAACTAGGAAGAAAGAGAGTTCCCCTAGCAATCATTGTGACAGTACAGTCAAATTTTTCACAGCGCCTACATTTGATTTTGTTTGTCTGTGTACCACTAATGACTTGGGGAAGCTGATGTTCCTGAACAGACGATTCTGTGTATGAAGCCCTGAGCTGCTTCAGTTCATCACTGGCCATTTCCATCACTGTCATCTCAGCAAAAACTTTTGGATTCAAAATCCCTGAAAACAGGTTATGTTTTAAGTGGGAACTTTTAGGATTCCTCAAGTTAGACACTTTGCTTCTGATACAATTTTTGTACTTTTTGTCATTTTTAGTATGCAGAACAAAAATATGCTCTTCAATTTCTTTGGCTAATTTTTGCAACTTATTGGTTTCTTCTTGGCTTAGGACAGACTCAGTCAAGGCTTTATAAAGAAGTTCTGTGCATTTAGACCTCATGACCTCCACATGATCTTGTGGTGAGCTTGTTGTATTAACAACAGGTGTAGCATCTTCATTACTAGAGCACTGTTCTTCTAAAAGCTGCTGCTGATCTGTATGGCTTTTTGGTTCGTTACATATTGGAAGGTTTTGTGACAGTAGAAAACTCTTAGAATCATCAGGGTTTAATGGGTTCTGTTCAGTCAGTTCTTCTGAAGCCCCTACAGTTACACTGAAGTGTTTACTGTCCTCTTTCACATTCCCCAAAACTGACTTTTTACTCTGTATTGACTGAAAGCAACTACTTGTGTAAACTGTTTTCCATTTTGATAGTAAGTTCTTTGCTTTCCTTTTCAATCCTGTTGAAGGGCAATTCTTGAGTACTCTATACACAGCTTTGGCAACATCAGTCTCGTGAAGGTATTCTGTAGTCCTATCAAGAGCTTCAAGCTCTATGAGGTGATTATCAATATCTTGATAATTGTTCTCAGAGAGTAGCTTCTCAATAGCATGGGCTCTGTGTATAACAGTTTTCCTATCAGACATTTTTTAAACCTGAAAGTAAAGTAACAGTTAGTTACAACTTTTGTATACAGTTATTATGATTATTGTGCCTATTCACACATCTTTTGGAATCTTTCATAAGATTTTTGTATTTCATGTTTTATTTTATTCCTACTTGGGTAAAAATGACCTGCAAAAGCTGTCTTTTGTTCCATGATTACAAAAGTAAATACAAAGAAACTCTCAACCACTAAAAATAAATTGAATGCATAGCTTAATCATTGCAACCTCAATTGAAGTTTTGAAATGATGGACTTTGCACTGTGTCCCTAACATTAATACTTCTGTAGGATTATTGGGGAATAATAAATTCTGAACCTGAGAGGTCTGCATTAAGCGTGCCAAATCAACAGTCCTGTGGTTTGTCAATCTAGGTATTCTTAGCAAGAGTCAACTGCTATAATGGCACATAAAGAGAAATGAAAACTTGCTAATACAGGGGAGGGCAACATACATACCGTGGGCTAGATATGGTCCACGGAAGGGCTTTGTCTGGCCTACAGCAGGTCCCTTGGTCCCATCTGGCCCAGGCACCGTCCCACTGTGATGCATCCTACCACTCCCTGGCCATGCAGCAGGGCTATGGCATGCAGCAGGACTGGGGCAGATGACAAGGGCTCCTTCTGGCTACCACCGCCCCTGGGCCCAGCCCCACAGAACTGGTGGGGACCCGTGCACAGACCCACCCCACGCCTGCTGTGGACTCGCATGCTCATGCTGAACAGCTGCAGCAGCAGCACCAGTGGGGGAGAAGTGTGTTGGGCATGGGGGAAAAGCAGCCGCTTCCCTTCACTACTGCCCAGCCCCTTCCCTTCACTACTGCCCAGTGCTGGGCAGCCTAGCATGGGCTCCACATGGCTACTGCAGGAAGCACTGGGCAGCAGTGAGGGGGAGGGGGCCACTTTTTCCCCATGCCAAGCACACTTCTGCCCTGCCGGCGCTGCTGCAGCTGTTTAGCATAAGCAGACGAGTCCGCAGCAGGCACAGGGTGGGTTGGGGCTGTGCACAGGTCCCCACCAGTACCGTGGAGCTGGGGCCAGGGGTGGCGGTAGCTGGAAGGAGTTGCAGCTGCCCAGGCTGCCTAGAAAGGCAGTCCAGCTGTGGAGCCACCGCGGCCCTGCTGCATGTCCAGGGGGCAGCAAGATACACCACAGCTGGGTGGTGCAGAGCAGGCACAGGGCACGCTGGGGCTGAGTGCTGTTGGCAGTGATGAGGTGGTGCCACAGGCTGTGCAGGCTCTGGGCTGCTGTGGGATGGGGGCGGGTGCTCAGGGGGGCATGTGTGGGGGACTCCCATGCACATGCCAGCATGCCCACAAACCGCCCCCTGCAAACCCTAGAACCACATCCTCCCCCATGCACAATCACAAACCCCACAAACACCACATCCACCCACAGCCCTCCCCACATGTACCCCTCCCACACACCCATGCGCCTCTGGAGCAAGCCCCACTCACTGCTGCGCACACTGCTACGTGCACCCCATCACACAAGCACTCACACACACCCTCCCTACACACCCTAACCCCCACACCCTCCCCAGCCCCTCTCCTTCTCCACACCCCACAAGCCCCACACATACTTACACATCCCCACACACACCCACATCCCCCCACAAACCCCATACCCACCTACCCACATCCATACATACCCCTACACTCTCCTCCACATCCTACATCCACACACACACAGAGCCCTCCACAAGCCTCCATACCCGCCCACTGACATCTATACATACCCCACACCCTCCTCCATGTCCTACATCCACACACACCCACAACCCCCCACAAACCCTATACCCACCCACCCATACCCCCCTACTACCCTCACAATATACAAGAGTAAGACTTTATTTTGAGCTATTATGCAATCACCTATTATACATCACACAGAGGGCAAAAATATCTTTTTAAAATAAAATAAAAATGTTATTGGGGATGTTTAATTTTTTTGTATATAATTTGTTTTTTAATGGTTCCAAGATGGCAACCCCCCTTTCCAAAAGGTGTACTTCTGGGGCAAGGGGAGAGACTTCCAGTGGCAAAGGTTGGGGATTCGGGGGTGGGACTTCCAGTCCCAAGATGGTGACCAGGCGGCGGGGCACCTGTCAAGGGCCAGGGCTACACTTGTGGCCCTTGACAGCTCACCAAAACTCGTTAAGCAGCCCTCCAGCCAAAATATCTGCCCGCCCCTGTGCTGATAGGACACAAGCCTCAAAGGACTTTATACATCAACAACTTGAATTTCACCAAGAAGCAAACAGGGACTTAATATCTTCTTTGGAAAATTGGTGAACTAATAGCATGATGAATCTGAGATCTGTTGACATTAAGGGTACCGACAGTGTTCAAGGGTAGAGTCATATAGAGAATGCCAAAATAAACTGATTTAGAGGTTACAGTTGTGTGGATAGTTAAAGCAAGGTCCATATTTGAGAAAGCCTGTTGCTACTGTCTTTTGAGATACAGATGAAACGTATTCTCCCTCATAAAATAAAATTGCCACTGACTTTGTATAGTTCAGCTTTTGGGATTTACTACACTTCCCAAAGTTCTGATATCCTTATTTTGGTTTTCTATTGTAATTCATCTTTAGGACAAAGAAAGAAACTCTGAACTGGGCTCTCTTACATTTACCTATGTACATGGTCAGGAGCCAATTTTTGTGCCAATGCATGTCTTACTACTTTTGACATACATTGGAAGTATACATCAAGAACACTTATAGACAACCTGTACACTGACATATTTTATTGTATTAAAATCAACCATCAATGCTCATATTAAAATGTACAGCAGATACAGTAATTGGCAACTCCTTTTATTAAACTTTTCACATGCCTTCATTATATTAGAAAAATAAAATTATACAGCTAATGTGTGTATATTGTTTCAACAAACATTTTCTGACCAGGAAAATAAATGTAATCTAAAATGGAATTCAGAATGGATTTTCCAGGCAGCTGCCACAATTTTCATGCTTTTGAAGTACTGGATTTTTTTGCAGTTATTACTGCAAAGAGATAAATAAATGTAACTGGAAGGTGGAAAATCAAATCCTGGGAGGTTAGCAGGGAGACGAAATAAGATTAGTGAACTTCAAAATGGGGTGGTCTAATATGCATTTAGTCCTACTAGCCCTGTCAGTGACTACAGAAAGTAAACACTTCATTTAGAGAACCAGGTTTATTTTACAGTTATAATAGGTTCCAGAATAGCAACTCACATATTAATAACCGCTGACTGTTCTTTTTGCAAGCTCTTTAAGACAAAGGACTTTCCTTGTATTTTCTGTAAAATACCTGAGCTACATATTAAGCTGCAGACATAATGCTTTCACAGGACAAGCTTGCATGAGGTCTTATTTGCATCAAAATGAAAAATAAAGGGCATTAAGAATGCAGTCATGTGATTTGACTGGGGGGGGCGGTTCTCATTATCTTCTGACAAAATTCAGAGTCCTTAGAAAAACTGTACAGCAGACTAGCAATACTAACATTTTCTCTGCTTTGATGTCGATCATAAGTTTAAACTTGATGAAATATAGTCTAAAGTGCACACCTGCCCTTGTAAGTTTAGTGAAAGAAGGACAGTTGCAGGGATCAATTGTACCAAAAGTAGTGTTTTATCCACGTATCTCTTCTCATGCTGGCCAGCTGAAAAAACCTGAGACTGACAGTAACTTGGTTGAGTCCTTAAGAAACTTAGGTCTGTTACATACTTCCATCCTCAATCAAAGTCTCTCACTGTAGTGCTGTCAATGGTGAACTGATAGAATTCAGCAACACAACTTGGGATGGGCAAGTAGGCAGGGCTGGACATAGGCATGGGCAAGCCGGGAGGCTGCCTGGGGCCTGGACAGAAAGGGGGCCTGAAAATCAAAGACTTTTGCAACAAAAAACCCCCTTATTTCTGGCAAAGGGGTGCCCAATACTAAAAGTTCGCCTGGGGCCTCCAGGAGTCTAGGTACAGCACACCAAGTGGGATACCATCCCTGAGTGACAGATTAGTAGGGATGCCAGTATCACCCCCACCCCTTTGGAGTCAGCAGGAGAAGCAGCCCCATGCACAACATCACTCTTGCAGCAGCAGCTGGGTGTGTGGACACCATGCTGCTGCTGTAAGAGCAACAGCCAGGGTCACGCTGTCCTCCACTCCCATGTGCTCTCTTGGAGGGTTTACCCAGGGTGTAAACCATGCTCATTATGCCTCTGATAGAATTCACATACTCTGCAGCCCTATGCAGGCAGAAACCACACTTCCTAGTCTGATTTATGCTCCTGATCAGCCTCCATGCTCTCAAAGGCTGTTTTCAAAGGCTGGGAGCGGGGAAAGGGCTGAAAATGAGAGAGAAAAAAATGATTGGGGAAGAAAGAGTGAGGGAGAAATCAAAGAGAGACATCTGAAGGACTCTGAGAGATGACAAATGGCTAGAGGAAATGTGAGGAAAGAAAGACAGGGAAAATATGACCATCAAGAACTACAAGAAAGAGGGATGGTCAGATTTTCTTATCTTTCCCCCCAAGTGCCATTCCCTTTGGTTCAAGCCTCCCTTTTAACCATCATAAATATTCCCAAAATAGCCTACACTGCCTGAACTTCTCCTGGAGCATACATTCTAGTTTTTCACTTTGAAAAACACTCACTTTGAAGATCAGCTGGACAGAACAAATCTACTGTGAAGGCTCTTGTGATCTAACTCATGACATTTTTCAGAATGAAAGAAAACTCTGTAGGCACATAGAGTACACATTCATAGAGTAGAGGGAGTTAAAGACAGTCTTGAAGCAGACAGCACCAGGGAAAATGTAGATTGAAGTGAATATACAAATTAGTAACAATCTACACAACTGTTCACTGGGAAAAACTAAAGCAAGAAGCTCAACTATTTTTGTAGAAGGAACCCATCAATACGCTTGATGGAACTTTTCAACTTGTAGAGTTACAAAGATAATTTTCTGCAAGTGAACTAAATGTGAACCTTTTAAATGTGAAATTATGTAAACTAGCAGTTCCCAATCTGTGGTATGCATATCACCACTGGTACTCAGACAACCTGTCAGTGGTACCTGTTAGCAGATTTGTTATAATTTCTTCATATGACAAAAATTTGCTGGTAGTACTTAGGTTGTATCTTTTTAAACTGGTGGTGCACAATCTGTCAGTGTTTGGGAACCGCTATTGTAAACCAATGCAATGTTGTCTTTTGAGCCTGCAAACTCCACGACTTACAGGACGTAACAAGACATTATTTATTATGTTTTGTTTTCATAAGTGTGAACCACAGCTCAGTCTTCTTCCTAAACTGACAGATGTCCTCTACTAGCAACCTAATCTGCCCCCCACGATGTTAGATTAAAATGAATTGTGACTTTGATGTGTATAACCACAACTGAAAGGACTCTCAAAAGTACTTCTGAAAACCTACAGAAGAAAAGACCAGATATATTTTTCAGTTACATTAGCTGAACTGCACATATAAGTCTCATGTTTGGTTTGGAAGTGCATGCAGTCTGAGACAGTAGGAATCTTTGTTTGTTAACATAATGAGCCCAGTATCACACTTGATGAGTTTCCTGTTTTCCATAGATCAAACAGTTGGTGCTGGAAGAGCAGATAGAGTTGGTGACCTTTACTGTTGGTCACGGGACATGTGGCATTAGCTACATTACCAATTCAATATGCCTTGTCCTGTACTTTAGGATCATCAAGGATCCCACTAATATCCTCAACTCCGTTTCCAAACATAAGCATTTCCAACCTTTTTACAAGAACTGCAAATACAAGCTGCAGTATGCTGCTCCATGCTATAAAATGCACAAATCCTATATTCGTGCTTTTAATATGTACATGCACCCAGGCGGTACTTAAAAACACTTACAGGTTTTTGGAATCTTCCAGGTGCACAATGACTTTTGCAGGACTAAAAAACTAAACTCATCCAGGATTTACAAGATTAAGCCTGTCTAAGAATTTACAAATCATAGCAATAGCCAAAGATAAAAACAGATCATGGATTACAAGTAACATATAATGTCTTGAACAACTACATGAGGATTTCTTATAATCTTAAAGAGTTTAAATGATAGGTTACTTACACATAAAGCAAAACAGGCATGTTTTCTGGAAGCTTTTCTTCATAGGATGATATATGAATTCAGTTAACAGTAAAAAAGAACTCATCTGCTGCCAAAGAATCTATGTAGCAAAGCTAAACAGAAGAAACAGAGAAGTTAAAGCAGAATTATACAAACATGTACAAAAATTAACTAGAGCCCGGCTGATGTGATCCCAGAAGAATAAATGCATTTATTCAAGTGGGATATTTATTACCAAGTGAAATAAAAGAAACCCTCACAAGAGGATGCCATTTAATCAAAATATATCTTCATTATGAAGATAGAAGTAAGTTCCCATAGGAAAACAACAGTTAGCAAGGCAAAGGGAATGTCTAAAGTTTCTCCGTCATTATCAGCAAATGATTTATCTTGGATCTTAATCAAGTTAATAAAATACACTCCATTAAAATAACCTTCAAATTAAAACAGCAACTTTTTATAAATGACATGGGCAATCAGCGTCTTCAGGTCACATCTAGTACTGTAAATAAAAACGAAAATGTTGTAAGTGAACACAGCCATCCCCACATACAAAGGAAACACATTTGGGGGATATCTAATTGCTATTTTCCTATTGTTCTAGTGTATCAGGTTTACCAAGTAAATTAATTGAAGCATCTGTTAAATGCCCACTACTTCTAGACATTTAACATATACTGCCATTAATCTACTTGGCTGGACACTGTGTTCAATGAAGTAAAGTTTAAAATAGTGTTCAGAATTGAAGTGTTAGTTTATTTAAATTACAGCAGCAAGAAGAAGGTAAATATCATGAGGGACCTATGACAACATTATTTTTAAATGCAAAGAAAAGGACAAAAGCTTTTCCCAAAATCAGGAAATCAGAGGTAGTCAATAATTACCCCAAATACTCTGCCATAGGCAAATGACTAGCCTTATTATGTTCCTTCCACTCAAAAAAGACAAATGGGCCTCGTATCATGTCCTGAATGTCACAAAAGTTTTAGAGCAAGAGAATGGAGTGAATGTCAACATCCCTTCTCACTTTGGTTGCCACAGGTTACTGGTAAACCAAGTTTTTCCACCCAGCAAGAACAAGGACAGAAGAAGAAATATAGAGACTATTTCATAACTGAGGACAAAAGATCAAGATAAAGCAACAGAGGTGCATGGTAAGGGAACAGTATTCTCCCTCCAAGCTCTCTGGAGATCAGGATAACCAGTTTACAAGGATGGCTATCATCTAAACTTGCCCCCCTACTCAAAACCGCACCATCATGTAATACCAGACATGTACCAGGATCAAATGCTACTTACCCTAGAGCAATCCTAACACAAACAGAAGATCAAGAGGGACAGACAGCCCTCCGTATCTGAGATGGCTCCATTTCAGTTTTGCTAAATATACTTAGTTTGTGAAAGGTCCTAAGATACTTTGGGATGAAAGTAATGTATAAAAGATAAAGCTCACCCCAATTGTTGCATCGATGTTTTATTAAAGTAAGAGGCAATATGAAAAAAAACAAAAAACAAAACATGACTGGTATTAGCACAATTACTGCCTTCTAAATTGTGCCATGACTCTGGAGTTCAAATGCTTCCTTTGACAAAGAAGAAGTATGTCAAATTCTGTCATGGCTCATATGTTAGCAAATGGAGAGTCATGTGTTCACTGAAGTATGAAGTGCCGGCACACGTAATTTTCTACTGGAGAATTCCTCCAGAAAAGCAGTTAAAACTTTATTTGAATGGGAAGGAAATGGGGCTGTTTTTGAAAAGAACATGCCTTTGATTCTGCCTCTGAACTTGAAATACTGGAACACCCACAAAGACAAGGGTGCTTGGTAATTGCCCAAGGATCTATGCTGCTCCCAGAGCAGCTATGCTGCAGCATGATCCCTGCCAGCTGTCATAACCCAAGGGTGTGATTTTTGTTTTTGTGTGCGCTTTGGCACCACTGAATTATTTTCCCGCCAATTTGTAGCTTTCTTTGCAGTGTGCATTTCTTCTTTGCAGCACAGAGATGCACGGTGCAAAGAGTTCCCGCCGTTTGTATTCTAATTCGAGCCCCATTGTTGGCTTGCATTAAATTATTCCCCGGTGGCGGCTAGCGATTGGCTTGCTAGCCGTATAAAAGGCTTGGGTGGTTTCCGCCCAAGTTGGAGAACTCCGAGGAGAACCCCCGCAAGGGAGGACTCCATGAACATCAGGAGGAGGAGACTTCACGCTGTGTGAAGATCTCTAAGCGCTGCGGAGCCTATTGGACCCAGCGCGTTTCAAGCAGGCAACAGGGGTCTGATCAGCCTCTAGCCTCTCCCCGTCACCGTTCGCAATCCTTCGACATACCCCTCTCCCTGCGCGCAAAAGAATCCACGGAGCCTCGACAACTCTGTGGGAGTGATCCGAATATTGTCTGAGTCCTCAAACGAGGATTTAAGCGGAGCTGTACCTGGGAAACTGTCCAGCCTACACCTCGACCATCTTCGGTGTAAGTAAACAATCTTGAATCAACCATTACGCGTCCGTGACTAATTCTAGCGTGTCGCCTGTTCTCTCCGACCCAGCGTGCCCGGGCTGCTGGCCACAGCCCGCGCAGAGCACAAAAAGGGCCCGGATCGCTCCCGGCCCGCACACCAGCCACTGCAAAAATCTCCCCTCTAATATATTTGTAGTGACAAAGGAGGAGTTATTGCTAGTTCAGTCAATTTGGGGTATATTTTCTGACAAATCTAATCAGGACCCAAGAAGAGGGCCCACTGTGGCAAAAGTTTGTCAATCCCTGCTTTAGAGAACTCTGTCTGAGATTTTAAAATACAGAACTGGATTTTATCATCACCAGAGGGAGCTGTAGTATCGTAAACCCATGAACTCTTGTTAAAAATGCACACTGCATTGACTTCCCTAACTAGCCTTAATGCAGCTGGCAAGGGAAAGAAAAAGCAAAGGATGAACATTTCCTGTATTCCAGAAGCTTTTTATGTCTAATTTATTAGAGACCTTACTTGTCCAAAGTTGGTCTCACAAATAACGGGTTGAGATGTCTTCCAGAAGGTCTGAGGTGTTGGGATATGAACGGAAGGGAAGACAGGCAACTCATCCAGTCACAACCATCTATCAAATAGCTTTTGGGGAATTTCAAAAATTCAAAGGCTAGTCAAATACTGTTTGCAGATGTTATTCATCAAATACTGGTTAAAATCACTGAATAATATATTCAGTGGATATTTATTTTTCTGTTGTTTGGGCAGCCCTGGTAGTAAGGTATATTGAGGATACCCCATGTTCTTGGGAAACAACAGCTATGCCATTCATTCTCTGTGTATGAAAAAACATAGCCATTTTGGGTGCTACTTCATGTAAAATAACAAGATAAAGGTAGCAGTGCTATAATGAAATATTCCGCTGAATATGAAAATATTGCATTTTACACATAGAACCAATGACATTCTCACAGGCAGACCTTGCACCCAGAAACTTATCCTGCATCCAGTATCCCCTCCTTCAGTCAAGAAGGGGATACCAGAGATATCAGCAAAACGGTATTTCCTTAGGCTAATCACCACCACCACTCAACAGTAAAGACTGTTCACAATTTCAATTCATACCAATGTATCCAAAAACTGCATTAACATTAATACCAGATGCTTGGACTGTTCCTTGGGTTTCACCTCACATTCTTGTACTTTCCAATTATTTCATAGCATTTCAGAGATTTTGTTGTCAACATCACTGAGCTAACTGAGGCAAAGATTCACATCTGTCTTGTTGTGGCTATGATGGTCCAGGAAATATATGAGAAGCAAGGTTTTATTGCTCATATCTTTTATTAGACCAACTGTATAGTTGAGAGAGATGTTAGATGAGCCTTTGAGAACAAAGTGCCCTTCTTTAAGTTTGGTAAAGAAGCTTAGGCTGCCTTGGTCCTAATTTACAAAAAAGTTTTTAACAAATTAAGTCTCAGATACATTAAAGTCCAAATTCTATTCTATAAGCCACAATGATTGCCCTAATCCTCTTGGAGGAATGAAAAGCACAAAAGCAGGTGAAAGCTGGGGACACAGTATTATTTTTAGATAGAACCAACTCAGCTACAGGAAACACTTCCAGAGACAAATGGGTAAATATGGTCTCATTAAAATCACCGCAAAGTATTTCCCTTTCAAAAGACCTTTCTACCTTAAGAGTGAAAGTGACAGTAGGGACATACCGTCTAACAAACTAACAACCAAAAGGAGAGAAAAAAAGAATTAATAAAATCTAAAAATCAAACTCCAAGCCCCTTCCCCAAAACAGAGAACTGTCAAAGACTTCACTATTGATACTGATTTTATACAGTGGAGATAGATATACCAGAGGTAAGCACCAATATAAAACTTTAAAATAGGTTGTGATTCTGTCCATTTTGGAAACTAAGTATGATAGTTATAGTAAATATTCGAAAAGCTATTCAGGATAATTCATCCAAGGAAGTGAGATCAGCCTTTTCTATTTATTTTGTGCATACATGAAGTTGCTAGGCTAAACAGGTACACAGAAAAAAATGTTCAGCTGCATTATTTATGGTCACACATGAAATTACTGTTATACAGAAACCTAGTAGATCATCCAGAATAAACTGCTGGGTAACTGAAATGTCACATTTGCTTCTGTCTGAAAAATGTGAGAGTAGGAAGATGGAGGAATATTTGTTTCCATGAAAGACCTTTATTGATGAGATCTCTGTTGAAATTATATTTAAGGATTAATATGTTTAATCCCCAAATTACTATTTTTCTCATGTTCAGAGCTTTGATGGCAGCATTAGGCATGGATATATTTGAGAGGATATGAGAATAGCAATAGACATGTACCAACTTCCATATTATTTAATTTTAGGTAAGGAAATTACTTCTCTTGCAATTCTGCTTCTTAAAAGATAAATTTCACTGAGCTCTTATTCTTGAACACCTCATCTGAACCACTCTCAGATGCTGGTCCCTGCTTGACCTTGGCCCCATCCCATCCACCCGGCTGAGCATGCCCTTTCACAGACTGCCAGGGTGGATGGGCAGGGGTGCTCAGACATCAGGGCCAGGTCTGGTGGTGGTGGCAGCAGAGAAACGGGCAGCAGCAGCCAGGCCGAGTGAGCTGCCATTGCAAGGGATGCCAGGAAGCTAAATCCAGCCATGCCCGGGCACATGCCTGGGGGCAGTGGGACCAGCTGCACATTCTACAGTCCAACTACCTCCCATGCCTTGGTCGGGTGGGGCCAAGGGACCCACCACGGGTCGGATATAATCCATTGGCAGACTGGTTCCAGCCCACAGGCCACATTTTGCCCACCTCTGGTTTATATGAATAGTCTTCCCATGAGCACTCCTATTGAACTCAATGAGATTATTTACTTGGAAATAAGCAAACAAGGTCTGGCTTCAGGACTGAAAATATGATAGTTTGTTACATACAAGAGACTATGAAAATTAATCTCTTTAAAAATATTTTTCTTTTCTTTAGCTCAATGGTTCTCAACCTTGTTAGACCCTAAGGCCCCCTTTGGAAAATGCCAGCTCTTGTTTTTCTGTAGTAAAAGAATGAGTGAAAACTAATAGAGCAATTCTTCTGTTACAAAGAACTAACAGGCTAGGATGTTTTAGACACTATGGGTTCCTATTTGAAATCTTTGGGTGCGTCCACACATGCAAGCACGTTCCCTTGCAGCAACTCAAATAGAAGTGGTGCAAATTGAGCTGGGTTTTTTTGTCTCAGCGCATGTGCTCAGACATGTATTTTGGTGTGGAGCAAATTGTGCCACTTGGGGCAAAATAACCCTGCCTGGCTCCTCCCAGATCTGCAGCCAGGGGGAGCTGGGGTCCGGGGCCAGCACCTGTGCTGTCCCCAGCAGTATAAAAAAAATGCCCTGTCCTGGCCCCATCCATACAAAAAGCTGTCCTGGCAAGCAGCTCAGGGCTACTCGCTCTCTGGAGATTCTGGGGCCCAGCCAACTGATACCTTACCCCTTGTGCCAGCTGGACAGCTGCAGCAGCATCCCAAATCCATTTTTTAAAATACCCTAAAATCCACGTTCTTCCACATTTAAAACAAAAAAACACTCTACACACACACACACACACACACACATCTAAAGAAAGAGAGAGGCAGTGATAAGTTAGGTAATGCTTTATTGGTATATTTACAATGTTAAAGCAATGCGGAAGCCTACCAGTGTTACTATCATCATGAAAAAATAAATTCTAAATACCTATATGTGTTGATGTGTGCTATTAGTTTTCTTCATATATGATGGGTGTGTGATGGGGGGATGTGGTGTTTGTAGAAAGGGGGTGATAAGGGGTGTGGGAGAAGGCAGTGGGTGGATGTGGAGGGATGTGGGTTGGTCTGTGGGTAGGAGTGGGGCAATTGTTGGGGGCACTGTGGGTGTGGGGACCTTGTGTGGGGGCTGCTCAGGAGGGGTGGATCCCCTGGCCTCCACAGGGTGCAGGCCCCCCAGGACATGGAATGTCCCCGCCCGCTCAGGGTCCCAGCTCCCCTCTGGAGGACCACAGCCCCTATCCCCCACAGGGTCCCAGCCCCCTGCCCAGGGTCCCAGGCACTCTGGAGGCCCCCGCACCCAGAGTCCCAGCTCCACCCTAGAGGGCCACAGCCCCTATCCCCCACAGGGCCCCAGGCCCCCTGCCCAGGGCCCATAACTAACTTTTAACAGCAGCAGCGGGGGACCATGCACTGAGTCCAGCCTGGTTCTGCTGGCCCTGGGGCTGCTTTTGCCGCCCAGCCAGTCTGGTCTTGTGGCAGCAGGACCTGGTGCGGCACGCAGGGACCACGTGCCAGGCCCACCTGGGTCCTGGGCCCCCCCTACAGCCCAGCAAGGCTGGGCCCAGATCCCTGAGACTCGCTAGTCTGGGTTTTCACCAGAGCGGGTTGCACGGCTCTGGGAGGCACGCACAGGAGCCACACCTCCCAGAGCCCTGTGACCCGCTCCAGTGCAAGGCCGGATTAGCGAGCCACATGGGGCTGGGCCAGGTCCTCACCCCCACACAGGCACAGGGGGCAGAGGTGGGAGCTGGCCCTGGGGCCCGGCTCATGCTGACAGGAGCCAGCACGGCATGTGGTTCCTGCATGCTGCGCCAGGTCCAGCCATGGCCGGGCCCTTCCTATAGCTGCAGGACCTGACCCAGTGCGCCGGGACTGCACAGAGCCGAGCCGGGTCCTGCCGGCCCTGGGGCCGCTCGTGCCGCCTGGCAGCTGGGCAGCATGAGCAGCCCCAAGGCTGGCAGCCCCAAGGACTTGCTCTGCTCTATTGCCAGTATCTGGCCAAACTTGCAGCGTGGGGAACATTTTTTTGTTCCTGCACATGCCTGTTGCCCTGCCTCAAAGGGGTTTGAGGCAGGGCAACAGGCACATGTGCGCTTGTCTGGACATGCCCTTTCAGTTTATCTTGTCAATCATGTCTAGGTGCTTGCACACCTAACATACCTAATTTTCAGCAGTAAAGTCAGTATCTCTATATTGCCAAAATCTGCTAGATACGCAAGTCTGCTTATATTTCAAGACACTATAGTAGCATGATTTCATTACTGCCCTGTACATTAATGACAATCCCACCTGAATAATGATTTTCAGATGAAAATATGTGTATATATTAATAATGGGATTTTTAAGTATATTTACTTGAAATCATTAGACATTTCAGACATAGAAATGTCTGCTTGATAGCTCAGATTTATACAGATCAATTTTTGTCTAAAAAATATTTAACCTAAAGACATATTCAACCCGATGTTCTCAGGTTCAGATGCAAAGTCAAATTAAATTTAAAATTGGGTAGATATATTCAAACACATTCTTTTTCCCCATAACTTCCCCTTCAACAAATCTTTAAGGCAAAGCTGTACAGATATTGGCACAAAAATATCCTCTCCTTCATCAACTTCTCAGTACTTGTCAGGGTCAGGTTATAGCTGTGTCCCTGGATGGGATTTCTGATTCTTTTCCCTCTTGGAGCTCACAAGCCAAAAGTCAAGCTTTTGTCTCTCAGGCTTTGTTTTCAAAATATGAACAATTACTTTTAGATGCAAAATGAGCCATCAACATGGGCAGTAGGGGCAGAGTTTAAGAAAATGTAAGGTCCCTGCAGAAGGCTCAGACATTATACGCTAGTATAGGAAAGTGAAGAAGAGCATGTGTTTGATGCATAGTATTTTTTTTTTAAGTATGCTATTGCAAAGGTACCCAAGTCCCGCTTTGTAATAAGTAACTTTTGACGAGGCATACATTACTTTCATTTTAAATTAGGAGGGGAAGACAAAGAAGACTGCAACATGTAACAGTCAAAAGGAATTGATCACTCATCTTCCAGTGGCTTCAAGAATTACAATTTCAAAAGCCTGGAAAAGAAGTGACTCCCCCTAAAACAGGGGCAGGCACTTATTTCAGGTGGAGGGCCACTTACTGAGTTTTGGCAAGCCATTGAGGGCCACATGACAGGCAGCCATGTGCAGCCAGGTATTTATTTTCTAAAATTTTTAGGAGCCCTGCAGGCTGGATAGAATGGCCGCATTTTGCCCACCCCTGCCCTAAAATCACCGACTGGTTTAAAATTTTTGTTGAGAAGTTTTGGTAATGGAAAAGTTCTCTTATCCAATCAGTGTTGAATTTCTTAATAAATGAAGTTAAATTAGGAGGGACAAAGTGTACTCAACAACTGTTAGAGAGATGTGGTCACAGAAAAGTCTTCTATTACCTCCAAACACCTTGTGTAGCAAACAGCAGAAATTCGCCTGAAGGACTGAAGTCTTTCAATAGCTAGATGGTAAGAACTGTGCCATCCCCTTGTACTATTCAAATAAGTCTAGTATATTTAAAAGTTAATCTTTTCTTTTATTAGCACCGAATTTATAGTATAAAAAGCCAATTGCTATCACAAGCTTTGCAGCGGTAGTGAATTTTAAAATCATAGCAATATTTTATTGTTGTGCAATTTGAAGACATCGTAGAGAAATATCAACGCTCCATTATTCCTAAGGTTATAACTATTTCTCTCACTCTAAAAACATGCCAGAGGACATTAATACAATTACAGAAAGTGCTGTGGTTTATCAGTAAAATAATTCAATGTAGTTCAGCTTGCTTTTCTAAATAGATAGATAGATGGAAACCATCATAGCCAAACTCTCAATTGCTTGAGACAGAACCAGCAAAGTAACCCCTGCACTGCTGAGAAGCATCTTCCAAGAAAAAGCAGATTATACTCTGTTACTCAACAATACTGACTGCTCACAATTTCAATTTATAACAGTCTCCAGAAACCTTGTTAGCATGAATAGCAGGCCCATGGACTGTTCCTTGCATTTCATATCACATCCTTGTACATTCCACTTATTTCACAACTTTTCATATTTTGTCATCATCTTATAGCTCCACTTAGCTGAACTCAATACTCCTTTAAAAAGAAGTTCCTCCCCGGCAGACTCCTGCATCTACACAGTTTCATAGAAATCACTGGGGTACCACACTGGCACAAGAGTTTGCTCAGATGGGCCAATTAGCAGCTTAGGACAGGGGTCTAAAACAATGAGTAAAAGTGCTCTTGTAAGCTTTTCTAAGTACGTTACTTAACATTTCAGCAACAAAGCATGAGTCATCTTTAAGAAAGAATAAGCCATTCTTTCTCCAGAGTGAATCTCCTTGCCAAAATATGTTTATAGAATATGGAAATAACCTTAATGCTGGATTTCAATTCCAGCACCCCTGTTTCATCAAAAGTAGATGCTCTGTCTGCAGTGAGTTTTGTTTTCACAATGGCCGTGGCTACTTGAGACACTGACTGCACAGTAGCTCGTTACTACTGCGCAGTAGTGTTGCATGGCACAAAGCATACGGGATGCTCCTGTGCAGAAGTAACAAGCTACTGCAGAGTCAGTGTCACCCAAAAGCCATCTGGTGATGCTATTCTGCAGTAACTCTGGTTACCGTGCAGTTATTCAGTACTTGTATAAACCACTCGTTACTACTCCACAGTAACCGGAGTTTATACAAGTACTAAATGACTGCACAGCCAGCACCGCGTGTAGATGTGGCCAATGTGTTATGGGGATAAAACCAACTAATATAATAGGAAAAAAGAAACATGTAAGTCATATGATTTCTTTTGGAGTCTGAGGAAGGTGACTGTTGGGCTAGCATCTGCCTGCCCTAAATGACTGAAGAGATACACGAGACTGTTATTTATTGCCCTAATATTCAAGGTCTAGTGCAGCCCAAGCAGAACACCGTTTCCATTTGTCATTCAGTTGCTGGCTAAAAACCACCGTCAGATTCTTTCTATCCTAGTCCAGTACTTGCAATAAATCTTTCACTGAAAAAAGGATGTATTTGGCCTTTTAAAGCAGAAGTGGGTATAATACACAAAAGCCCCACAGACTTTCCTCATATGTCCCCAGCCAGGCAGCATTCAGGAAGTGCTGCACCACAGTAATGAATCTTAAATACATACATTTAAGATCACTCCCCCGCCCCCGCTCGGCAAAGTGAAATCCAAGTAGGCATTTAAAATAAAAAACCATGTGGGAGTTTGGTGGCAGCTGGCTCATATCATGTGATAATCACAATCGTCCTCATCATAAACCTGTTGCGTTAGGGCTGCTGACAGTTTTTCAGAAGAGTTAAGGGGATGGTTTTTTCAGGATAGTAGGGCTGATCCTGCATCAGGCCCGTAGGGCTTGGATTAGGTGAGGTACCAATCCCTTGCTCGTGGCAGGATGAGCGATCAATTCTTTTGGACTCCTCCTACACGTTTCATCCCCTGCTCACGCTGCACTTGACACCGAATATTAGGGCAATAAACAACAGTCTTGTGTGTCTCTCTTCAGGGGTGATACTGTAGCCATGCTGGTCTAAGGACACAGGCAGACAAGGTTTTTTGGAAACATCCGGTATCTTTTTTTATTGATAGCACTGATACCGAGTTGATCTAACAACAGAGATCAGATTCACCCAAAGACCCTTGTCTGCCTATGTACCTCTTCAGGGACTTAGGGCAGGCAGATGCTAGCCCAGGGGTCACCTTCCTCCAGCCCCAAAACGAATCATATTGCTACACGTTACCTTTTCCCTCTTACATCTCCTCAGTTGCACGAAGGGAAAAGCGCTCTGTTCCAGCCCCAGAGGGCTGCAACGTCACGGAGCGCCCGCCTACGTAGGAATGGCGTCACCGCGCAGAATAACCGGGCGACGCGCCCACGTCCCGGCCTCGCTGCGCCCAGCTCTGCAATGGGCCGCACGCGGGGGCGGGGAGGCGGACTCGAGCGACGTCTAGCAGTGCAGACGTGGCCCCGACCCGGGACAGCCCTGCGGCCCCATTGCCGCGGGGCGGGGGAAGGGGCGCACGGGGCGTCCTGCCCTGCCCTGCCCAGCCCAGCCCAGCCCAGAGAGCATGCTGGGATTATGGGGGACTCTATTTTAACTTAAACAAGGAAGGGGTCTGGGACAGACATTGCATAAACCGGTTTGAGCCAAATCAGTGGGTATATCGGCTTGGAGAAGGTGGGTGGACTGGACGTGACCTCCTGAGGGCCCTTCCAGCCCTCTGTTTCTGTGATTTCATCTCTCCAGTCGGTTAGGGCAGGCAGATGCTAGCCCCAGGGTCACCTCCGGCCACAAAACTAATCGGATGACCTTTGTCATGTTCCTTTTCCCCTAGTGTGGGCCGCCACCCCAAGGTGGGTCGCAACATTGTTGCCAGTCTCGGGATTTTTGGCTTGTTCTTAAAGCCTGTGCTTTGGGAATGTGAAAAACTTTAGCTTTCTTTTATATTCTATAAAAAGTGTAGACTGTGTGTGTGTATTATATATACATATATGTGTGTATGTATAGATAAAAGATGTATGTGTGTATATATATATATATATATATATATATAGTGTGTATACATGCATGTGTGTGCATGTGCACGTATATAAGCATGTATATGTATGTGTGTATATATATGTGTGTGTGTGTGTGTATATGTATGTATGTGTGAGAGTAAAAGAAAGAGCTAAGCTTTTCACATTCCTGAAGTGCAGACTTTAAGAACAACGCCAAAAAGCATGAGAGTTGGCAATACTGGCACAAGAATATATGAAAGGGTCATGAACAAACTTTAAAAGTGGATGGACACATTTTCAAAATGGATTCTCCTTTAAAGGAGAAAAATGTGGGAAACCATGGCTTTTCCCTTGCCCCCCATGCCCCACAGATACCCCCCTTACCCCACACACCCACCCTCTGCCCCCCACAGTGCGGGGCTGGGGCTTGGGGGGTGGAAGCCAGTGGGTTGGGCCTAGCTATTGAAGTTTACAAATGGGTCCTGCTACAAAAAAGGTTGAGAACCACTGGTTTAAAGGCTGAGTCTCCCACAGCCATGCCCTGGGCCAGTGGAAGCCGCCCCCTGCCACAGTCCTTGCTTAGATTCATAGAAAACAAAGGTTGGGAGGTCATCTAGTCCAACCCCCTGCTCAAAGCAGGACCATCCCCAACTAGGTCATCCCAGCCAAGCCTGGTCTTAAAAACCTCCCAGGATGGAGATTCCACCTGTCTGGGTAGCCTGTTCCAGTGCTTTACTACCCTCCCACTGAGAAAATTGTTCCTCATATCTAACCTAATGCTGCCATTTGAGGCCCTTGCTCCTTGTTCTCTCAGCTGCTACCACTGAGAAGA
>NW_005842312.1:1111263-1114882 GCF_000455745.1 Alligator sinensis
CCTGGGCCAACAGGACTACATCGCTCCATGGGCAGACCTAGGATTTTGAGCAGGGGGGTGCAGGTAGCAAGGTGCGTCCTCCCGTCTAGCATGACACCTATTTTTCTGCAGTTAAAAGAAACTAGAAGCTTTTTCAGTACACTAGGGACTTAGGGCTGGGTTATTCAGTTGAAGATGGAAGCAAAAACAAATAGAAGTTCTTTGGAACAAGTTAAAAAGAAGCTGTGAAAAAGGAGTTTCATTGCCAGGAGCAGTAAACAGGCAGTTGAATGGCAGAACAAAGACAGCTTCATGCTACATCCATCCCGCCATTCCTGGCAAAATGCTTCAAGGTTGAATCCAAACTGCAGAGAAGCAAGAGGCAACTCTCTTTGCTGGCAGCCTAGTTTAGGAAGTTTTCAGAAACCCTGCTTCCCTGAGCCGTTGCAAATAATTAGGTGAATAACAAATATAACTACTACTATAAACAGCACTAAAGATCAGTAATTTTTAATAAAAAATACTATAAAAATATACATGAGTGAGAGAAAACTTGGTATAATGCTACAGGCTGAAAACAGAGTTACATCTAATTGGTGGTAAAAAATAAAAAATACAACAGGAAAAGAACCTGTCAATATTTTGGTTTTATTGCTATGTTTTTAATTTTTTTTTCCTGAATATTTTACATCAGGCCATCCAAGATGACTGTGTTAAAGATCAATACTAATTCCTAAAGAAAATACATTCATCTACGGAGAAGCCTAATCTCAGATGACAATAGGCAAGCCATTAACTTTTCACAGGATTTTTATTCTTTCTTTCTCTTTTGCTCTGTTTACAGTCTCTTCTGCCCCCTGCTGACACTTCAGGTTCCTAGACTTGGCTTTCTTGCTAATAATGTTTCCTTTTCAAATATTAAAGCATGCCTTTTTTCTCAGGCTATGGAAAGCAACAGCTTATGCCAATAATTAAGTATGATCCTCTGCAAAAATGAACACCACCTTTTTTATTTAAGGGAGAACTTAGAAAAAAACTTCACATAGCAGCACCTTTTGAAACGTTTCCTGTCCAATAAAAGCTCTTTTGTTATATATTTACGGAGTCTCTAGCATATCCAGGACATTCACTGCAGTCCAAGGCTGAGATTCTTTTGATGCTAGTTTTTATTTCTGTAGTCTTTTCAAAAGCCTCAAGATACATAAGTATACTTTTCTGCTATATCAACAGATCATTTCCAGCTGGGAAATTTTTGGAGGGGGCTTTATGAGAGGAGGATTTCAAGCGACAAAAAATTGCTAAATAGGTCTGGCTTTTTTAAAAAAAGCTCTGTTTTATTTTCAATATAGTAATGGCACCCACCAATTAATTCATCACCTTAATTTTGATTAAGAGTTCTCATATGGCTAGAGACTTCAATTTTTGTGAGGAATGTTTTCCCACATAAGATAATTAATATTAGATTAACCTAAAGACTTTCTTTTCCCAACCTTTGTTTGAGGTTTTTTCCTTCAGTTAGCTGGATATGAGATGTTTTAGACATAATTAGCCCATTATAAGTCAGGTTTCTCTGCTCTTTTTTCATAAACATCACATACCTATGTAGAAATTCCAGGATTTTTTTGCAGTTGGACTTCTGGCAACGTTTATACTTCTCTAACTCACTGTCACAAGAGTGTTTAACCAGCTTCATGTCACTGTAAAATGCCTACTTACGTAGTGTATTATCAGGCATTCTGGCAAGGTGATCAAGTCCGCTCAACTCCATTTTTGTTATCACCGACTTTATTGAACATATTTGCTCTTTTGGGAACTGGGTACTTTAGGTTACCAGTGAATTTTTATGATCATTCTGAGGCAACTTACATTGAAAAGATTGAGTTTCCTAATGTGACAAGTATAATTCTTACATACGCACAGTGAAAATTCTGAAACTCCCGTTTCCCTATAAGCTCACTGAGAGCCTCCCAAAACCATGCTAACTTTGGGTCATCTGCAGTTTATTTCCTTATCTCAGAGTATATCATATGACCTGATGATTCTAGGGTAAATTAACGTATCCACTGAAGACAAGGAGTTGCAAGAGAACATGCAATTCTTGTCCAGAGGAGGCTGGTACATGACTTCCATCTTCTTTTACAAGTCCTTGGAAAATGGGTCCTGCTGATTTAGAGATCCTCTTTTGTGGGAAGAAAGAAGGCACAATCAGGAGTAAGTAAGCAAGACCTCTTGAATGAGTTCTTCAGAGGTCTTGGTTTTGACTGGAAGTGGTGCAGATTGTACAACTTGACATTCATGTAGGCTAAAATATGAATAAGCTCCTTTCTTCAAGCTCCCAAAGACATATATAAATACAAAAGCAAACAGGACATTAAAGTGGGAGATAGAAAACAGGGAGTTGGATATAAGCTGGAGGCATAACCATTTTCAATTACTACATTTCAGTGTCAGAGACCTGACGAATTGGGCGAATGTTTTGAGCCCACCTACTTTGGCTAATAAATCCCAACGAGAATTGCATCAAAAGCCTTTTTGGGCACATCCAGACATGCATGGACATTTGGTGTCCTAGGGACAAGTAGCAATGGTGCACCTTGTGCCATTGCTCCTTGTCCCTGTGGAATGCCTGTGCCACACACGTTGGCATGTCACAAGTTGCCCCGAGTAGTGTAGGGGAAGCTGAGACCAGCATTGTGCTGGCCCCAGCAATCTTACCTGAGGTCCTGGGGGGCTCTCAGAGCTGCAGCCATGGCGATCCTGGCAAGCAGCTGCAGCGTGGCTTGGAGCAGCCTGGCTCCACTCTTTAGCAGCACATGCTGCCCGAGCATGCACTGCTCCGTTTTGGGGGGGGTTTTTCCCCCCCAATTTTTTTTGAGCCCAGGATATCCAGGGGTAAAAACAATCCGTGGGGAAAAAAATGGAGCAGTGCACACTTGGGCAGTGTGCCCTTGAAGCACAGAGAACTCAGCACAGAGAACACAGAGAACGTGTTTGCAGCGCCACATACTGCACGACTGTGCTCATCTGGACGCGTCCTTTGGGTGCATCCACACTTGCAGGTACGTACACGGTTGCAGGAGCTCAAATAGAAGCAGTGCAAATTTGAGCTGGGGCTTTTTGCCTCAGCACATGTGCCTGGACATGCACTTTGGAGTGAGGCAAATTGTGCCACTTGGGGCAAAATAACCCTCCTGACTCATCCCAGATCTGCAGAGCCTAGGGCCAGCACTTGTGCTAGGGCTAGAGCCTGGGACCAGGACCTGTCCTGGCCCATCAGTACAAAAAGCTGCCCTGTCGAGTAGTTCAGGGTTACTTGCTCTCAGGAGCTTCCAGGGCCCATCCAGTTGGTACCGGGGGACACTATCCCTTGTGCCAGCTGGACTGCTGAAGCATCCTGAGAGTTCCCTGCACACTTTACCCACTGCAGCAGTCTGGCAGTGGGGGCTACTGCCTGGCTGTGACTTGCTGCACACCTGCCAGACCTGGATGGGGACTGCAGGGACCCACAGGGTCCACAGACCCCCGCTTGCTCTCCCAGCCCCCTGGATTGCTGACCAGCCTGGCCCCATCCCCTGTCGGCTCCTGCACAGCCCCCTGATGGCTACCCCACCCACTCCCCCAGAACCCCAATGGCTGCCCC
>NW_005842312.1:1115334-1132923 GCF_000455745.1 Alligator sinensis
GAGCTGGGAGAGCAGGAGAGGCTGGTGTGGGTCTTCTCCCCACTCCTCCAGCTCCCGCCACCCCTTACTTACTGCACTGGAGCCTTGGTCCAGCTCCCTGCTGGCATGCTGCCTGCCCGTGCAGAGCAGGCAGCATGTTTCAGCATCAGGGTGAGGGCTAACCATAGAGATGCTCTGGCAGTCATCTTATTTGGTGTATTTAATTTACTTATTTTAATAAAATATTTATTGAATTCATAGCATCTAACAAGGTAGGTTGTTTCCTACAAAAGCTCGCACTTCTCTCATCCAGTCTCTAAAGTGCCACCCTGCCTTAACCTCTGCCTGACTTCAGACTAACACAGCTTACCACTTCTGCACTTAATGCTATCAGAAGCGAGACTGGAACAAATAGATATTGTTGACAGCATGATGGTGGCTCACTTGCTCCAATGATATGAAAAGCACAGCTTTACTAGAACTGAGCCACTAATCAGTTTTGAAGTACTGCATTCAGGATTTTGCTTAAGCAGTGAAGTACCAAAAGGATTTTTCTGCCATTTACAATTTTTTACTGTAATTATTTGAATCAAAATTAGAAATTGTCCCCAAAATCCCTTTATTTTGCTTGTTTTAGGAGAAGAAATTGATGTAGACTGTCCTCCTCCTCTGAAATCCTATTAGCACTGCCCCTGCACAGCTGCTCAAAAGCATTTCATTCTGATTGGAAAGGTTGATTGACAATAATTTCCTGCTAACTCCCTAGACACAGGCACTGGGTCTATGACTCTAAACTTTCCAAAATCCCATGATCCGTTGCACAGGTAATGATACCAGCTGTTTTCTGTAGAATGGAATAGGGAAAATTGCATCCTGCCTCAAAATACTAAGAGGTGTTGATTGATGGTCATTTCCTAGAAGTATCCTAGACCAAGAAACAGGGTCAAATTCAGCCCTCAATAACAACATAAATCTGGAGTGTCCTGAATGAAGTTAGTGGAGTTACTTTAGATTACACCAATGTAATTTAGCAACATTTGACCTCATAATTCTAACAAGAAAGCTTAAAGGCCAAAGTTATGATGAATGAGTTAAAAACCTGCATCCTTTCTGAAAAATCACAGGAAAGGCAGGGCTACAGATGTCATCCTTAAAATGCTTCAGTTTTAATGCAAGGATTCAAATCCAAATTCAAATGCACTCCAGACATCCACTTCCGGGTTGTATAAGGTAGAAGTCAGAAAGAAATCTGGCAGTTTTAATTACTTTTTCCTTGGTCACATGGCAACCATTGTGCAGATGAGATGGTAAACACTGGTGGCAACAGCCTATATATGCTATATTACCATGCCTGGATATAAACATGGTCAGAATTATGATCAGTTTCTGCAAACAAGTTAGATTCCTTTAAGTAGCACAAAATCTTGAGGGAGGCAGGATTTTTAGCCTGCTCTTGCAGGTTTTGTACCATAGGTACATTGTCCTTGAAAAATACTCAAAGATTGGTTAAGGTTATTAATGGTAGAAATCAATCACATGGTAGAAATCAATAAAAATCTCAGAGTCAGAATGTTGCTGAAGTAAACTCAATAAAGATAGGCAGATGCTGTTAGAAAGCAAATTCATTACAGGTCTGGGAGGCTGCAAAGGGAATATTTTGAAATGATTTTGAATACTCCTTTCTAAATATCAGATTAACCCTAAGAACCCTGTCTGCCTATGTCCTTAGATCAACATGGTTACAACCTACACCCCAGATTCCTTTCTGGAATCTATAGGTCTGATTGGCCAATATGTTCATACTTCAGTCCATCACTGGCAGGAGACAGGGATTTAATTTCTTACTCTGCAGTTTCAGCTGTTTCCCAAATCCAGTAAACACTACTACACAGAGGATACATCTGTTCTCATGACAGTGAGTAGAAGTGTAAATCAATAAAAAGATACAATGATGTTTCCTTTTAGTTTTGCATGCAATTTCAAATTGTTTCAAAAGCACTGGTTATATCATCTGGGTATCACCTACAAGAAAGCAGCATAGTCATATTCGGATGCATAAGCAGGTCTATCACACTATCCAATAGAAAGCATATATTACAAAAGTTTGCTGGTATAACCTTTAAAATGTCTAATGCTGAGTGTCAACAAGTATAATTATCAGCATGTTGCACAATACACAGACTTCTGATAAACTGGTTATCTGCTTCTAAACTTGGCTTTCCTCCTGTGTTTTCCTGTTGAAAATTTACTTACTGTACTATACCCTGGGTTTGTCCAGTTTGGCAGCAAAATATATTGTGAACGTAAAGCAAACCTGTGTATTCCTTGTCCTTAACAGATTCAACAAAAAGTAAGTTTAGATTCTCATTTTCACATTCACATCTCATACTATGCATATGCAGAATGTAATTATAAAATGCTTTAAATGATGATTTAATTACTGTTCAAAAAATAATTAGTTTATGCCATTACAGTAATGAAAGAAAAATCAAAGAAATCAAAGAAAAATACAGCTGAAAGGACCTCAAGAGGTCATCTAGTCCAACCCCCTGCTTGAAGAAGGATCAGCTCTGTCTAAATGGTTTGGACAAGCATTTGTCTAACCTATGTAACATTGCACATTCAAATACAAGCTCAACAAATCTTAAATTCTTTTTCATTTTTTTCACAAAGACAGCAGTGGTTCTCAACCTTTTTAGATCAAGGAAGCTGGCTGGAGACACCACTGGGAAAATGCCAGCTTTTAGATTTTACTTATTTTTGACTACAGAAATAGAAGAGAGCATATTAATCTATTGCAAAGAACTCAGAAAAGCATAAGAGGTCAGAATGCTTTTAATACTATGGATTCCTATTTGCAATCTCTAGATTTATCATGTGAATCATGTTTTCACAACTAACAGTGCTAACATTGTGTAGCAACCTGCAGCATCCTTGAATGGATCTCAAGGCACCCCAGAGTGTTGCAGCACTCTGATTGAGAATCACTGACTTGGAGTATACTTGATGGATACTTTGCACTTCATGCTACAGTATTCTTGATGTATGGAACCAGGTCTATTTTACAACATTTAAACAAACAGAAAAGGTTAAACAAATCCATTGGAGCAAATCATGGCCGGGTACAGCCATTACACTTATACCTGCAACTGTACAGAAGTTCGGTGTACATAGACTGGCCTAAAAATGGCAGAACTCAATCTAAGATAGACATGGATCAATGTTCACTCAAATCTAATCAATTTACATTAGACTGGTGGATCAAATTTCTGTACCAGAGCTGTTACTGATTCAAGTTAGGTCACTGTGCATTGGCATCCCAGCCTCCTTTGCAACTTCCTTCTCACAGGGAGTGCACTAGCACTCATCCTGTGCTCAACTACTCCAGCTGAGCACCCAGTGAGCCCTGCCCCGGCCATCTGTCAGCTGCAGGAAGGCAGCAGGGGGGTGGGAAGGGAGGCATCTGTGTCCCCTGCACAAGCCCTGGGGCATGGGTGACTGTTGCCTCTCGTGTCTGGAGGGGGACCAGATCACTGACGGGGGCCGGGGGGGGCGGGTGTTGAAAATAGGTTGAAAGCTGTTTGAAATTTCCCTAGGAAACATTATTTGTATTCCACGTCAGTTATACAGTGTGCCATGAATTCCATAGTCCAGAAGAGAGGATGACAGCCCTCCTCCCCCCTTTACATCCAGAGAGGTAAGAAACCGATTGACTTTCCTCCTAATTTTTAATGTTGCTTTCATGTTTCTAAATAGAAACTGAAAGATAACATGCAAAATAATACCTGGGAGACATCTAGATATTCCTCACTCAGGGTTTGTGCAGACATTTGCCACACTTGATTTACATTTGCCAAGGGAAGGATTTTAAAGCAGGAAAGTCCCCTGAAAATAGAGGCAATCCTCCCATACTTACTGCAGGAGAGCGGAGGATTGCTGCAGACACACATGGCAGTATGCTGCATTTCTAGATTTTTTTATCAGAGAAAACCAGTATCCCTGCTTATAACAACTATTGTTGACAACAATCATACAGCTGTATGATCCTAGATTGGGAGAGGCTTGTGCACACACTTGCTGGTCCTGGAAGCCATGCTGAGAAAGTGGAGGGAAGGGCAGGTGGAATTGGAGGGGAGGAATTGGGGGTAGTCCATGGAGGAAGTTGACAAGTCAGGGGGATGGGTTGTCAGTCTGAGGTAGATGGGGTTGGCAGGGTTGGGGGTATAAAGATAGCCAGGTCAGGGTGGGATGGATAGGGAGAACACAGCCCTGGGGCTGTGGTGGGCAGCTGGGTTTTCCATCCCCAGGGCTGCACTCTGAATGTGTGCAGATGTTCAGTAGATCAGGGTAACTCATTTCCAATCTAGTTTAGCTCACCTCTTCAGGTGAGGTAATTTAGATTGGGCCAGCCATTTTTTGCCCTATCTAATCTCCCTGAATGTCTGTACAGATCCGCACTTAGATCAATCTAACCCAGACAACAGTACTGTTGTATTCGCTGCACCAGTGATAGAATCATAGACAAGGAGGGTTGGAAGCGACCCAACCCTCCTGCTCACCAACCCTAGTCCAACCTCCCACTCAAAGCAATCACGTGAATGGAGCCAGTGAGGAATTACACTCAGTAATTACCCCATGAGGAGTTAGTATCCGGCTCTAACTACAAATGGCACACATGGAGGAGCCTGAACAGATTGAGAGTGGGTCTCGGTAGATGCAACTTTTTCATGACATCATGGGGTCTCTATGCAACAGACTAATGTGTCTGTCAGGAGAAGCAAACCATGAATCATCTCCTGAGATGCCCTGGAGCACAACAGTGTACCTCACAAGACTGACAGTACCAACACCAGAAGCAGGGGCCTGTGCAGAATACTGAGAGCAGACCATATAGAAAGGGTGGACTGGAGACGCCACAAAGAAGGTGATCCCCTGACCAGTTAGAGGTGTCTTCCCTCATCTTAATGAGCAGCCTGCGCTCATCTGCAATTTGCCTTCCTGCTTGTGTGTAGCTCTGCCCTACTGTCTTGCAGCTGGCTCCCAAGCAAGCTACTTTGCAGCCCTTCTGACTTCCCCTGGCTGCTTACTCTCCTACAGCTATTCCTACCTCAGCTGCCTACTTCAAATTGCAGCCTTATAATGCTGCCTTCTTATTCAGTAAGTAGCAGGGATTAAAAGATACCCTGTAGCAACAGGGACAAATAATAGAAAATACAATTAACGCCTCCCCCCCTCCCCCCAGGAATGAGTTTATGGAGCTGAAATAACAGCTGCCTCCAAATGCACAACATACAATGAATGTCTCCATGCAAGACAAAGGCAGAGAAGCATTGTTGAGCATTGTTTTGGGGGCGAGTGGGTTGCAGAAGAGACATCTGGGGTGGAGAGTCACAAATAGAGCTCAGAAACAGATTGAGAGACCAGCCTGAGCAAGCACTAATCTGAACTCCTGGGAGAAACCTTGAGAGTGAGCTTTTGGTAAAACTTGTAGCTGAAAGAAAGGGCTTTGAAGCTATGGGCAGCGAAAATTTTTCTGGTTATTTCATTCTTCCTTTTATTAAGAAAGAAGGATATTGTTTTTCTTGTAAATAAATAGAATGGACTTAAATACATTCTTCTCCATCACCAATTTCTCCTCCTAACCGGATTCATATAGGAATACCCAAATGTTGGCTATCTGTGAAGGTCAAAAGGGATAGCAGTATGTACAGCAATCACCGTTTGGGATTATAGCCATCTCTGGAATGGATGACAGAAGCAGCCATCAACAAATGAGAAACAGAGCATTTTGGCCACCGTACTCCTGCAGTAGGATGGTTTCTGTACCATGAATATCCATACAGAAGCAACATAACTGCGTTGCTAGAACCCCCATCGTACAATTCAAGAATTAACCTGTGCCAGCAGCTAAAGGTCAATGCTGTCATTTACTTTTCACTTGATGCCTCAGCTGAGGGGGACTTTATCCACTATTTAGTATGAGAGTTTGTAATTTAGGAACACTCTAGCTGCTCAATGGCAAGGCATGCTGTTTTTTCTACCCACCTCCTAATCTGGTCCTTGAGATCACGATGATTCTCTTCTTTGCTACCATAATCCTGGCTTTGTTACTTCAAAACTGGACCATGGCAATGCAGTGTACCTGGAATTACCCCTTAAGTCAAGCGAAGTTCGGCCAGCATGTGTCCCCTTGTTTTGTAAGCCCAGTTTATCATTGGGAGTATGTGACACCAGTGCTCTGGATCTGCACTGAGACTTAGTTTTTGGATAGGTTAAAGAGGTCATGCTTAGACATATAATGGACCTGCCTAGCCTGCACCACTATTTTCTCTGTGCTGTCTTGCTGTAGTTGCAGTTAGTGAAGAGTTGGAGACTGGAGGCTCCACAGTATAAAAGAGAAGAAGTAGCCAGAGGGTCATTTTCCTCTCAGCTTAGTGCTCATTTTCCATTTTTGTCCAAAACAGCCCCGTTTTGTTGACTTTAGGATATGTTGTAAGGCTCCTCTTTTCATGTAGGCTCTTTGAGGTCAACAGTACAAAGGCTCTGATTATGGCTAATGTCTGTGTGTTGGAGTACTCTTTGATTTGCTATTGCTGGTGGTTATTGGCTTTGGAGCAAGCTATTTTATGCTACTGTGTTTTTTTAAATTATGGGTGGAATGTCTACAGCTCCGGACAAGTTCCTTTCTTTATGTTTTTTGGCAGAGTCAATGGGACAAATATAACAAGAGACAATGAAGGCATAAAAAAACCAGGAGCAGACAATGCACCTTGGAATTGACTCTGGAAGTTCCTTCCTCCATTCTGTGCCTGTCGGCTCATACTCCTGAAATTCAACATGTCCATATTAGCAGGGCACCCATGAAACTGGTCCATGAGTGATCCTATGCCAGAGCAATGTATTTGGTATTCTATATGGGATTTTGGAATTTATGTTCCACTTCCTTCTTGCTTTCTAAGAAACTGTGGTTACTCTGACACCTTATTTCTAACAGAGGTTCTGCATAACTTCTTTGCTATCACAGTCCTGCTTGCACTTTGCTTTGTTGCTTGTCACTCTGCACTCTAAATACATGTTTTTATAAGTCTTTTTTTTCAATTGGTCCATCTTAAACTCTTGGTTTTAGAGGAGTGTAATGGGAATGAACTTCTTTTTTATGTTTAACTGAATAGAAGTCAAGCTCATGGATAGCAGATTTATTTTTAAGTAAGGTATTGGTGATTCTTTAAGAGAGGAATTCAGGGCCAGCAGGCTATGAAAAGAAATTTTTTAAAAATGCCCTAAAGAGAAAGAGTTCCATGCTGTTATATTTCTTTCATTGCCCAGTGCCTTACTCAGTTCTTCCTGAAGAGGCATCTGCTATAGTACCTTCAATTTGGGGGATTAATCTTTTCAAAATGATCTTAAATTGCTTTTATTTTTCCCAGAAGAAACCAAATCTATTTATAATCCAGATGTAGGATCTGGTTCAGGGTTTGGCAACCCCCGGCATGTGTGCCAAAGCATGGCAAGCAAGGCCATTTTGCACCGCACACCATGGCCAGTCTGGGTTCTGGGCAGCTGCTTCTAGCCAGAGCCTGGGCTCCTCCCAGTAGGCAGCTGGGAGGCTGCAAGCCCTATTGAGAGCAGCACAAGCTTCGTGGCTGGCAGCAGATACCCAGTCCCTGGGGGGGCACCAGCCTCTTCCCAGAGGAAGGGGGAAAGAGGGCTGCGCTGAGGGTGGGAGCAGGCATGCTCAGCTGCACAGGGTGGGTGGGCAGCAGCGGTGCTTGAGGGGTGGCTATGGGGAGAGGCTATGGCAAATTTTGGGGGGGCTATGCTGCACACCCCTTTAGGCAGATGGCAGTGGAGGAGCCACCTTGCACCCCAAGGCACGCATGCAGTGTGGAGCTGGTGCTGGGGCTCCACAGCCCCGGCCATCCAGGAAGAGGTGGTTACAGGGGGGGCTAAGGTGAATTTTGGGGTGGCCATAGCTTCCCCAGCACCACCCCTGCAGCTGACTGATGGGCAGGCTCTGGGCTGGGACCTCAGCAGGCTGCCCTGCAGCCTGGGCGCTGGTTTCCTGGGGAAGCACAGTGCCTGTGGTGGCCCTGGGGCATTGTCAGGTTGGACTCTATCCTGCAGCCCAGCCACATGTGTGCGCGTGTCTGTGGCTGTATGCATCTGTGTGTATGCATATGCGTCTGTGTGTCTGGTTCTGTGTGCTTCTGCATGTGTGTGTCTGGTTTTGTGTGTGTGCTTGCATACACATGTGTCTGGTTCTGGGCCTGTGGGTGTGCATGTGTCTGTTCTGCATGTATGCTTACAGGTGTGTCTGGTTCTCTGTTTGCACGTGTGGTTCTGTGTGTGTGCACGTCTGGTTCTCTGTTTGCACATGTGTGTCTGGTTCTCTCTCTTTCTTTCCTTTTTTCTCTCTTTTCTCTCTCTTCCCTTTCTTTTCCTCTCTTCTCTTTCTCTTTTCCTCTTTCTCTCTTTTTTTTTCTCTCTCTCATCACTACATGCTTAACGAAAAAAGAATACACAACAGCAAAGGTAGCATATGCAGTTTTATTTATTGTTACCAGGTTTAGAATTTTTAGAAAAGCTGGTATTTACTGTAAAAAAAAAAAAAGGAGCATTTACGATTATTAACTATATTAATATGCAGTGCATCATGACATGTATCCCCCACCTCAGTTTTGTTTTTTGGGCATGCTAGCATCCCGGGACCTTACAAGGTAGACATTGTGGTTTTTTCGGCACACCGGCCTAAAATGTTGCCTACCCCTGATCTAGTTCATAAAAAGACTCATTACATTTGTACAGACAGGTTAGGAAAAAATGAAAGATTCCTAGCACTAGGGAGTATATTGTATTGGAATCAAATAAGGACCAAAGTGCAGGAGACACTTATCTTTGCTTATTCAGTCATCCTTAATGATATGTATAACAGTCAGACACAAGTTTCATTTTTAGACAATGTGAAAAATCCAAGGTTTGGCCTATCCCTCCATACTCCACTTTTGTAGATAGCTTAGAGGCATTGCATTCAGAAAACAATAAATTTTATGCTTTCAGACTGGATCCCATCATTCACTGAAATCATTTGAACATCAATGAGAGTTAGATCATGCTCTGAATTTCCCTAGATTAATTTTGAGTTACTGCTACATTTGTGACCAAATAAATCTTTCATGTCATTTCTATGTTAGCTGATCACTGACATAACTGTGCACATTTAAGTATTTACTGTCATATGTCACACCTACTGTACTGTAGAACTGTAGCCAGACAATTTTAGATGGATCTAGAAAACGGTTTGTTATTCTATCCCTTGCTATAAAAGAACAAAGTAAACCTTTTCTAAACTGTCTGGCCCAGGTGTGAACTGTATTAATAATATTTATTTTCTGTGGCAGGCATGAGTAAGACCCCAGAATTGCTTTGTGTGTGCAGTTGCAATATGTTCTGTTTTTCATCGTGTTCAGACTAGTTCTTCTTAAAAATAGTTGTCTTGATTGGTATAGTTGGTATATTATGAGAAGGTTTATAGTTTGGTTTACAGTTACCAGAAGGTTGAACAAAGGCTCAGGTTAGGGAAAAGATTAAAATTAATGTTACAGATAATAAGAAAGCATTACTGAGCCTATTACCAAGTTAAATAAATAACAGGCCTAAATCAAATAGTTCTGAACCTATAACCTTTGGCAAAGATCATTTTTCAGTTGTAATTTAATGGTTAGGACCAGTGTTTTTACATAACAGCCTAAAGAAACTAAGCAAGTAGGTGCTTACCCACTAATTTATTAATGAGAACCTTCACTGAGGTTGTAAAAATTTTTCTTGTGCTGCTTGTGAATCTATGATATTGTTAGACAAACTCAACCTCTGCTTATTTGCATGTTATCAACATGTAAAAAGTTTCTGGAATAACAGTAAGAAATGCATTTTTTTGCAATTTCTCAGTTGGTCTAATAACAGGTATTATTTTGGAACCAAGAGTTCTAGATTTTTGCATTTCTTTTTGTCTCAGACCAACACGGCTACCACATACATCCCTGGAATGACTGTAAACATTTAACTAGTACTTATATTTTCCTCCTTATATTTCTGTCTCTTATTAAGTATCTAAAGAATGCTTCATCAGTGGAGAAGAGAGTGCAACTTAAAGCTAGTTACCTACAAGAAGAAAAAATTAACTAATTGTGTGCATCCCGATATCCAAGTAACTGTAGTAGCCTCTTGTCAGCTCAGATCAAGTGTAGTCCTTCTAAAACAGTTTGACTTCAGTTGGTGCTTAAAAGTGGATATAGATAATTGAAACCCTGAGAAAGTATTACAGAAACTAAGAATATATGTATATAAAAAGGCAAACACCTTTATAAACATACCCCAACAGTTTTCACAGGAACTGCAGAATCAGTTGAAAGACCAAACCTGAAACCCATTGTCTTGCACATCCTTACATATAACTTAAGAGTTTAGGGCTGTGGAGTGGGAACATATGGATTAAAGGGAAATCATTTTAAAGAGCAGAGAATAAGAGTTTATCGCAAAGAAAGTGGATATTTATTAGTTTTTCCATCAGGTTTCTTGCACATCAGTGGCAGGTCTTCTTTTGTTCCTAATAATGTTTTTCTTGTTACTGTCATTGTAACATCTGGCATTCCTTTTTCTTCCTTTTAAGATACACATAGTTGTTTATACACTAGGATCATTTAGATAATAACAACTGTGACACAGACATCTCTTAACCCTAGTGGACTTTTTCATATTTTATTAGCAATGACTATACATGTGAAAGAAATGATACTACTTGAAAACATTTTTCCCTCCATTAAAGGAGCAATTGCTTGCTGCTTATTGTTGAGCACTTTTGCTATCTACACATTAACATCTGTTTAGTCTAGCAAGTCAGATGCATTCGTTCTTCCATGTTTAAGTTAATGCCCATCAATTTAATGGCAAATAAACATGCAGATGGAGGAGTGAACAGGTTACCTCATTCCTAAACAGATAAATGTCAGACTTCACATTTTTTAAATATGGAGTCACAATACATATTACTTCACTTGAAGAATGTACTGAGCTTGATTTCTTCACTGTTTTACACTGTGTAGGCATTCATAGTGTAGAGTGACTAGAAAGGCATGTGTAAAAATTGTAGGTTTTACACACGTTCTTTACAAAGATAAGCACTACACAAAACAAAATGAAGAATCAGGCCCACTGAGCACCTTAGAAACATCTTTTTTTAACATAAATGTTACAGTTTCAAGATAAAAATATTATATTGCTAATAATCAGGATAAGGCACTTTGGAAAAAATGGTTCTAGATAGCTATGTCATGGGCTCACTTAAGTGTCATTAGAGGTACTCAAATTCTCTTAAATACTGCTTTGTGTCCTCTGTAGTAAAAAAAAAAAAAAGTAGTCTGGATACTGAAACACCCTAAAAAAGAATTGTATTTAAATAAAATCACATGTACTGTAGAAAAGTCAGAGAAACATCTCCACACTTTATAAACCCTGACCTTACATTATAAAATACAGTAGTGCTACATTCAAAGTTTGTATTAGTATATATCATATAAAAATGTGTACCCAAAGGGATACAGAGCACTTTGTGCAGGCCAGCTTTTCTGTTTGCATTGTTGCATCACATTAAACACCATACTTTACAGATTTTTTATCTAGATCAGGAAGTAACAAAATACAGTACTTTGTAAAGCAAATATAAACATAGGTACAAAAACAAGCTCAGATAGTTGTCAGTTCATCTTCAGGGCATAGGCCGGAAATCAATATAACATTGTCCACTCCAATTTCCCCAGTTTTGCCCTTCCCACGTTCTGATTCAAAAATGACCTGAGAAAGAAGAAATACAAATTCTGAAAAAGTAGTAAATTTGAAAATTTAACATCTATTAATGTCAAATTAGATGCTATATCTACAGAAAGGTTTAATTTTTATCCCAATATAGTAAGACTACCAACTTGAATCTTTGAACTTTTTATAATTTATAGTATTTAAACTGTAAGTTTTATTTAAACTATATTTAAACTATACATTTTAAACTATAACTTTTTATAATTTACAATATTTAAATGTATAGTATTTAAAAACGACTGATGAGCCTCTACACAAATCTAAGCCAAACTGATTTACATAATTATTGTCATAATACAAACAAAATGTCATCTCTATGTCAAAAAATACCCTCCTTTATGGGCATATCCACATGAGATGTGTTAATGTGCATTAACCTAATTTAATGCGTATTAGCGTGTGCACTAACTTTGGGCATTTATACCTTTTCAGCCTGTAATGCATCGGAGATCTGGTGGGTTGCAGTGAGCTGACATGCAGTGAACTACAGTTGTATAAGCAGCAAAATGTGCGTCAGCACACAGAAAATGGTGGTGGTGCACTTTTGAACAAAAAAACACCACTGCCATTTTCTCACCACTGACATGCATTTTGCTACTTATACAAGTGTATGCACTGCAGTGCCAGGTGCTTTTAAAAACAGTGCTGTGGCACAAGCATGTGTACAGATGCCCTTTAGTGTCAAGTGCACTAACTTTAGTGCCAAGTCCTTGCATGTGTAGACCAACTCAAATAGTTGGAGAAAAGTTATTAAGCAAGCTTTCGGGTTCAAAAATCCTTTGTCACCCAAAGAACCTTGTCTGCCTATGTCCTTAGACTAACACGGCTACAACCTAAACCCCTCAAAGCCTATGTGATACTCTTTAAAAGTGATAGTGGTAGAGGGACTATTCTTCTCCTTCTGTGCATGTATTTAGGTTTTTGGGGGTTTTTTTGCCTGAGTCAAAACAGCGGTTCAACAAGTTGTGATCCTTAAAGATTGGATATTTCACAAAATGGAAGGGTTTTTATACTCAATCTCTTGGCCAACTCGGGTAAATACATTCTGTCTAGCTAAATATCCACTGGAGTTTCAACAGGAAACTCCTTTTTCTTTGCCCCCTAGAAATTTTTGGTAATGTTGGGCCCCCATTTCTCACCACAATGAAAGGCTTTTAGTTGTATACTATTAATACTCATAAAACAGTTTAGAAAATGCTTAAGGCTCAGGAAATGTCAGCTGTTGTGCTAGTTATGGTAATCGGTTTCCACTTTTACTTACACTCTTAGTGGTTTCAACCCCCTGAAGTACTTCTATTTTTCCAGTCCTCCACCTTTTATCTTTTCCTCTGCTCAGCTCCCAGACAGGAGTACTTCTGTGGCTGTCCAGAAAAACTCGAAGTTTCCCCACTCTCTCTCCAGCAAGTCTATAGTTGAAAATCAAACAGTAGCTGCTCCTTGGCTTGAGGTTACTGAGGAGAAGTTTCAAACGGCCAACATCCTTCTTCTGCCCCACAAAAGCTGGAATTGCCATATAGTATCCTTCACCTTGTAATGGAAGAGGACAAGACATCTTCATGTGTATGGGTGCTTTATGAGAAATATTTTTTTAGTAAACTCAGTGCTAGTTTGCTAAGAAAATAAGTGGAAGCTTCATTACTTAAATTATTTAAAACAAAACTAGAAAAAGGGAATGATGAATACTGTCTTGCCCTGATGGAGGATTGATTAGATGCAATTTTTCATCTTTAATTGCAGTGGTTCTTTGTACTAGCTTGAAATTTGTTTTCTTAAAAATTTCATAGGAAATATATACTCAATTCAGTACATAATCTTTCTTGGAAAGTCAACCATATAAAACCCTGATTCTTGGCAGAGTAAATTAGTTTGGATGGAACATCTTGCTGGAGCAACCTGTTACTTCCAGTTCCCAAGCTGACTTGCTTAACACTAGCTATGGTATTTCTACACAACGCTGCTCTTTGCAATGTAGAAACCTAACAGAGTAACTGACAATTTCTTGATGTGAATCCTTGTAATCTATACAGATAAGATAGACAAAAGGTAAAAGAAAGGACTATAGATTCATAGATGCTAGGGTCGGAAGGGACCTCAACAAATCATCAAGTCTGACTCCCTGCCTAGGCAGAAAAGAGTGCTGGGGTCAGATGACTCCAGCCAGATGCCTATTCAGCCTTCTCTTAAAGACTACCAAGGTAGGGGAGAGCACCACCTCCCTTGGAAGCCCATATGGCAAATGGGCAGAATGAATAGGCAGTCAGCAAATGCCGGGTTAGTTCCAGGTTTTGGATGACAATTTCAGGTGAGTTGTTGAGAGGGAATTAGCTAAACAGAAACACAAAGGATGCGAAAAAGGACATAAAGGCATTGGAGAAAGAGAGTGAGGATGAAGGAGGAAAGTATGAAGTATGAATGAAGAAAAACTGAGCAAAAATAGGCCTAAAAGTGATAGAGAGAGAGAATGTCCAGAGTAAAGAGTGTGGGAAGCTGTCTGTGGGTATGGACAGACATTTGTTTGAAACATTCTGAATCTCACTTCAAATTCAGAGCACTTCAGCTCTGTGCAGATGTGTAACCTCTCAGCTTCAGAGTCCTCTAAAGTGACTACACACGCATGCAGCAGTAGTACTCTCCAGTCAGGGGGCTGGGAAGCAGGAGTCCCTGCAAGCCTCTGATCCAGAGTTTCCTGAAGTCAGCTAGGAGAACTCCCATTGACTGTCCACTTCACTCTCCTCTTTCACCTCTGAGGGGAGGGTGGAGAGTTGGGAGCAGAGCACTGTGGGATGCTGGAGGACTCAACAACCCGCTATTGTTCTCCACTGGATAGCACAGAGAGTGAAGGAAGCATTTTAAAGATGTTCCCTTTTTACAAGCATCATTTCTGAAGCACTTCATTGGGTGTGAATATCTGCACCCTCACTGGTGGTAGCATATCAAACAGAACATCTGTCTGTGGCATGATTAGATCAGTGTGATCTGCTGGGCCCAGCTGCAAAATCTCATGTAATACTGTCTACATCTTAACAGACAGCTAATCAGCTTTGGCTAATGCATTTTGTTTACAAACATAAGAACAGCATTAGTATGTAGCACTCCTAGAGTGTTTTGTCATGTTTTATCATATTTACGATGATATACCATATTTTCTTACATACAGCACACCTTTAAATATAATAAACAACTTGTTTTTGAAAGGCAGAATAGAAAAAACATTTTTTTTTGGTGTTATGGTTGCACAGAACACAGACACAGCCTTCCTGTCCTGTCCTGTCCTGTCCTATCCCTGCTCCAGCCATGGCAGCTGCTGAAGACTGGTTTCCATGTGTGGATCTATGATTCTGAAAAGAGCTAAAGTTTCTCCAAGGTTGTGAAACAGGAAGAGAGAGACCAGGAGCAGCTAGCAGAAAGCACAATTGTCCTTAGAAAGTTTAGCTTGATTAGTGGAACATCAAGACCATTAAAAAAGAGAGACAGTCATTAACACCTCTGGAATGAAGAACAATGAGCCATTAAGTCAACTGACTCCCTCAGCTGCCTGAACAGTAATCCCACAGCTGCTGCACTGTGGAATAGGAATCAAACCAGGCTAACTGTGGGTCAGGCTAACTGCTTCTATACTGGGAAGAAAATCAATTTCCCCACTTAAAACATGCACCCCAATTTTGGGGTATATGTTGTACCTGCAGAAAATACAGTAGATGATACATTATTTGTTCTTGAATAGTATCCTCCCATCATTTTACTGTAAGAGGTAAACAACTAGTTGTTCATTTTAATTTGTAGTATCTGGAATTTCTGATCTGTTACCAAAATGACCTGTTTATTAAATATAACTGACTATAATTTTAAAATAGTGGGAATCCACTACCTGTCCTGAAAGCCTCAGCAGATATCTCTAATAATGTACATGTTGCCTTGTGTACATTGTATTTCTTATATTCTTCACTTTCTTCTCATCTGTGGGATCAATTCTGTTATAATAAATTGTTACATTGCCATTGACATATTTTAAAAGAAATAAAAGAGACACCTCTTTTTTCTTTTTATGAGGATTTGTTTTCCAAAAAATTAGATACTTGATGGAATTCCAACCTCTGATTCCAGTCAGTGTCTTGCTTTTGGAAGAGAAACGATCAATTTCAACCATAACTATAGGATAGCCATTTAAATACCATTATCTCGATCAGCAGGATTCCAGTCAAAGTCATCATCTGTATCTTGTTTCCAGTTACAAACCCCCTTATTGAAGCTGCAATCAACTAAAAAAAAGGAAAAGAAAAACTCCCCGTCAATTAGGAAACAATGCAACACATTATGTTATTACTCCATGTAAAGTTAAAAAAAATAAAAATGATCTGACTCTTTGTTCCATGGCTTGTATAATTCACAACAAAATTATTCCAAACCTGCACTCAAATAATGTTGACCTAAATTAGACCCCAGAAGCATAACATTTTGAATCAGTGTCACAAATCCTTTTTTAACTTTTAACATAATCTGCTGTGACTTGCTAGAGCAGGAGTTTTCCGTCTGCACATGATTTTATATGCTGTGATTTTTATGCATTGGCTGTCTGCTGGTTTCCAGGTGCAGTTTAAATTGTTAGTTTTGAGTTGGAAAGACTCAAACAGCATGAGATCTGCCAATTTGAAGGACAGATTTTCTCCTCACATAATATTGCTGCATTAGTAACTAGCTGAGATGCACAGGGACCAGCTGCTTCCATTAAAGAGGAGGAAGGGTTCTTTTGCTAGAAGCCTTCTAGTTTGAAACTCATGCCTGCCACCACACTCATCTTGCAATAGCCTGAATGTATTGTCCTTCAGGGCACACTATAAAGACTAGAGCACAGCACAGACTCTCTAACTCTGTTTTTTAAGTTGTGCAAATTGAAATGTCATAAAAAATATTGCACTGTGTAATGCAATAGTAAGCACAACAGATCAGATGCATCAGCCATCACTCTGAATTTCCTAAAAAAACTGTTATTCCTTCCTTTTATTTTAACATACTTTATAATGGGGTTGAGTGAGAGGTACCAGAGATAAGTTAAGAAGTACTATCAGTATTATACAAGCTTATTTACACATGATTATGGTTTTCTTGGGAGAAAAAATTATCTTTTGGGATGAAATATCTGATGTTTGCCCTCAGTCCAACTGTTTGGTCATCATTTGGTTTGGTTCTTGAGATTTGGCACAATTTCAGTTAGTCATTTTTAAGTTTAAATCCTATCTTTGAAAATCACTCAGACATGTTAGTCCTATACCCATTGCCCAGACAGTGATTGCTTTGCATGATTGATAACTCTGTAGAGTGGACATTCCTCTAGCTACAGAGCAGAGACTTCTGCAGTCCAATGAATATCATTACTGGCATACAATCTTTCCTGTTCCACCATCTGGTTTCTGCTTTCTTCCTAAATCTCAAGATCAGGCTCCTAGAGATATGTTCTACTGCCTGATGTTCCCAAGTTTCCCCATAGCATATACAGCATTTTTTAACAGATGAGTAGTTTTCATCTTCTTCAGAAGTGCTAAACAGATCAAAATCAGATGGTCCTATCATAAATGATCAGTTTACTACTGCAATGGGAAGTTACCTCTGGTGAGCATGAAACTACCATAATTTTCTGTGTTCCACTCCTGGTAAAGCTACAGTGCAATCCATTATAATTTTCAGCAGTTGCTGGCGTTTTCTACTCCAACAAGCATTGTTTGAAAAGGTATAGGAAGGGAAAGA
>NW_005842312.1:1132954-1158152 GCF_000455745.1 Alligator sinensis
CATTGAAAAAATTTTAATTCCTTATTTAAATAGGAAGGCCTTGGCCATTGTATAGTTTTTCTGCAGCATCTTGCTTTAATGTCTATAAAACATACCAGTGACTTAACTCAGCACCATTAATTTCTACTGATGCTATTTAAGATATGTGCCTAATTTTGACACATTTACTCAGACTTTTGCAAGCCAAATTTGTACTGATTTCATTCCATCTAGACCTCTGGTTTTCAACCTTTTTTCATTTGTGGACTCTGAAAAAATTTCAAATGGAGGTGCAGACCCCTTTGAATTGTAAGTGTGGGTATTCACATACTTTTGATTGATCATAGTCATCTTTCGCTGGTCCCTTAGATGTAGTCTGCAGACCCCCAGGGGTCCGCATACCACAGGCTGAAAACCAATGGTCTAGACTAAAGACAAGTACTCTCATTGTAGATTTTGGGATGTGGTTACGTGCATAAACCTCTTTCTGACACTATTTAGTGATAAAGACCATAACGATTTTATTTTTGATTTTGGTTAAAAATATGAAGCGAGATTTAACTGTAGGACTCATCTCAATGTGGAGCAATTTCTAATACATGGTTTATAAGCAACTGAAAACAGAATTTTATATAACACACAGTAACAAAACCTTAGCTAGGAATTGCCAGCACAGCTTTGCTAGATACTGTCTCCAGTAAAAATGTGTTTTACTGTACTTTAAAGACTTTTAAACATGCTCTTATGGTCAGAACACAAAGGTTGCCATGAAAACACACAATACACAGGAAAGCAAATACTGTAGCAAAAGAAAAATAGTCTACCTTCCTGCTCTGGCTTCAATACTGGAACTTTTCTCTGTGCTGGAAGAGGACCAAAAGCGGCTGCTTCTTTCACCTTGGGAACTAATTAAAATAGATTATCAGTGCCAAATAATATACAAGGAGCAGAAAATTAGATGATCCTGCATACCAGTACTCATCATGTAGATTTCCTGATGTAACCTACAATCTACTGAATAACCTGCTGACCAGTTAGATGCCAACTTCTAACAAGTTAATTTTTAATGTCAATTAAGCTGTCAAATGCAATTTGTTCAAACTGGTAACTTCCACCAGGATGTATTTTACCCTACGTGCAGTGGACTTGAAAGAGCCTTTACTTCAAGTATCTATGAATGAAATACTTCCCCATATGTTTGCAGCTCCCTTGCTGCAATGTTTAACCTAATGATTTAAGCACATAGGCTGCCTGCAGATGTAAAAAAAACAAACAAACAAACTGATGCTTTACTTTAAACTCAGGACACTCCTGTGCTGAGCCCAGGATATGCCCAGAAGAGTCAGTGTGTTAGTTGGACCCAGCTTACCTGACATCTGTATAGATTAGGTGCTTTAGTGGGCTTTTCTGGTGCTTTTATCCAATAGCTGATCAACTCAGCTATTAGATAAAACCAGCAAAAAGGGCACTGAAGTGCCTAATCTATACAGATGCTACAGAGCCAGGGTGAAGTAACACGCTGCTTCTTCTGGGAAAATGCGGGATTTGTTTGGGGTTTTTTTTAAGTCTGCAAATAGCCATAGGGGACCTCCCCAAGTGCCTGAAACCTGCTCTGATGCATGCTAATTAGCATGCATTGGAGCAGACTCGAGTAATCAAGCCTGCTGGAGCTTGCTAATTAGCATGCTCCAGCATCCCTGCACTTCAAAATGGTGGTGGGAGCGCTTTAACTAAAGCTTGTCGAATGAGCTTTAGTTAAAGTGCCCCCACTGCTATTTTGAAGCATGGGGTGCTGCATACACTAGATGCGGTGGGTACTTTAATTAGAGCAGCTTCCAAGAGCTACTCTAATTAAAACGCTCCCCCACTCCTTGCATGTGTAAAGATGCCCATAAACTGGGGGAGACAACAGTCAGTGACATGATTTGGCTGCAAACACTTTGAAGACAGTAACCACCGCCAAATTGACAAAAATTGTCCTGCACCTACGTCCATGCTTATCTTAGCAAACATACATACAGAAGGGCCTAAAGGAAGTCAGAGAGGTGCTGAACTGAACAGAAAAAAAGAGACCCTTGAAATGCTATGTGCTGTCTGATGGATTGCCAAGAGCTTGTCTTCTCTTGTTGCATCTGTAGCCTTCCCCTCACAAAAACTACTGCTTAAATCACTTGGATAATAATCTTACCTCAGGCAAGGATTAATACACACACACACACACGCGCGCGCGCATGCACACACACACATGCACACACACTTCTGTTTCTTCACTTAGAATAAGCACACAGAGAGTCATTGTAAAGTCTGCAAAAAAAAAAAATATTGACATTGCAAATATCTGGACTCACTATTAGTGAAAGGGGCTGAGACTCAAGAACACATGCCAAACGGAGAAAGTTACTTAAATATGAGCTGCTCCAAGAAGAATGGAGCGACTTAACTAAAGACAGCAACTGCCAGAATGATTTCTTTACTGAGTTACTGAATCACCCTTGAATTCCTTAGGGAGACGCACATGCGGGTGTAACTGCATGCTGTAAATGCTCCAAGTGAATTTCTGGTAAATAACGAATAGCAATGAGGCAAACTGTATCAGAGTCTATTCTGTTTTCAGTGCCCAGTGTTATATTCAGGCTCATCCTCCTCCTGTTAGGTGCCTAATGAAAAATGGTGTGACCTTCAGACACATGAGAGCAGGTAACAAAGTGAGGCAAAAAGATCAGTGCTAAACTTTCATACAAATACAAAACTTCTGCCATAGCTGCAGCCATGCTAGGGTAATTTTCCTTCAATCCTGCCTAGTTGCCAACTCTGGGATAAGGAGAAAACTGCTGTTTTTTGAACAGACACAACATATTTTTTTCTGGTGCCAGCATACATTCATCCACAGGACATCTACAAACACCCTTCACCTCTTGTTCAAAGTATATCTGTATCTGAATGCCTCCTAATCTTAAATAGAGTTACCCTTACAATGTTCTGGTAAGGTAGAAAAAGCTTATTAACCCAATTTTACACTCAGTGAACTGAGGCAAGATCCTCAGTGAGAACTACCTGCCATTAATTTCAATAGGAGCTGAAACTGTCCTATAGAAATTATTAAGACTTAGGTACCTCTGTACCTTTGAGGATCTGGACTTAAATGACCTGGTCACACAGGTGCCTTACACCTGAGGGGACACTGTTATTACAACGCATCAGAGCAGACTTGATTAATCTATATAGGTCTATAGATTAATCATCTATTGAACTGTAATGAACTTTTACAGAAGCAACTGTACTGAAAGAATAATTGCATGGCAGAATAAAAGTACTGCCCTATATTTAACAGAGCAGGAAGAAATGTGGTGTCTTTTGGGCTCCCTCTATGTGGAGATAAAGGTGCAATGGGATCTAATGCGTGATCTACACACTTGTGCCTCCTGCCATGCCTTAGATCATTATTGCCCACCTGATCCTGGGCTCTCCCTGCATTGTCAAGAAGCAGGCTGTAATGGCTGGGACCACCTCTCCTGAGGGGGCTCCCAGCTGTGGGGACAACATGCAGCCAGGACCAGAAGTCCTCACATGGAGCACCCCGTGGCTGGGAGATTGCAATGGCTGGGAGATCCCAGCTGCAGGCTGTCTACATGTGCAAATTAAAGCTGGGTAGAAATCAGCTATCAAGTTATTACTCATTTTGAGCAAAAACTTTATAACTGGTTGGACCTTTTTAAGATGCCATAGTTAATTTTCATGTGTGGCCAGCCTAAATTTATTGTGCAATTAATAAGGCAATTGCATAATAGAGGTAACATGTAGAGGGGGCCTCTGTTTTTCTTACTACTATGACTGCTTTCACAGTCCCCTGGAAAAGGTATACTCTACACTGTGAATAAATTACTGAATTAATTATTGAGCACCTCTCCATATTAGAGTTAGGATAACAATAAAATTGAACATACACAGCCTTCCTCTTGTGATATAAATAAACTCTGTGTCTTATTAGTAATTACACATGTATCAAAATTGTCTGGCAATTTACTACATGGCACTTTAAGAAAAGGCAACCTTGTACATGGATGCCACCAGTGGAATATCCTTCTCTAGGCTTATATATTTGGATCTTATAAAAACCACAGAAAACATAGAAAGCAGTGGCACATTTTTACTTTTGCCAGTTTCTCTTTCCAAAAAAACTGTTTTAAACGGTAGAAAGCCTTGCAGAAAACAAAATATTACAAAATAAATTCTAGGTGCCAAAAGAACCCCACAAACTTAGAAGTATAGGCTTCAAGGACTTCATATGTATCTAGTGTATTTACTGTATTTAACACTGGGGGGAAACCCCTCATCTTGGAATTGAGTATGAGGTGGTGGGGGGACAGGAGCTGCTTTGACTCTAGCCCTGACCCGGTGTTGTGGCCTGAGCTACAGCTACTGCCTCTGCCCCCACCAAATTCCCCCCACCCCAGCACTCTCAGCTTCACTGCCCCACCCCTTTCTCTTGTCTCCCTTTCTCGCAGGCTCTTCCCTACCCACCCCCCCACCCCCTTTCCCCCTTGCTGCTTACCTGGGCTGGGGCCAAAGCAACCATTTACTCCATGTCCCAGGCTGGAGCAGGTGGGAGACAGGGGTGAAGGAGGGCTGGGGCCAAAGCTGCAGGGGGAGCAGGCATGGGGGCAGAGATGGTGGGGGGGCAGATAATAAAGAAGGCAGTCAGCAGGAGGGGCAAGTGGTGGTGGGTGGGGGGGAAGCAGCCGTGGCCAAGGGGCAGGGGGCAAACTGTTCCCCCTTCTGCAGCAAACTGTCCCCCCACTGCCTTCTCCACCACCCACCCTCTTACAGGCCCCCTTCAGCACCTGACCCCACCACCTCCCCCACTGCCTGCCTCCCTGTGACTACAGCAATGCGGGGGACAAATTTAAGATGACCCTCCAATAATTAGATTCCATACCTGGAAAATCATAACAAAGTTATACATTTACCATGCACAGAATCTAGCTATGGGGGGGAGGGGGGAGGAGTGTCATCTTCAATTCAGGATTGTCTTGGATATGGGTAAATATGGTATATCACTATGTTAAAAGAATAGCCTCTATCTATGCTGAGACATTTCCACCTCCCAGATGATTACCTTTGCCAGGTATCTAACATCTTTTATGAGGCTTTTATATAGCTGTAAAATGTTTAAATATTTGCTCATGTAATGGCCCAATTATCATAGAAGAATAAGACTCACAGCAAACATTATGTTTACTTAAGTGGGCTCGCTTGTGGTTCAGTACATAATTATTAATGTTAATACTGCCAAAGAAACCAGGAAATGGAAACCTTAATGTTTGGTGTCATCAGTCATGAGGACCTTTTATTAGCATTGAATGACAGGCTGTATTATTGTCATATTCTGTACACACCATGTGGCCACAACTACACAAGACATGTATTGCGCATTTAGCACATTAGTAACTCATTACTACTGTGCAGTAGTGTCACAGGGCACAAACCATGATGTAATGCCACTGTGCAGTAGTAACAAGCTACTGTGCAGTGTGCATCACCAGGAAGCGGGGCGGAGATGCTACTGCACAGTAACACCAGTTACTTGGGTATGCAAGTACTAAATGACTGCGCAGTAACAGCTGCTGAGTCAGTGTCTCCTGTAGACATCGCCTGTGATCCTTAGACTGAAGCAGTAAAGATAGAATATGGGGGTCAGCAGCAGTTGGTGCTATCACCAGGGATCCTGATTTTCTCTGATAAAAATGTGTGTATGATTCAGTCTTTAATTATGTGATCATATACCATTTTCCCCCATTGATTAATGCCTCCTTTGTGCATAGAATGAACAACGCTAAGTAATGAGAAGCTTTACATCATATCTTCATATCTCCACTGTGATAGGAGATATTGTGATCCTTATAGTATTATATATATCCTTGTATTAGAATATATTATTTTACAGATGCAGAACTGAGGCACAGATAAACTGATGTCAGTAATTACCACTAATTTTGTCTGCTGATTTAAGGCAACTAGGTTCTGATCTTTCAGAGCATCTGTCTATTATGTTATGTGTTACTAGCTCAGCTCTCACTGATTTTACTTGCAGCTATAATACCCAATACTTCTGTAAATCAGAACCAGAGGCCTCAAGTTGGTCAGAAAATGAAGAACAGTTCTTCAGGTCAGCATTCGAGCATCCTACCCTTTCTCTTCCTACAATACCCAGTCTCATTCGCTATATATCGTTACTGTCAAGGCCCAATATTTAACATACCCAGAGATAACTAGCATGGCTCATTTTAATCATTTCCATCTCCAAACAATATTTCTTTGTGTTTTATTTCTCCACTCCTCCCTACAAACATATTACACAACTGACCTATGATGCATACAAATAACCTACTGTATCTACATTTAAACCCTAGTTAGATTTGATGAAAAGTGTGACATATCAATTTTTCAATATTAATTATCCTCCCGTTTCCAAGAAGATGAATGATGCAGGCTACAATAATGTAACAGGCAAAGTCTGTTTTCTTAGATACAATTAGAGAATGCTGGGGAGATACACAGAAGAGTCCATGAGTTGTGGTAAAGGAATTATTGCTAATCAAATATTAACACAGCTTGCAAACAGCAAAAGGAGGGCATTAATTTTTGAATGGACTTCCAAAACCAAAATGGCTTATATAAATGCACACATATCTTGTAAATTGTGACTCCTTGTAAGTAGAGAGAAGAGACTTTTAATAAGCCAATTGACAGAAACACCAATACATCCCATGAGATCAGGAATTAAAGTTTTCCAAATGGCCAGATCTGGCCTGATAAAGGCCTCGGGTAGAAATCAGGCACCTCAGCTGCAAAAAAAAGGGATCCAGATTATCTCCCCACTAGGAGCCACAAATGTTAATTAAGGTTCTCTATGCCCAATGTAGGTTTCTATGCATTCTCAGAAGAGTCTGATCAGACAGGCAACTAAATCCCACTTAAGCTCTGTTAGCATCCAGAGACAATGTGGAGCAAGCAGTACCAAAGCCTAAATCAACTAATCTGATAGGCATTCTCCAAGCATAGTGCACAATAGCATTGATTTCAGTGCAAAAATAAAAACCAAACCAGCAGTTACAGTCACTTTCGTTCAAAAACAGGAGGAAATGTCCCCACAATCCACATTCAGATAATGTCTAATAGTTAAAGCAGCTATCTAAAGAGACTTGGGTTTTAGGCATTTTCCAGCCCGAGGGGATTCAAACACACACATCTCTTGAGAGTGCCTTGACAGTGCCCTAACCAACAGAGACATAACAGGGCAGCTCTGTGCCCTGGGCATTGGCAGTGCGTGTGACAATGCTGGCTGCTTCACTCCCAGTGGCAGTGGTGTGCCCAGCCTCCAGCTGCAGTGATGGTCCCCCTTTCCCCCTTCAACTGCATTGCCCTAGCATCTCCCCCTCAGTTATGGTACTCCTAGTCATTAGGTTATAGAGTGGGCTGACTTGAGGAACACGCTCCAGTCTTGCTGTTGAAGCCAGACTACTGTACAACCAAGAATTCAAAGTAATGGATCCCAAAGAAGAGAAAAGAAGATGGGGTATAAGTTTGTAGGACAGTTAGGCTAGGGACAGACATTGAAAAAGTCCAAGCCTGAACTGATTCAATCTTTGCGGGTTAGTCTAACCTGCATAGAATGAACCAGTTTGCAAGCAGACAGATGTTTGGGACATGCCTGCAGCTGGAAGAAATCTGGGCACACAGGTCTACCCAGCCCCAGAGGGGAACTCTTCCTCCTGCCTCTTCCCCACCACTATGGGGCCAGGAGGGGGGCCCTGTTCGGTGCTGGGGGAGCTCTTCTCCCTCCTCCTCCCCTGCTGCCACTGTGGGGTGGGGAGGGGGCTCTGTGAGGCTGCCTGGCCCCAGAGAGGGACTCTTCCCCCTGCTTCTCCCCCATCACTCCGGGGTGGGGAGGGGGATGCTGATCAGCCCCAGAGTGGGACTCTTCCTCCACTCCCAGCAGAGTGCAAGCATTGTGCAGTCAGCAGCGAAGGAGACAGTGTGGGGCTCTAGTGCGGGGCTTCCCTTGCTGCCAGGGTTGGAGCTACAGGTGCAGGGAGCAGAGCCTCGGGGATAAGGCAAGCTCTGCTCCCTCCCCAGCGTTCAGTGCTGACCAGAGCCATGTCTGTGTCAGGCACGATTGCCCCGACGTCCCCGCCTGCTGCTGCTGCCAGGCAGTGGGGGCTGCATGCCATGGGGGAAGTGTGTGGGGATCCCTACACCCCCCCACCTGCACACCTACACCCTGCCCAGCTGAGGTCCATGCTCCCACTGCCCCTCTGGGGAGGAGAGAGGGAGGGGGAGGAGGAGGAGGAATAGTTCCTGAGTTCCCCACAGCATGGAACAGAGCCTCCTCCTGCCACCCACCCTCACTCTGGGGTTGGGCAGCATTGCATGGACCACCCCCCCCCTCCCCCCCTTGCAGCCCCCTTCTCTACCCTGTGGGACAACCAACCCAGCATGGCCCTGTTAGGTTGAAGGGGGCAGGGAGAAGGGTTAATTCCTGCCTCTGTCCCTTCCCTGCAGTTGGGGTATCCCACTGCTGCAGCCCCATCCCCTCTGCTCCCTCAGCTGCAGTGGGGTAAGAGGGGAAGGAGGGAAGAATTAACCCCCTCCCTGCCCACTTTGCCTTAATGCCCACTGGTGTCTCTGCTAGGGCCAGTACCTGTTCTGGCTAGAGAGCAGAGGGGAGGGGCCAGCCCTTCTGTAGAGCAGAGAGCCTAGGGTCTAGGACAGACATTGCATAAACCGGTATGAGCCAAATCAGTTAAGTCTGATACTACATTCAACCAGGTTTATCTCAAACCAGTTGCAGCCATTTTCAAACTGGTTTATGTGCACTGAACATCTGTTCTTTTACAGGTTTAAATCAGTTTCTGATCACTTAAACCATTTATGTGTAAAGTCTGTCCCTAGCCTTAGTGATCAGGGAGTTCAGCAGCAAAAGGGAGATCTGAATTCCAGTCCCAGGACTATTTCTGCTTCTTACCTAGTGGTTGCCTAATGAAAAATATAAGTGATTCAGGAAGTACAAATGAGAACATAGTTTCTTAAATCACCATTCAGAGGTGCCTACTGGGTCTATTAAGAGCCTGGGCACTCAGCCCTGTTTTTGGAATCACACTTTTGCAGTTACCAGGCATAGTGAATCCAAAATTGGAGCCACTGTAGGCACTGACATGGATAGTGCCCAAAATGATACTAAGTAAATAACATGAGCTCAAACATTAGTGCCCAAAATGATACTAAGTAAATAACATGAGATAAGGTACAACTTAAAAAAAACAAGATGTTGCCTGAAAAGAACATTAAGGCCATGATAGAAAGCAGGAGAAACAAATAATTTCCACAATTAAGGAAAAAATGTATCCTATTTCTTCAACATGCAACTCCTTTCTCTGACAAAATAAGTTCAGAATGTCTGTTGTGGTGTCAAGATACTGAAACTGATTATTCTGTATATTCACTTTCTTTTTATACCACCAGCAAGCATGGTTACTTACATATATTCACATATCTAGTGCTATATGAGAGTTCAAATTAGTTCTGCTGATTTTGCTATTAACTTCAATAAAAAAGGAGAGATGGTAAAGTTCTGAAACAAAAAATGAGCAAGGTTGCAATCCAGCAAAACATTTAAGTAGGTACTTAATATGGATTGCAAAAAGGATTAAAGTTAAGTATGCAGCATAGAATTTTGACACATCAGGGCTTTATAAAATGTATTCATCACTATGTGTATTTTCTTATAACAAAGAGTCTAAAAACTGAATTTTAGGTATGACATTTATAGACTTCATCACTGGGAGCCTCCCCACCCTCAACCCTAGGTGGGGGAGCTCAGGTTCTGTCCTATTTAATATTAGAATAGACTGCCCTACTCACCTATGTCCTAAACATAGCCCCAGGAGTCCTATCACCCCCAGCTGGAAAGCTCCAATCCTTCATGATCCTCCAACCCTAACCATACCTCAACCCTAAACCTAGCTTGGGCTACTGCAACAGCCCCAACCCCAACCCTAGGCAGGAGACCCCAAACAGCCTGACCATAGGAACTAGCTTGGAGACCTCCCAAACCTGGTCCCTAAGCTGAGCCAGATCCCCAGCTGCCATAACAACAACTGGAACAAGAGAAACCTTCCTATCTTAGAGCCTGGTCCCACCACTTGGAGCCCTCCTGCAATCAACCCTTGGTGGGGTCACAGGGTCCATCATACTTCTTGTTAGCATGAATTGCTGTACCTACCTGTGCCCTAAACATAGCTCCATGGGTGGAAACAGATGTCACCTGATATCTCATTGTGCTGCCTCATATTTTTATGGCAACACAAATGCTGATCAGACAGACATCATCACACTTTGTTACACCACATAAATGGAAAACCAGCAGCACAACAAAACGTGGTATTAGACTGATGCTTTATTGGGGTGGATGTTTATGCTCTGTGATATTTTCTCTGCTCAGTCAGATCCTGCCATGAATCTAGCTCCTAAACCCCATCTTAGCTGGGATATCTACAGCCACAACACACACTGGAGCAAGTGGGCTGCCCCCAACACTGAAGCCTAGTGATTAGGGGACTCTCCTGACATGTGGGAAATATATGTTTTGAATCTCTGTCAGCTTAGAAAGGCCAATTACCCAGGTCTTCTACGTGCCATTAGGTTCATATGCTAAAAGTGGATACCACCACTAGGCCCATATGGACCCCTCAGAGGAAGAACTAGGTATACTGGGTCTTGGATATAGAGAAGAGCTTAGACTTAGAGTTCAATAGGCCCAGATCTTCAAAATACTTTAGAAGGTAAGGAGACCAAAGTCCCAGATCTTCTAAGCATTTTGATATTGTTGGTTGAAATATGTCACAAGAACTTAATGCAATTACTATTTGATGGATAGAAATGTTGAACTCCTGACTCCACACTTCACATTAACTTCTCTCCATAATTCTGGGCAATAATATTTGGGTTATAGCCTCTGACAGAGCTGAAATAGTGCAAATGCCACTAAACCTTGACAAAGGCAAATTTTAGAAGAATAGAACCTTCAGCAAGCAGTATTGTCAAATGTATTCTGGGTTAATAAACTCATTTGTACTTGGCTTTATTACAACAGCATAGTAAAAATGGCTTTTTATTGAAAAAAATATTTGAATGGATTATTTTGATATAAGTAGCAACAATTCCAGTTCTGGCTAAACTGGATACATCTCCTTTAATCTTATGGTGAATTATACACATATCTTTTTAATCAACGTGACAGAATGCTTATTATATCTCCACACATGGATAACTTAAGAGCAAGGTATAATTTTCATTGTATCTGTTTATTTAGCTCCCAGTCTGAAGAATGTTTAACTGAGCTAAAGGTATTATTACAATATTATTTAAAAATGAACTAAAAACTCCTTTAAACAGTAGTGATGGGAGAAATAATGTTTCCCAAGGCAGCAACTGAACTGAGCCCTTTGAGAGTCTGCTGAGGATAGCTGTATATATCTTCCCTACAGACCGTTGGTATTAGAAATGCAAGTAGCTTCTTATTGAAACTACCAGTTTTCTCAACCCGTGAACATTCTTCTAATAAACTTGTATATTTAGACTAAAGAGGTAAGAAACTGTCATGCAAAACTAATGATTTTTAATGATAGTGATATAAATAAGAACTATTTATGTTAAATAAGCTTTATGGTCTGAAGCATAATGAAACACACCCATTTTTATTCTTCAAATGATGCATACTCCCCATCTAGGATGATGAACCTGAGACAAAGTTAATTTAGATCTTATTGTTTATAAAACAGTAAAACTGCCTCTTTGCCAGGAAAAATAGCTAGGTCTTATTGGCTATCCCTCAAAGTAATTATACTGTATGGCTTTGGGAAGCATCTTTGCTCAAGAAATGGATCAATAAAACAATGTGAATTCATTTTTTGTCAACTCTTATTCCCCTTCTCCTAGCCCTTGAGAGTACTTTGCTGCAGTCACTCTGGTCTATTTTTAAGGTATCTATTCTTTTCCTTTGGCATTTTAGAGCATTCATTCCTGTAGGTACGAAAGTGCTTCTAGTGTAACTTACAGAATATTATTATCACTATTAGCTTATATCTCTGCTAAAGGATGAAACAGTTGTCAGATACTCTACACAGAAGATTAGAAGGCTTTAATCATTTTTTACACTATGTACTAAGCTTATTGTTCTCCTCTGCAAGTAAACATAGAAAAAATACATCTAATATTTGACTCTTATTTGTCAGTGTGAATATATCCTTTTGCTTGAAAAATCAAATTGTTTTTTTTTTCCTGAAACAGAAATGATGACACTTACGAAAGACATCTCCTCTTAGGCTTTGATCTTGACCAATTTGGTTTTCAAACCCTTCTTGTTCTTCTTCTTCCTCTGCCTCATCTACTTCTTCCTCTTCTCCAGCATCTTCACTTTCTTTTTTTTCATCCTGGGCTCCACCAATGTAAACACCACCTTCGTAGTCCAATGACTGCAGGTGCACCTTGGGAGCTGATTCTGGGATTACATTCTTGATTTCTTCATGTTTTTTCACACTGTTTTTGTGTGAAAGGAGTTTCTTGATTGTGTCCTTGATGACTCCAGGGATTCTCGGTATTTCCTTCAGTGAATTTTCAGGAATAACTAGAACCAACAATGAAATATAAAACAAATATTTGAATGTTACCAGTCCACTCAAGGACTATAGGACTTTTCAACTGAGGATGCAAAATCTTTTAAGATGCTGGGTGGTCAAATTCTTTGCTATCATATACAGGTGCAACTGCATGTGGAGCTAAATCTGCATACACTAACAGTGAACTAGACCCACAATACAGACAACCTTCTTCTATTGTTTTATTATGGATTCATAGATTACAGAACCAGAAGGGACCATTGTGGTCATATGGCTTTCTCCTTCATACCACAGGCCTTAGGACTTTCCTGAATTAATTCCTGCATGAATGAGGACATATTCTTTGGGGAGGAGGGGAAGCAATTAATCCATTTAGAATTAATTGCTGCAATCAAGAGTGAATCTCAGAAAGTTCAGATAGGCAGTTAATATTTCAGAAAGCTCATCAAAGCATATATCTGTACTCTACACTGATCTTTAGGTTGCCGCTGAAACACTCACTTCCTCATTCTCTATGCTTACCTCTGCTTTTTGTGCTCCAAAGAGGTGGTGAAAGGTCTCTGAGAGTTCCCCTCTTCCCTCCATGCTTGAGATTACCCACAAAATAAAATGTACAACAACACAATGGGGAATTTTTGAAGCAATACTGTGGAAACAGACCTATGGAGCTGGGACTTTTAGCAGGTCACAAATTGAATACGAGTCCCAATGTGATATAGTTACAAAAAAAGGCAAATGTCATCCTAGGATGTATTAAAAGGAATGATAATATTTTCTTACATACCACACGTTCCCAAATAAGACATGCACCTTATTTTTGGCAAGGCAGAATGAAGAAAAAAAAAAGATTTTGAAGCATCAACTGTACTAGTGACCATAGTTAGAATCTGGGTTAGGAACAGAGATTGGATGGTCAGGTATTATTTTTATGTCATGAGCTACTGGGCTATTAAGGACCCACCTCTCAAACTGAAGTATAGGACATATTTTCATGGTCATCCCCAGATGCTAACAAGACCTGAGCAAATCTAAGGCCCTTCGAGAAGAATACTTCCTTGCATATAGACTACTCACATCAGTGGGTCAGCAGACTTTTAAAATGGCTTTTATCATTTAATTTTGAACAGCATTTGGAGAGGGCAAAAGTAACTGGCAGTGAAATATCCTCAATGTAAGGCTTTCCCTCCAGTTTCTGTTGCCTTGTTGTTATGTAGCTAGAGAGGAATGTGTTGCTGTTTTGGCTTTGCCATGATTTTTAAGTTAATTTTTGCGCTGGCAGTAGGGGCATCTTTTTCTTTGCTTGTGTGTGTGTGTGTCTAATTTTAAATATATGGGAGTATCAGAAACATCATCAATGAAGAGAAGTGAAGTGAAATAAAATGAAATAAAATTAAAAAAAAAATCAAATCAAATCAAATCATTAGCTGTGTAATCTAGGAAAAGGAGAAAATTCCCCTGAGATTGCATTTGCTCCCATTTACCAAGTTGCTATTAGTTTGAATTTGCCCCACATTCTTTAAACCATAAGTGGCTAAATTTTATTTTTAGTCAAGAATCCCTCTGAAGCCACTGAGCACACCAAGACAAACTGCTTTGAGCTGTTTAGATTTTACAAGGCTGCAGTTGCAGGTTATACAGCAAGCCTGTGCCAATAAAAATAAATCAAAATTGCAGATTTTATTTTTTTCCCTTTGAATAATGCTTTTAGGTTAGTTTGCCAGGTGCCTGCAGATCAAGATTTTGCTAATGTGCTGCTTAGTGAGCCTTCCCTCTGGAGGATGGCGTTATGAAGAATATATTGTATGATCTTGTTGACGTGGTTCACGGAGTCTTTACTCAGAACAGAAAAAGAAAAATTAGCAGGAAAACCCCATTCCCAACATATTTCCCCTTAACAATTAGTAACATGAAACTTCAGGCTTTTAATAAAGAGGCTGTGGACATTTCAAGCCAAGGCTGACTGCCTAGCAAACCTGAACATCTGTTTTCATTTTTTTCCTTTGAAGTCTTCCTATTCAAATGAAAAATTCTTACAGTTCAACACTGTAGTGCCCAAAAACCAGCCTGGTGTTAAGCAAACCAGCCTAGAGATGTGAAAAAGTATGGGACTGAAGGTGAACAGTCCACACAGGCCTGCAAATTTTCGTTTGTTATCATGTTAAGAAAACCTGCATGTTTTCATACTGTCATCACGGGTGGATGGGTATGGAGCTATAGACAGATTTTGGAGATGAAATCAGAAACCCTCTTTCCAATATGTTTGCTGTTAAGTAGCCCAAGGTCAATTAAGGTTTCTTTTGTTTCACTGTCAATCACAGCTCGAGGAGTCCTTCCCAAGACATGGAAAATGTCACATACGTGATGTATGGAAGCCAGAGTTTGCCAGCTTCCACCTATGGACATTATGGGAAAGAACAGTATACAAGATGCTAAGCCTAAGAATTTGAAATCTTTAAAAAACTCACTATATAATCCTACATGCATTATTAACAAATATTCATGCATTATTTGTGGGTTATACTGACATTTTAAAACAATGAAAACAAATTCATTTTTTCCTGCCATTCTTGAAATGCTTCCTGCCTGGAAGTGTGTGGATTACTGTCTGTTGTTCTTTGATATTTTGTGTTCATAATCATCACTACATAAAAATGTATCAGTTTTTTTCAAGTCATGTTAATTATTTCAATCAGAAAGAATAAAACAAAACAGTTATACAAGCAACCATATATATCTGGGTTTGTGCTCCAGGGGTGGCTGGCACCTCCCCTGGTGGCCATGCAACCCTTACCCTGGTTCCAGATCTAGGGTGCCCTCCCCCACACTTGTCCACCATGCCTTCGATGTAATTGTGTGATTGGAAGGGAGACTGCCTAAAGCAAGCTCCAGTTCCTCTAGATGCCAGCAGCCTCAACAGCCTCCAGGGCCAGACTGCCCCTTCTGGCTCAGGGCCTGTATTTATATACCTCCCTGGCCATGCCCCCTGCTGGCCATATGCCTCCCTGAGCTGCTGCAGGTTTCTTGATTCAGCTTGCTGGCTTGCTGGCTTGCTGGCTCAGCCTCAGGGGGACTTATTGCTGCTGGACCTTGCTGTGCTTCTATGCAAGGCTCTGGTAGGTGCTGACATCAAGCAAACCCCCCAGTACCTCGCCCTTAGCAGCCCATAATAGGCAGCTTTCCCTGCCTGAGGCTCTCTCTGCTGCTCGTTCACCCTTAAGGTACCAGAAGCCTTCGGCTCTCTGTTACACCATACCAGTTGTAGATAATGACTAAAAATGGGTCCTTTTGTCCATAATTTTGTGTAGCCTTAGAAGACTAAGGAAATAGGTTGGCACTGGGTGGCTTATGATTAGGATGAGAAGCTGAGTTGGAAAGAATGAATACAGAGCAGATGCCACCTCCAGATCTTTCTTGTGTACTATAAAAAAGGGGAAGTGGGTGTTCATGAGAACTAGAAGATAGACACGGACATGTGTTTCATTATCTGACAAGTGGTCCAAGGACCCAGACTGCCATCATCTGAAGCTCTGAATGCAAGAAACAAATACATTCTAGTAGAAGAATAATTGCTGCTAACTCTTATGGGCTACACATTGTTTCTACCCAAACACCTAACGTACCATTAGAACAACTCATGGGTGAAAATTCCGAGTTCAGTTTATAAAACAAGTATATGGCTTCTGTACATAAAAGCATCCATCTACTTTCACTGTCATAACTGGAGGTTGTCCACAACACTAAATTATGTTTAATATATGAATAAGGCAAAGAGCTATTGCACAAAATGAAGAGTTATTAAGTAAAGGATAGCAATAGTTTCAAGATGAAACTGGATGCTTATCTTGCTGGGATCCTATGACCCCAGCTGACTTCCTGCCCTTTGGGCGGGGGGCTGGACTCGATGATCTTCCGAGGTCCCTTCCAGCCCTGATGTCTATGAAATCTATGAAATAGTAATTTTAAGTTGAACTCTAAGAATGATATGGTTAATAAAAAGACATTACTTGTGCTGAACTTTCTTCTCAGGGTATTTTGCAAAAGAATGGTGCATGAAACTTCTACCTTCAAGCCTAACACTATCTTTTCATTACTACCTTGCTATTTCATGCAAAGAAAATTAATTAAAGGAATTGTTTCATATTTTCACAAATATTATTACTACTTTCATAAACTCTTGAGAACCTATTCCCAAATACAAGGCTGAAACACACACAGAAGTGTAAGGTGGGGGAAATGTACATTGTCAATACATAATCATAAGGCAGGAAATGTATACGCCTGACAAAAGCAGTGGATTGGAGTAAGATGAAGGCCAGATGTGAAACTGGTGAAGACCCCCTTGAAGGAAAGTGAAAGGGTTAAACCTTTGTAGCTTCTCACGTGCAAAGTATGCTAGAGGCAGTTCAGAAGCCCACACCAACATGCTATTCATGTCTGCTTGCCGAGTGGTAAATGTGAGTCTGAAGACCCACAGACAGATAGTATTTATATATTTGATATTCTGTGTTGTTCATTGTTACAGCAATTTTCCACTATCTCAGTATCAAGATAGCTAGATCACAAAAAACCCCCGAACATCTGCATTTTACATTAACTAACTTCTTAAATTACTTGAGCAATGCTAGGTTATTTAGCCACAAGAGTCTCATTACAAGCCATGAGGGATATGTGGCTAACTTTGCATATAACAGTGCTTTGAAAATTAAGGATAAAGTTACAATTTCGTTTTCATGCATTAAAAATAATCGAATGCCATTGCAATGGACAATCATTCACAATAACTGCTATCAAGGTCTAGTGATTCTTCTCTCCAAATGGATCACTGTTTTAAAACTAATTGTGCTAGGTAAACTAAATTAGTAGGATCCTTTTGAAGTCATCTTCAAAACTCCCATTGATTTTAACAGTTAGGATTTCACCGAAGAGCATTCAGGACTGTTAATCTACTTCACTCTCAACTGTTACCCAAGTCTCCCTTAGCATCATGCTTTCTAAAATTTCCTTATCTTGAATATAATTTTCTTTAACTATAGTTGCATACATTTTTCCATTGGCACCTTTATTTTGGTACTTTCAATCCAGGCTTCTAATTTCTATAGTGTTATTTGTATTGTTTGTTTCTTTTGTTCCCGTCTGTTCTGCATTTAAGATAATTTGTAAATGTAATTAGTGTGCATCTTATTCTGTTGTCTAGATTAATAATCCTCAATAAAGACAGAATATGAGAGTATTGTAGTAAACACTCTCAAATTGGCAGGGAGTTGGAGCAGATGATCTCATAGAACTTTTCCCCTCCAATATTGCTGATTTTATAGGACTAGCTCTTTTTGAATGTGTCATGGTCTCCCCACAAATATATTTCACTTGTTCTAATTTAAGTAATTTTTAAAAAGTGCAATAGAAGGCAGGTTTACATTTGAAATATTAATGTTTAAACAATAATACCTTGCATTTAGACTGATCCATAAAAAGAGATTATTTCCCTCTTGAAAATTTAAACATCATTAAAAAATGTATTTTTTTTGTTAAGAAATTTATCATAAAAAATAAAACCTTTTAGCATTTTTTAATTTAAAAAAAACTTTCTGTTTTGGTTTCTTTTCAGTTTAATGCAACATTAAGCTGAGTCTAGAGCCAGTGTACGTCAATACACCACAGACTTGCCTATGAATTAGCTACTGTAGTGCATCCTGGGAGGTATAATCTGGCCAGGAACCTGATTCATAAATATGATGGGAATGAGGCAGCTGGCCTATAATGCCCCAGAGACAGAAAATTTGTAAATAAATATTTTAGGGTTTGGCTAAAAGGTTTTCAGGTGTTCAGTTTTGAAAGAAAAGTCAAAATTCTCCAATGGAAAACAGATCTGTTTCATGAAAAGCTTCATTTAGTCAAAAACCCAATTATCCGTGTAAATAGTTCCTCATGCAAAGGTATTCATTTCCTTTTGTCCCTGTATTTAGATTGATTTAACATGCCCAGGATTATGATAGGTGGTAGAGACAATTTTAATCAATAAAAGTTTGTAGAGCATTACCCACCATGGTTGCCACTTGCCCTGCTTTTCATCTCTGATAAACTTGGCTTGAATGATTAATTGAATATGCTAGCTTGCACTTCATAGCAGGTGTGAAGCTGCGTCTTGATTTGACATTGAGGTAGACAACATGTTGTAATGTAAATCTCTTAATTTGTAGCAAAAGGGCAAACATGTACAGCTGTCAACCACAAATAGAGTGCAATATGTTTTGCTACAAGTTTCAATGGATAAACATAAATTGTTTACACACATTTTTGACATATTGCCATCATGCTCTTAATCCAAATCAATATGACCAAAATCAGATTTTTTGCTTTATTCTGTCAGGGTAAATGAGTTTCATGTGGCACAAGTCAGACTTGCATTTACCTGATGGAAAGGTACATCAATTCATGATGACAGGAAGGGAGAATATTAACATGTTATCTGGTTTTGATTTTGTTAGTGTACCATACTCATTGAAACTAAATACAGTTTTCCAAGGCTGTATACCATAATAAGCATTTTAACATTAAGAAATTAATAGGCTGTGGGCAAACAGTGGGTGCAGTTCCCCTTGGAGTTGGTACCAGTGACTTCAAAGGGAGCTGCTGCCACCCCCTCCAGGTCCAAATTGAATTTAGCAAATTCTGACTTACATGAAATAAGGATTCTCGTGCATAAAATAAAAATCACTATGTCTGTAAAGCACCTAGAACATAACACATGCTAATCATGCTGCATTAATGCATTACTGGAAGGCTTTTAGGTAACACTTACAGGAATAAGATTTTGGACATAATATAATATCACAGCACATCTCAGGATTATTAATAAGAATAACTATAACATATCTTAGTGACTAAAGAGTAAAAGGACTGACTGCACACTGTGTGTGTGGACAGAAGGGAAGCTCATTTTCATTTAGTAGTAAGCAAACACATCTTCAGAGAATGTCCACACTATTCAGAGGACTGACTATAAGTGGAAATAATTTAACACAAAGGCAATCCTTTTTCCCCATCCTAGTTTTTCCTGAGCTTGCTTGTAGCTTTTCTGGAAAGGACTGGATAGTTCTCCACAGGACCAGTCTCACAGTCTGAGGAAAATTAGGCTCTTTTTTTTTTTTTTAAATGAACAGACAGAAAATAGATCAGACCACATTCTGCTCTCCACAGTGGCTCCCAGGTATTAGAGGAGTAGCACTAGTGTAATGGAACAGAATTAGGTCAATAGATTATTATTAGTATTATACATAAAAAGAGTCATATAATATACACACACACACACCAAGATGCAGTGTGATGTCCAAGTGCCATGGGCACAGTGGTGCATAGGCTGGGCAACGTCACTGGCTGAACTGCTGGTGGCACAATAGTGGCTGGTCCAGTAACACAGCTGGTGCCCTGGTTGTCCCCCACACTTCATTACACTACTTCACATATATATGGCTTCAATGGGGATTTGAACTACTATAGGCTGAGAACTACAGGCCTGGTCATATAGACCTTTGTTAGAAAAAGTTCTAGAAACTATCAGTTGCTTGAAAAGAGACTGTATACCTCTTGCGCTCAACCATTACTTACCAGAACATTCAAGTCCATTTCCCCTATAGCCCTGCTTACATTTGCACTTGAAGGATCCCTGAGTATTGAGGCACTCTGCATGAAGGTTGCACTTGTGTGTATTTGTAACACATTCATTTATATCTAGGAAAAAGAATCATTTAGTGAAAAAAAATCATATTGGGACCACAGTTTCATAACAACCCACCTGTATTTTTCATGTCCTTTTGGCTAGTTTTAGCATTACCATTAGATCAAGACCATCTTGAAACCAGCCATGACAACAGAATTCATTCTTGGGTGGGTCTCAAGGCCATTTGGTTACCTTTGAGCTTGACCCTACTCCATGTGACGTCAAGAGCAGGTTTTGGTTAATGATATCATTGAGAGCAGAATTCAGTCCTTAGGGCCTTTGTACATGCCACAAAATTGGCTTTTAAAGCAGCTTAAATGCCCTTTTGCACTGCTTTAATGGCGTTGCTTAATGGCGTTGCTATTTACATGCTTGGTGGCATATTCAGCTTTAAATGACTTTGTAACATAACAAGGTAAAATCCTTCTGAGTCGTTTTAGTTTGCTACCTAACAAAGTGCAAAGGTGGATGGGGCACAGGAAGCCGACACACTCAGGGAAGCTCATGCTTGGTGGGCTTTCAGCACTCCATGCACAATCCCCACTGCCTTCTCCTGCTGCTAGCACACCCAGCTGCCCTTCTGCCGCCTTGCCCAGGGGCAAGTCAGCCGTTCCTGGACGGTCCCAGGCGGTGGGGATAGTGCATGGGGTACTGGAGCCTACCTGCCTCTCCCGTGATGGAGGAGAGGGGGCGAGCTACTGGCAGGCTGAGTAGTCCCTGAGCTGCAGGGGACCCCAGTCCTTCCCTCCACAGTGGGAGCACCCCCCAGGGGGCACCTACCTGCTGGCACCTGGCTCGGGCGGTCCCAGGGTGCACTGCTGCTGCGGAGGGAAGCACTGGGCCCCATGCAGCTCAGGGACTGCTCAGCCCACCGGCAGCTAGCCCCTCTCCCCCTACCCCCTCATTGCAGGAGAGGCAGGCAGGCTGGGAGAAAAAAAAAAGGATTGGGCCCCCTCACCCATGTACACACAACAGGGTTTAGTGCTCCCTAATTGAATCCATAGTTTCAATTCAGGGAAAATTAAACCCCCGCTGAATGTACAAGAACCTTTAGACTCTAAGTATTGTTCTGCTAAGAGAATAAGTACGGCAGTGATTATATGCAGTTTCTTAGTTCCCAATTTGCCTGACAGCACCTCTAAGTCCAACATCAACCACATTGAAAGTCACAGTCGCAGAACTGTGCCTTGAGACTGTAAGACTATACAGAAGCTACCTCATGTCTTTGTGTTTGTAAAATGCCAAGCATAGATATGCAGCTGTAGTAAAAAAATAAAATAATTAGGAAAACATTCAATAAAATCCACTATGTTAAACTGATATCAGCATGTTTAAACAACAACAGTAACTTTTATTTCCTCTGCTCCACTTGATTTTGCAGAGTGGGACAAGGGATTTTCTCATTACAACCCACATGAGGGAGCTGAGTTCTTATGAAAACCTTGTGCACACATGTAAAAGTTATGCCAGTATTAAATTATGCTGACATAAGATGTTCCAACATAACTATTATTTCTATCTGCTCGGACACTGGTAGAAGTTGAGCAAATATGCTGTAATTTTAATCTTCTTCTGTTCAAGTTCACAGTTGTGCTTTAACTCATTTATATCAATATAGGCACAGACAGATAGTTACATCAGAACAGCTGATGCATGTTATCAAAGGGCAAGCCCCTCTCTCTTTCCTTTTAAAATAATTTAAAGCTATGTGTGACCACAGCCAGAGTTTACACCCATTCATATTTTATCTAACCATGATTTATTTTTAGCTGATAAAGGTCAACTTTGGAAACAAGCAAAGAGGAAACCTCTGCCTCAAAAGGCAGTGCCAGTGAGATTCAGATTTACAAGTTTGACAGAGTTCTAACTATTAACCAGGCCTCATCATAACTATCAACCAGGCCTCAACTATTAAACCTCATCATTTTTCCCCATGCCCACATATATATCTGAAACTGTAGGCTATTTTTTCAGTTTCAGTGTTCTTGCGGGATTGAGTACAGCAGGAGTATAACCCAGACTTCAGCCTCCTGATCTGCTTTAACGATATCCCAAAACAAAACATTTGTTTTCTCTTGTATGGGTTTACTGTTAATCCAGTTCCCTCTGGACCTTGCATACAGTATTATTAGAGCAATGTTTTACAATGCCTGCTCTAACAACTAAAGTTTTGCTCTTCTTAAAAAATCCTGGGGGTCAGTGGGAGGCACTAGTTAATAGAATGCAATGAGGGATATTATTTTCATATGTTTTTGCATTTGACTTGTGTAGGGGCTTCAGAGACGGTACCTGGATACTACATGGATCTGCAAAATAATTAAAACCTGCAATTTCCAGGCAGTTATTTTTTTCTTGCCTGTGCTACATATACATCTCGTTATAAACAGACAGCGACATCAGGATTCACTTTACTGATTAACTCAAAACATGACTGTGTGAATATGGTTGTATACCATGCATTGTATGACAGGAGAAATCAAATAACCCTTCAAATAGCATCCTTAAATCAATCTGAATCCTCCCTTGTAGTCATTTGTTTCCTTGTCACTGCAGACTGCACTACAAACTACTGAACCTCTTTTATGAAGTGCCTAGAGAGGTCTTGGCAAGATAAGATACAAACATTGCAGGTCCTATTGTAAATCATTACTGATATTAGTAAATGTAGCTTATCTGTCATGAGGCTATAGAAACTACTCAATGTCCCAAGGAGGCTTTAAGCAAATTTTTGTTTTTGAGCCATTCTTCCAAACAGAAACCAATACATGTAAAGCAATGACAGGAAAAATGTATGTTGTAGGAAGGGGAAAAGACAAGCAAACACAGTTCCTACATCTTACCTATACAGCCGTAACGGCCATTGGCATAGTTCAGTTCATAACCAATCTGGCACTTGCAATAGTAGCTTCCGAAAGTGTTGACACATCTGCGGTTATAAGAGCAAATAGCTTTCCCAGTGGTGCACTCATCAATATCTAGGAGTGAAAAGGGAATTTGGTAAGGTTAAGGAGAAGACAAAGGTCAAGGAGGAAGCAAAAAGTGGCAGTCATTTGAACAATGGTCAGGGTCACAGTTTATTGAAGTCAGAAGTTTCAAAATGTTTATGTTAAATAAAAAATTACCATTGGCTTTTATGCTTGGGGATTGTTTTGTATCTGGTTACAGGAAAGGAATGGGGACAGTTTAGCCAATTTCAATGGGAACCTGGAGAGCTGCTATGTTAAATGATAGGCCATTTGAAAGACTGGCAGACAACAGCAATTCTTACCATTAGGGATAGTGGTTTGTCCCACAGTCAAGAGTTGGGTGGGAAGGGGCTTCACAAATTCTGTGTTTTCTATGCTTTGAGTAGAGGGAGGAAATGTCAGATGATATGATTTAAGAGAAATAGGGAGAGTCAGGGAAGGAAGGAAGAGCAAAATGTCTTTTGTTCATTTTCTTCCACTGCTCCTTGGAGGGCTAAATCATGAATCGATGAGACAGAAGTTCCCATTATGACTAGAATGTGAGTATACAAGCTGAGCCATAAATCCCAGGAGAGCAAACGGGCCTTACCCTTTCTAATCAATGAGAGACAGATCTTGACTAGATATGGGAAGGCTGGAAAACCCGACAAGGAAAAAAGTTTGAGAACCAAAACTGGTTTTAAGCAGTTAAATGTTACTAATTTCATTTTAGTAACAAACTGCACATGCCTGTACATCTGGACATGGCCTCTGACTATGCTATGAATTCCTTGTTTTTAATTAGCATCTCTTTTTTCTTATAGCAGGCATCCTAAAAGCAGGATGCCTACTTATATCACTGGGAGTGCTGAGTGCAGAATGCCCACAAAGGAGGTCAGAGAGCAACATTTTCATAGATTTCTAGAGTTGGAAGGGACCTGGTAGATCAGGGGTGGGCAATTATTTTGGGCGGAGGGCCGCTTGATGAGTTTTGGTGAGCTGTCGAGGGCTGCATGGGTAACCCCGCCCCTTCGGTTGCCCTACCCCCTGGTCCCCATCTTGGGACTGGACGTCCTGCCCCCTGACCCCTGACCTTTGCCACCGGAAGTCCCTCCCCTTGCACAATTTACCAGGTAGCAAGGGGTTGTGACCCCTCTAACATCCTGCCCCAGCAGTGGGGTTTCAGGGGCATCAGACCTCCCCCAGAATTTTCCCCCTACCTGTGCCAGCTGGTCCCAAAAGGAGGAGGCTCTGGCGCCGCTTCTGCTGGCCGGTGCTGACCCAGTCGGGCTCGCCCCATCCCCGGCAGCACCTGGGAAGCTGGCTTCAGCCGCATGGCCTGGCCAGGTCTGCACTGGGCAGCAGAAGTGGCGGTGGAGTCATGTGCTGCTCAGGACTGACTGGTGCAGGCAGGAGGAAAGTGCAGCTGAGCCCCTGCTGCTCCTGCTGGGCTCATCCTGTTCCAAGTGGCACACGGCTCCGCTGCCACCTCTCCTTCTTGGTGCTGACTGGGCCACAGCTGCGGCCCAGCTCCTGCTTCCCCTCCCCAGTGCAGGCCCAGCCCAACCCTGCATGGCCCAAGCAGCACGGGGAAAGCCTGCCCAGCAGCCGCTTTCCTGGGCTTACCTGTGGGGCAGGACCCTTTCCAGTCCCGTGCAGCAAAGCAGAACCCGGCCCAGACGCTGTTTCCCCTCACTGGCGCCACAGGTTCTGCCCCCCCCCGCCCCCCTCAAGCTGCAAATGTGGCCTGAGCCAGGGGTGGGGTGAGGCCAGCTGGGGTAGGCTGAGGTCAGGGTTGGTCACCTCACAGCCAGAACCCAAGGAAACAGCCTGAGGTGCTGCAGCTGGCGGCTCGGGGCGCCCGGGGGTTCTTGAGGGGG
>NW_005842312.1:1158183-1165387 GCF_000455745.1 Alligator sinensis
CCAGCTGCCATTACGTGGGTTTTGAAGGGGCTCCGAAGGCCGGAGGGAAGTGCTTGGCAGGCCGCATCTGGCCCACAGGCCGTATTTTGCCCACCCCTGTGGTAGATCATCGGGTCCGACCCCCTGCTCCTACTTCTACTTATTCCCAACTCTCCTGTCCCAGGAACTTCTCTGTGCACCCAAAGAACCACAAAGAAGATAACTCTGGCAGACCCACCATATTAAACTGTGGTATCCTCACTGAAGAACTATCAAGATTCACAGAAACTAGCCTGAAACCACTTGTCAATCAAAGAGCAAGTTATATACAACACACCACAGACTTCCTCAACAGAATCCAGAACATCAGCCACCTCCCCAAGAAGGTCGTAGTCGCAACCATGAATGTCACCAGCCTGTATACTAATGTCCCACACTATGAAGGCACAGTTGCCTGAAATACTTACAAAAACATGGACTACACTCAGATTTCCAGCAAGTTGCACAAATCCTCCACATCATCCTCACCCACAACAACTTCACTTAACACTGATAGTGGTTTTATGGCTCATTATAACCTACCTGATCCCCAAATTCTCCCTGAACATGAAAGGTGAGACAGACCCTTCTCTTTTTCGATAGGCTTTGTATCAGTGAGTGCATCTACTCAAGCACTTTACTGTAGTGTTGATTAATTAGCAGTGCAGTAAAGTATCACTATCTATACCTGTGCCCCAGAGCAGCTGACTCTGGTGCGAACTGAACTGGAGTTTATAACATTGCCTTAATGGCATGTGTAGATGCCCCCAGTAATCAGTGATCAGGTACTTTTCTTCTGCTAAGAGTTTGTCTACTATCCCTGAGAATCTTTTCCCCTCTCTTGCAATTGTTTCTTTACTATGCTGTCTTGGCTCTCATTGCTCAGACCTGATGAAGAATGTCTTGGGTTTGAAAGCTTGTCTAAGTCTAACTCTATACAGTTGGTCAAATAAAAGATATCATCCTAAGAAATCCTTGCCTTTTGAAACATTCTGATGCAATTATTATATATAATACTATATTATACTATTACCTCTAGACCAGGGTTCAAATTATAGAGAAGCTTGAGGGGGCTGACCTCCCCATAAGAGACAAGAACCCCCTTGTGGACTGTCAGCCTCTGGCCACCCCGCACCTTTCTAAACAGCCCAGGCGGCAGCAGCAGCAGCAGCTCCTTCTGGTTGCCACTGTAGCAGATTCCCCCACCTCGAAGAGTTGACATGTAATTCAAGCCCTGCTCTAAACCATTCCTACTCTTACTAGGATACAAGAATATGCTTTGGATACAAGAATATATTTTCCTGGAAAACTAGAGCCCAGGTTTCCAAACTGGAGTATACACGGTTTAGTTAAGGACTGTACTTGGAACGAATTGTGAAGGTAAATATTAGCACCCGAATGGTTAACTATCTGAGTTATGTGCATGGCTCAGACATGTAGCCGGATCACTACTAATATTAGAGCCTGAGATTAACTTTGAGGGCCAAAAAAACAGGTGTTTCTGTACCCAACAAAGAGACTAAATGTATATCCATTTATAGTACTTATATACTTTTCACTATTTGCTGTCTGAGCTTCTCCCAGTCTTTAATATATTTATTCCCACAATATCTCTGTGAAGTAGGAAATTGCTATTATTTTTGATTGTGCAGGAAAACTAAAGCCTTGGACACATGTTAATTTGTAGAGTGCTTTTTGTAGCACTACAGAAATAGTGCGTCATAGGATGTTCACACATTCAGAGTCCCCTGGTCAGTGCTACAAATTCTCCTAATATCTACCTCAGCTGGGGGGTGATAAAAGACTGCTCCTTTGTTCCTGTGCCCCCTCAGGGGACCCTGTCAATGAGCCCAACTACTGACAGTCTAACCAGTCCCCCTTCCCCAGCAGGGGAGAGGACAGGCTGTTTTTGACAGCTGCAGTTTCATTGCCCAGAGTGGTGATAGGGTTGTCCGATAGCATGCTGCCTCCCAGCTCACTGGTGACCAGAGCAGTGGCAGAGCAAAACTTGCCCCAAAAGACTGTCATGAACCCCACAGATTTCTCTCCCTCCCCACTTTGAGAGGGAAGTGGGTAGAGCAGAGCACAGTGGGATGCTAGGGTCCAAGAGACTCCCTGTATCACTATATGCAGCTGTCCATGTGCTACATGTGGCGCTACAGAGAAGTTCTTCTTTGAAACAGGTACACTTTTCTAGTGCATCCGCCATTTTTGTGACACTATATAGCACGAATGTCTACCCACTGGCTTTCTGTAGAGCTGAAGGTAGAGGTGTGCTACAAATGTAACATGACCACGGCCCAAATAACACTTCCATGGTCACATAAGGGGCGCCTATACACAAGTGCAGAGGCTGCTCCAATGTGGCAATTGCTGCGCTTCAGCAGCCTCCTGTGTCTCGTGTATCAGCATCCCCATGCTTAAAATAGCGGCAGGAGCATTTTATCTAAAGCTCATCAAATGAGGTTTAGTTCAAGCACCCTCACCATCATTTTTAAGCATGGGGATGCAACAAACGCGAAACAATAAAAATGGATGTAAGAAATACTAATAGAAAGATTTAGGACTTCTTCTAGACCTGTCTGCTATATTTAAATCCATACTTCCTGAATGCCTGACTTCAAAAAGCTCTTAAATAATTCAAACAACTGTTAATAATAAAACTACAATGGGTGGTTGGATAAGAGAATCCTGCTGATACATTCAAAATGGGCCATCACATATTTATTTAATTTCTGAGCAGAGAAATAATGTTCCCACCATATCATGTTTATTGTTTGGAAGCTGAGCCAAGTATCCATATGGGTTCACTCTATAGCTCCTAAAAGCAATAAAATGCTTTCAGGTCACATGAAATTCATGTATGACTTGCTGTTGCAGCTGTGTGGCAAAAGGTCAATTTATATAGTAACTGTCCCTCTTTAGAGCAGTGTCTATGAGTTGATAAGTAATCTTTTTCTTGAAAGGTTGTGCATAATTTTGTTTTTGCCAATCTAGTTAAAATTCATTTCCTGTCTGTTCGACATGTTAATTAAAACTCTCCATGATGCAAAATATTCTTTTGGCTGTAGGGTGCATTCATTTAAAATGTTTTGCTCAGCAACATCTGAAACTGAATAGCTACTGTTTTTTCCGTGTTCCTCTGGGACATCCCATTCTAAGCTTTCTTTTCATAATCTACATGCGACTCCAAATCACTTGTAGTGTGACAAGATACCACTGTGATGGGTGCAATAAAAATGAGAAATAGTCCATATCATCTATATGTTAGAGACATTTTAACAAGTAATAATATTTATAGAAGGGACAGTCTTTCTATTGTCCTGTCACCAACTGTAGGAAATAACATTTTCTTACTTTTTCATTTCAGTTTTCAAAAGTTGCCTAACTAGACTGGAAGTTTTACAAATTCTTCATTAAAAGTATTTGAGAAATTTCTGACCATTTTTCCCCTACAAAATACTTATTTGTCAAAACAGAAATGGTATGATTTGGTTTTGGTATATTTTCCAACCCAAAAGAAATGTTGAAAATTTTTCTAAATTGTCAAGACATCACATTCCAATATCTTTTAATGCAAATTTTACGTTTTAGCTTTGAAGATGGTTTTCATGTCAAGTTTTATTGTAAACTAAAAAAAAGAAAGGCCAAACTAGAAACAAAATATTGTGACTGAACTGAACCAAAATTCTATTCAGTTTTCCAGTTTGGGAATAAAATTAAGGTGTCAGCTTTTTGTCCTTAGTCTTTCAGTCATCCCTAACAGCGAATCCCCAAATTCTGTGAAGCAAACATTGTCTACTGAACGTCTCCATTGTGGACTCAGCTGTGGTTTAGTCTGGAGCAAGGGGCCATGTTTTATTATGCTGGTCTAGGTACAGTCTTAATCCTATGATTCCCAGTCCACTACTTCTGTTAAATTTGTAACATGGGGAATTATAAGCTCTCTACATTATGCAATAAACCTGCATCTCCAGTGTATAAGTCAGTGCACTAACAGTGTAGAGCAAAGCTCTGTTCACTTCCTGGTATGAGTAGCCCACATGTGTGTGCAGGAATAAAGGGTAGAATACACCCCTGACCCCACTGTCCAGCTGTGTAAGCTGGGCCACAACCTAGTAAAGGAGAACACTATTTCCCGTTTTCTCTTTTTTCTTTTTTAAGGAGATGATACAAACATGACTCATCCAAGAATCTTAAACATTTCTTCTGATCTGAAAAGCGATTTAAACATCATGATACATATGTTCTGCTCTGATCATGTAAAATTTCAAAGCCATGTGGATATATGATGCATCTCTGAGCAACAGCAAGCCCAGCCTTCTATCGGTATGTAGCTTAAGGCTGTTGATGATTGGGATTGCTGAGTTTGCCACCTGCTCTGTATTCTGTGGAAGAGTCTTGATTTTGGCAGGTTCACTCAACATCCAGAAAGTGATCAAAGTTGTTTAAAGATGTTCATTTAAGTTCAGGTAGAAATAGCCCTTGCCCTTTTAGGTTTCACAATGTGGTGGTCTTGCCTTATATTATAGCATTGAACTGAGAAATCAGATTGCAACAGAACAAGCCCACAATTGCAGTTTCACATAACAACTCCCTAAACAATGTGACATTAAGGCAAGGCCTCTATATCGTACAGAAAAAAAATCAGATGAATTGTATTTACAATGTACAGTTCATATAACACAAAAAATGCACAGTTCCATTTTCTGGTAGGAAAGTTTTCTGTCTAACCATATAAGGTAAATTGATAGAATTGGTATTTGATTTGAGATGGATGCTATTCTTTTATTTAATATCCCAAAATATGTTAAAAGAAACACTCTGACCCTACTACAAAAGAAGCACAGTCATTTTTCAGGGATGGGACTGGCCATAGAAGAAAACTATAGTGTCCTTTAATATTCAAAATAGTATGGATAATTACGTTGAAAAATAATATAAGGCTCTAACCTGGAGCCTAGAGGAAGAGCTCAGTACTAATTAGTTTTGCCCCAGCTTCAGTTCAAAACCCTTTAAGATGTAGGACTTGTTCTAAATCAGGGGTGGGCAAAGTCTGGCTCCCATGCTGGATCGGGTCCATGGTGGACTCCATTTCCCAGCAGCCCCTGCCTGTATCACTGTGGCAGGTTTCTATGGAGACCCCAGGAGTGGCAAGGCTGTGACAGCGTGGGGCCAAGGTTTCCATGGAGGCTGGGCCTACCAGCACTGGCAGGGAACATAGCTGGGTGAGGAGCTGCTCCGGGGCTGGGAATTTGTGGCAGTGGCAGCATGCTCTGGAGCCTGGGCAGAGCTGCAATCCACTGCCCACATGCCCCATACAGGGGTGTGCAGGCAGTGAATCACAGCTCTGCCCTGCTCCAAACCATGTTGTCACCCATGCAAGATCCCATCTTCAGCCCTGGAGCAGCTCCCCACTCAGCTGGGGCTAGTCTCCATGGAAACCCTAGCTCTTGGGTCCTCCATAGACACCTGCTGCAATGATGCAGACAGGGACTGCTGGGAAATGGAGTGCGGCCACCAGTCAGACCTGCCATTTTGTCCACCTCTGTTGTAAATGGTTCTGTAGAAAAGAAATTTAGAAGGGAAAAATACACCCCACCGAACATACCTATACATGTTCTTCCATTAGGTCCCAACTGAAGTCCGGTTGATGGACATAGACACCGCACATCCCCTTTGATTTCTTCACATCCATACTGGCAGTTCACCATGGCACAGGTCCTGGAATCTGGCAATAGAAGTGCTCATTAGACTGGAATCAGACTAACCCATTTACTTTCACATTTAGCAAAACAAAATACTCCCATTGTTCTTAACAACTGTTCATTGCATTAATTACGCATCCATAATAATACTCAATAGCACAAGAGATGTATCTACATGTCTGCCACACCAATATAGCTATTTCTTCTCTTTCCTCTTTGTTTTTCTTATTCCTCTTCCCCTTCCTTTCTCTTTCATGCATGTATCCTTCAGTGTTTTATTGTTCCCTCTCTCAGATTGTAAGTTCATGGGGTAGGTATTGCTTTTTGACCTCTTGCAGGGTCTGATCAAGTATAATAACATGGTACAGACAAGTAAAACAACAGCTCTACCTTGCAGTGATGCAGCTCTTCAAACTGATAGAAAAATAGAACTTTGAGTCACTGCTACCAGATTACTGTTTTAGTGCAAGTTGGGTAAAATCTCCTTAAAGCTGGTAGATGGAACAGTTAAGTTTTATTCAGGAAAAATGTAAACAGCAATAAAGCTCCTTTGTGGAAGAGAAAGCTGAAACAGCAGTCACCACCTAAAACAAGTCCAGTTAGGAATTTGAGCAATGTAAGTGAAAGATTTTAACTGAGAGGCTCATACTTTTTGGCCAGGTACAGACATTACACTGTTACCAGTATAAGTGATCAGAAACTGGTCTTTACCCATAACAGAACAGAAGTCTGGCACACAGACTAATTTAAAAATGAGGGAGCCCAGTTTAAGATTTGTCCTCCTCCCCTCCAAGGGTGAATGAGTGTTATGTTCACCACTGATCTAAACTACGATGCTTACAGAAAATGGTGCAACTTAGATCGATTCCGCCTTGGGCTTTTTGAATGTCTGTACTTAGCATTTGAGTGCACTCTATACAGGCATAGATGAAGCAACACTGAAGCACAAAGAGAGACACCTGGGAAGCTCCAGAGACAGGAAGAAAAGCATTAGCAGTGTGATCCTGAGAAAAGGCAGAGAGAGCGTGTTAGGACAAATTTCTGATCTGAGAAATACTTGTAACTATGAGCAAAGGAACTCTTTCCTGTTTCATTCCTATCAGGTTTTGAGAAAAAGGAGCTGTGTGAATATTTTTGTAAATAAATAGAATTATATCAAAGAAATATCGGATTCATCATTCAATTCACCCCCTATTGGGAACAACCCACTAAAACCTGAATATTAGCCAACAGTTTGTGTTAAAAGATTTAATGGTTTGATGTACAGAAAAAAAGGGGGAGAGACTTACTTAGTCTATAAGGTACATATCTACCCTGCTTTCTGCCTGACTTCAGATTAACACAACTAACTAACACTCTATGAGAAATAAATAAGCCAAATGTATGCATATGTGCATGAATGTAATATATGCTTCTTGAACGCATAGGTTACATACTCCTGTTAGATTTTGTTTCTTATGCTAAAATTAATGTTCCCT
>NW_005842312.1:1165418-1192234 GCF_000455745.1 Alligator sinensis
TTACTCTCTGAAGAGAAGAGATAAGTATCATTGAAGTCACTGAAGCATAGATGAGAACACTCACCATGGCACTATATAGAGAAGATCAACAAATTTGAGGGATTATAAATGATCATATTTCAGAACATAAGACAACTTTACAGTGACAAAGGACAGAAAGAAATTCTCTAGAAGAACATATTATTCTACAGTTGTCTGTGCTGGACTAGATGGAGCACTAGCCTGATCCCACATAACAATTCTTACCAAACTTAGATAGTGGGTTTAATACAGCAGCACTTAACCTCTGGCCCATAGAGCTGTCTCATCTAGCCCCCAGCGCTCTCAACAGGTCTGAAATTTGGCAGCAAGGAGCACTGCTCCCCCACTGCCATGTTTCTTAGCCCCAGAGGCCAGATGACATGACTGTGTGCTGAATCAGTTTGGCATGCAGAGACAGGGGTGTGGGCCTAACTCAGTACATGTTGGACTGGGGACTGGGCAGTGGGACCTATCTGGTATGTGCAGGGCCAGAACAGAAGGCTTGATCCAGTGTGGGGGGCCAGGACCAGGCCAATGGGCCTAATTTATTGTGTGTGAGGCCAGGGCCAAAATGGTGGACCCAATCTGGTGTGCAGGGTTGACACTAGGGCAGTGGGCCAAATTCAGCATGTGGGACCAGGGCCCAATGCAGTCTGTCAAGCTAGGACCATGCATAGCAATATGCCCATGTGCCAATCTTGTGCCAGATTGGGCCCATGGACTCAGCCTGTGAACTGGATCCAGCTTGCAGACCATGCCTGCACCACTCATCCAGTCCGCAGGTCGGAAAGGTCTAGGCACTGGTGGTTTAATACAGTCCTCTGACATTTTTATTTTGTGAACTGCTTTATAATGGAGACTTTCTTTTCATTTTTACCTCTCCTCCTAGCTCTATAGTTCTTAATACTAATTTACATATGGGTCTATTCCTGCTAAAGAAAAGGGACCTACTGAATGTGGCTGTGGAGATTTGTATCCCTGAAGATTTTGCCCAAAAGCAATTTCGCCAATGCTGGCTTCCAAAAGCCAGTGACCTCAGTACTAACCGGGCAAGTAAAAATAAGTCTTGTGGTATTAACTGAAATGAAACTACAGTAGTCTCAGAGAAGTGCTACTTCATTTTATAAGCATGTTAGTTTGCACTCAAAAATGAGTCAAAATTAGTAGAGCAGAGAGGACAGGGGACCTTTTGGATGAACTCACAAGGGTATTGGATGTCAGTTTGAAATACAGATGGCTGAAAAACTAGGGTTTTCAATTAATAGGAAATGACTTAAAAATTGATTGTGCACTAAACCAAACTGAAACCAAAAGTTTGTTTCAATATTCTGCAATCAGAAAGTCTGATAAAACTTGCAAAGACAGTGTTTCCAAAACAAAATATGTCCCCCAGGCCCTGCAGATGCCCACTGTCATTAGGTTTTATATATAGCATATAATATAAGATATATAATATATAAATCTATAGAACCTGGTGAGGATCAGACACTGATTTCTTGGGGTTAGAGATGGCCCTTCACAAACCCCTGAATTTAAAACACTCAGTGCAGGGAAATTTGGGACCAAACCATTCTTTGCTACAGGCTAACTTTTGCCCTTAGATTTACATATTCCATTTCTACCACTTTTAGTGGAAGTTGGGTATCATGGCATGGTAGAATTTGCCCTAAATGCTGCAGGATATGTTTTTGGTTTCAGACAGAAAATGTTTTGGGCCATGCTAAAAAAGAACTCTAGGGTCACAAAATCTCATGGGTGACTCTTTAGAGCAACCTTATAGCAGACTGCACAGCAGTTTTACAAGCAGTTTAGAAAAATGTGTTGTTTGGCAACTACTAAAAACCCCCTCAGAACTCAGATGGGAAGGTCACACCTCCACCATTAAGCAGGGGTATAACATGTGCCAAAGGGTTCTGCCCAAATGAGATGAAAGATTGGCATGCTCCTGAATATAAAGCAATAAATGCAACAGCATTATCCTCTTCCTAACACAAAGCTTGGCAGTCTCTCTGTACAGTGACAGGCTCTATAGCTCCTGGAAAACCATTCCAGTGCATACTACCAAGTATACCAGTGCAGACTACCCCAGAGTGACAGACTTGGTAGTCTGTCCCAGCTCCAGGTCCTGACTTTGTAGCAAGGACACTGGAAGCTCTCATTGCCCTGGCTCCAACTAAGCCACAGAGCTCAAAGAATTAAACCATAGTTAGAGCTGGGACTCCCCAGGCTTTCAAGCTCCATCCTCTAGGCAGAGCGCATTGAAGCTCTTTGCCCTGAAATCTCAGGATCCTGGCCCTATGTTAGTCCATTTGGTGGGTCTGTCGCAGAGCCACAGATCCTGCATTCCCACCAGGGAGATTGACCTAGGGCCTGTGTTCTTCCAAGGTCCCTGGCTTTGGAGCAGACCCAGCAGGTGAACTGCTCCCAGGCTGCAGACACAGAGCTTACTTACTGTTATTTACTTATTTAGATGCTGCCTTTCCCAGCAAAGGCTCAGGGCAGTGTACGATAAGAAAAACAGATTAACTTAAAAGCAGGTGAGCACATAAGAGGGCCAAAACAATTCAAAAGGGAATTGGAACATGAGATAAAACAGAAACTCCCTAAAAAATAATCTCATCCTTGTTCTGTTCAATAATACTTACCCAAATAGGAAGTTCTTACAGCGTTTCCAAAAGCTCGACCTGAGGCTTCCCAGGCTTTCAAATCCAACTTCCAGGACAAAAAGCCTTTTTTGTTCATACAGGTCTTCCAGGGTCCCCAGCTTCAGGATAGACCTATAAGGTGGGCTCCTCAGAGTGAGAAGCCCAGGATTCCAGGGCAAATCTGCCAAAAGGTCCATGTCTATGTGGTGCATCTGCTTAAGGGTTACAGACCCTGCAAGCCCTGGATCTACAGAGCTGGGGCAGGCTGCCAGGAGTGGTTCTGCACAACCCTGCCTTGGATTTAGTGCAAACTTGTCAAACCCAAGATGTTTTAAACAAAACATTCCATGCTCATTCAATGAGCATTTTCTGACAAAATTTTGTGCCTTGAAAAATTTCCATTCTGCTCCAGTCTAAACTTCTTTAAGTCTGCAAAATGTGGTTGGATAGGAAGAAACTTTCCATCAAGCACCGACTTGGAGGAAAATGAGGAAGCTAGTTAGAAAAACGACAGCTGAATAAATGTGCATAGACCTATTATGATAAATGTATGAAGGGTGTAAACACCAGGAAAAGGTCATGGTTCAGGGTGTTGTGAAAACACATAATCAAGAATAATTGAATTAAAATAGGTACAGGAAAATGCAGGCTACGTATCAAGGGAAAATCATATATTGTGGAAAAATCTTCCAGGGGAAGAACTGCCAAAACCATAGCTTGGGTCATCTAAGATTGTACTGGACAGATATTAAATTGGTACCTTCACATTGGGTGAAACAAGATCATTCCAAAGTGTGAGAACATAATCTATTAAAAAAAAGTTTATTAAGTGCTATGAAAATCATTAAGCCCCCCTCGAGATGTTACAGGTACTATACAATTAACTGGCTTAACAAAGATGAGCTACATGTGCAAAGTAGCTATCACACAATTAAAAGCTCCAACCAGCTATGAAGCTAGACCTTGAAAACATGTACTAATTTTATAGCTGGTTGCTATTGAGCTTTAATTTGCATGTGTAGCAGGGTCTCTCCTGCAGCTGGGAGCTCTGTCAGCTGACAGGGCCCCCAGATGCAAGGGTGAGTCTTGCCCAGCATGAAAACCCCAAGTCCTGAGGATTGCAACTGCTGTGAGCCTCAAGGCTAGGGGTGGTGGGAAGTGTGGTGCATGAAAACCCCAACCCACATGGAGCTCTCAGTCTGGCTCCTCATGTCTAGCCAGGACTGACTCCTACAACTGATGGGGGTCTCAGCCCTGACTATGCCTCATGTATACCCAGGACCATAGTTTCATAGTAGGTAGGGTCGGAAGGGACCTGAGCAGATCATAAAGTCCGCCCCCCTGCCATGGCAGGAAAGAATGCTGGGGTGAAATGACCCCAGCTAGGTGATTATCTAGCCTCCTTTTGAAGACTCCCAGGAGCTTTGTAACTCACAGGACTGTCAGCCTCAGCTGTACCTCATGTGCCCCCAGGACCAAGAGCCCCGGAATTGATGGGACTCTCACCCCAGCTGCACTTCATGCACATCCAGAACTGAGAGCCCCACAACTGATGATCAGTGAGGCAAAGCCAGGGCTGAGACCTCTTCAGCTGTGGGCTTTCTTGGCCCTGGCTGCATAGGGCTCCCATTGCTGGGAGCCCCCTCAGCAAAAGGGGCTCTCAGCCATGGGAGGCTGCTTCTTGCCAGTGCAGGTGGAGCCCAGGATTGGGTTCTGCTTGCACCGGCAGTATGGCATGATTGGATCTTGTATGAGATCCCACAATTGCTCCTTCTGTCATGTACATGTGGCATGGCAGGAGGCACAATTATGTGGATCACGTGTTAAATCAAATCACGCCTTTACCTGCACATGTAGAGGGGGCCTAAGACAAAAATCACTCTGAATTCTAGACACAGACTTGTGCACTGATACCTTATTTAAAGGGTCTATTTCTCTAAAATTAATCTTGAAACTAAAAATACATGCATGACTTGGTTTAATGCACACTTTAAAAAATGTTGATAAGGAAGAGCACATCCTTCAATGCAGAAAGCACTGGAGAGTTGAAGCTTAGGTCCCTGTCACAAATAAATTAGCTATCAGTAAGTAAAAAGCACTTGTTTAATATTATCTGTTACTTACTTGCGCATGTGCCATCTGGCATGAGCATGTACCCATTGAGACAATAGCACTTGTAGCTGCCGTGAGTGTTCATGCACCTGTGCTCACAGGGTCGTGGTTTCAATCCACATTCATTCATATCTGCAGAAATCATTGGAAAGAAATGAGGGCAAGGATTTTTTAGTTTGTTTTAAAGATCTATATATTTATAACATTGCCTCATGTCTTCAAATCCCCAAAGGGAAAGTCCTGGGATAGAGAGTGAGCCAACCCCTTGTCAGAAAGGAATTTAGCAGACCATCTGGCTGAGTGAGTGCTAGGAAAGTTAATGTGTACAGCCTGCTGCACCTGACAAACTTCAGCACAATGTCCGGAACCATCAACTGGACTGCAAAGAGTGGGCCCATCTACGTGTCGCCCTACAACAATGTTGTTACTGCGCTGTGCTTTAGTGCTTCCTTTGCGGTGTGTGGTTATTTTTAGCTGCTACTTTGCTTCATTGGTGTACTAAAATGAGGCAGCTTGCATCTATGGTGAAGTAGCAGCTGGTGATGTGTGACACATGACCACTATGTTGCTGTAGCGTGTCGCTACGGCAAGTTAGGGTGACGTGTAGATGTGCCCAGTGAAGAGAAAAGCTGCAGTAGTTCTCTGGGACTGTAGGGGACAGGAGTATGAGCAATGGCCTCAAGCTGCAGCAAGGAGAAATTTAAGTTGGAGATTTGTAGGAACTTTCTGACTATGAGGGAGACCATTGGAACAGGCTACCTAGAGAAACTGTGGAATCTCCAGCCTTGGAAGTTTTCAAGAGCAGGTTTTAGACAGACCCTTAGCTGAGATGGTTTAGTCAAGGATGATCCTGCCTTTAGCAGGAGGCTGGACTAGATGAACTTCTGAGGTCCCCCTTCCAGTCCTACTTTCCTATGATCTATGGGCATCTTTACACATGCTCTGGGGTTGGGGGGCTGGATGGGGTGCACTTTAATTAGAGTGACTCTTGCTCAGTTTTCACATTTTAGCTGAAGATTTCTTAGTCCCCTACCCAACTTCCATGCCAAACCAAGAGTGAAAACTGAGCATAAAAGTTCAAGAATATTTAGTCAGCCTGAGATAAAATTGACTAAAGGACTTTAAGGGACAAATATCACCTGTATTATTCTTATGGCACAAATGCCTGAGAGAATACAAGAGACTGTATTCTAGAAACTGTTTGATTCTGTGATGGCAATGATTTCTCTAAGCAAGCTTCTAAACCCCATCCTCAAAACATTTCAATAGAATTTGGATAGGACAAGAAAGAAATCATATAATTTTCAAGCTCCCCTATAATTAGCTGGTGAAGAAGGAAAAACAAACCTACTAAGTCTAATTTGCACGATGTAACATTCACTGCTGACAATGGAGGCATCAGTCTTGTTATATATGTTTGTGCCTTCCATGGGCTGTTTGACAACTGTTCTTTTCCTCCTTTGAAACCTTTTTAGCAAGCGAACAGTTAGAGTTCATTTACAAAATACTTCAGTATGTTTAACAATATACCAGCCAAGTAATGAGATTTCAATAAAGGCACAATGCTCAGAGGGCTGAGCACAGTCAATTCTAGTTCTAATGATATCAGCATCTGTACAGTCATACAGATGGCTAAAGGAATATTTCCAGAGATTGTACTGGGCCTTTAAACACATGCTTAGGGGGTGGAGGGAGGTGTTTTAATTACAGCAGCTCTAAGAGCCACTTTAATTAAAGTGCCCACAGTGTCGCACGTATTGGCATCCCTGCGCTTCAAAATGGTTTTAAAGTGCTCCCACTACCATTCTGAAGCACGGGGACACTGATACATGAGATGTGAAAGCTGCTGGAGGTGTGTTAATTAGCACGCTCCAGCAGACTCAATTAATCAAGTCTGCTCCGATGCGTTGTAATTACAGCGTATCGGAGCAGCCTCTCTGCTGGTCTACAGACACCCAGTTTTTAGCAAGGTACTTGCAAATGCATTCATACTAGCTGATTCCAACAAAAAGAGGTAGCATGATTTAATTACTTAAAACATTTGTTATTCTTTGTCATACATTTTCAAGATACACTACCACTTGAAAATGTGTATTGCTGTTATAGTTCCAAGTAATTAAAAGTAGCTGGCAGAAGCCAAAACTGAGCACTCAAGTTTCTGAATGCACAATTTTGGACACACTCATATCTGTGTTCTCAAAAATTCAGATTGGCATGTGCAAACAAAGAAGAGTTGCTCCTGAATCCTGAGAAAGAATGTGTTCAGCAATCCATTCTGAGAGGCTGGAAAAGGAGTGAGTACAGGCTTCATGAGTTCTGGGTACAGTCTCTAGTCCTTCTGCATGCTTCCTGTATGACCTTGTTCCAGTTTCAGAGCTAGAGTGCCCCACTTTAAAATCAGGATAATGAATTATTTATATTAGCCTAGAGGTAAGGGAGCCAGGGTTTGATTCCCTGTCCCACCACAGATGTCCTGTGTGACTTTTAGCAAGTCATGTACCCATCCAATCTCCAAAAGGACTTGGGTGCCTAAAATGGGACTTGGGTGGAATTCAGGAAGGGATGGAGTCACTCTTCACCATTCCTATTGAAACTGTGCAGCAAAGAATTCAACATTCACTGGGTAAATGAATGGGACCATGACTCTGCATCTTAGCGGCTAGGGCATTTGCCTAGGAGGGATGAGTTTAAGGTTCCAGTCTCTGGTTCTAATGCCATTTATATATTTATCAAATGACTCTTTTGTGTAAAATGCATGGACAGTCCTATAGCAGAGACCAGAACTCAAGTCTCCCCAGAACTAATAGAATTCCCTAAGAACTAGTTAGGCACTCATGTTCATTCTTAATATCTCTCTCTGGATCAATGAACCTTCACTTACTTCCTGCGAAGCAGCACGGCTCCCCAGGAGGAGTGGTGAGCATCCCTATCCTGGGAGTTAGGGCATTTCTCAGGTGGGTTTAGCCTGCTCAGGCAGAGAAGGACATTGACCCAAGGTCTCCCATATCCTAAGTGAGTGCTGTAACTATCAGATGCTTAAAAAAAAAAGAAGTTACATCACCTCTTCCTTCACATACCTTTTAAAAGAAACAAGGGGCCCTGCCTCATTTTTTGAAAGAAATAAGGCACTTAACAGCAGGAGAGGTTTTAGGGCTATCAATCCTGGCCTGCAATAGATGCCTCTGCAACCTAGAGTTAGGCCTTTATGCTATAGGGAAGGAAGGATTTCACACAGAGTCATCTGTGTTTTCTATGAGTTAACTTAGGCAAGTCTCTACTCAGCATGCTGGCTGCTGTAGATCCCATCTGCTCTTCTCATTGTGAAGCTGGTCAGCTCTCCCCAGGCACTATAAAAGGGAGTGCATACATCTAACTTAGGGCACTGGAGTGAATTGTAGGAGGTGGCACCTAAAGGATGCTGTTTCAGTGCTGAGGGAACACTTCACAACTAGAACATTTTTAAGCCTACCAACCTGTTAGCCTTTGAGAACCTCAGTTAAACAGCTGCAAACAAAGAAATGATCCTAAAGTTTTCCATAGGGCATAGAAGCCAAAAAGAGACAGATCATACAGAATGACAGTATTTTGGAGACGAACTATAACATGTACAGACCTTGACTGCAGGATTTCCCTGTAAATCCAGGAAAACATTTGCATTTGTTTGGCCCCATGCATTCACCATACTTGCACCCATGTTCACAGATGGCTGCAGGGAGAAAAAGAGAAAAAATGAAAGATGCAGTTGTGGGGTGAGGGAGGGAGACATTTCTGCATTACAGCATAAGATGAAACCTTCTATTTTCTGCATCAATCCATAATACCCTGAGGAAATTTTAAATGGAAAGGACCAAAATCAAGGCCTGCCTGCACTAGTAAATTTTTATGCTAGCCTATACAGGACAGAAGATAGGAAGAAGATACTAAGTGGTAGTGTATAAGGAAGGGATAAGAAGGACTTTGGTGATAATTGGGCACAAAAGAAAGAATTACACTGGAGCAGCATTCTTGAAAGAAGAGGGCTGGCGTTGGTGCTGGTAGCTTTGCAGCTGAGGGATGAGAAATATCATAAGGTGCTGCCACTGGTTGGGATAAAGCTGAATCCACAGAAATTAATCTTTAAAGATTCTTTCGCTTCTCTCCTTATCTATCTCCTGCCAATAAGGGGTTGCATTGTGGCTTCACAAGTTTCCTCTCCCAGAACATCTTCCCTTCTTTCTGCACAAGGAGTGTGTAAGTTCTCTAGAAAACTGAAGTCGTTTTCTGCCTGAAGCAGTTGTATTGGCTCTATTAAAACAAAGTACATATTTGCTCAAATTCCTCATCCACTCAGCTTATTTGCTATGGCTGAGCAGGTGAAAAGAAATATGTAAGGGTTGTAAAACACTGGACACTTAAGAACTGACATGTATATACTTTTTTTAAAGGGAAAGAAAAAGAACATCTTCTAAACTCATCTGGTTTATTATCACAAGCTTGTTCATAAGTAGTGTGCTAATGTTATATGTAACTGGGGACTGCATTTCAGTGTTGTTTATTTTCATAATACTTGATCTGAGATTTCTCTCCCCTTTCCTCTGATCTCTTCCTTGCTGTCCTCTCTCCATGTCTCTTCCTTTTCCTGTCCACTCTGGGAGGTCCTTTCACACATATCACCACAAATGCTTTATTTCTATATAATACTGCTGAGTTATCAACTTTTCTAATCCCTTCCAGAGCAGCTTAAATTACTATAGATGTGGAGCAAATGCAAACACTATTTTGATTGATTTCTAAGAAAACTGGCAACGGAGTCTAAATCAATGAGATTACACAGAAAATAAATTGGAACAGAAAATTTTCCTGAAGTGTCTGAATGCTTTTTAAGTACAGAGCCTAACATGCTACACCAAAATTACAGCAGCTATCTGACAGAATTGTCAAGAAGTATTACATCTTTTTATGTAAAGTGAATTTAAATATGGAGTGTTTTTTTACAAATAGGTTCCAGACAGAACAAACATACTGGAGAAACTAACGGTATGGCAAGAGAACTTCAATACATTTCTGCCTCCTGGTACTCTGTGATACAGAGAAATCTAGGTGTTCATTGTAAATTCCTAACCAAATGCTTTATTGTGCTTCTGTATAATTTATTTTTATGTCTAATCTAAGGCAGAGGGTTAAATATTGCTATTAAAAAAATCTGAAATGAGACAGTCAGGAAATAAAATTTCTCTTCTCTACATTAGTGCATTGTATGTAGTAGATGTGACTGATACAATGAAGGACAGATGAAATAGCTTTAATTCCTGACAGGAAAATGTTTCTTTTTTAGAGAAAAGAGGTTCACTAGTACAGGCTGCATGGGCCTTCTCCCACTGTTCAGTATAAATAAATTTATGAGTTCAAGCCTTCTAATTTACAGTTTATTTTGTTATTAGTCAGCAGGTGTCTGCTCTCTTTCCTTTCCCCGCACCAGGTATTTAGGGCATGGCTTTTACTAACATCTTTGAATAACCATAGCAAAGTCAATGGCTAGGGACAGACATTCAAAAAGCCTGAACTTGAATTGATTCAATCTTTGCAGGTTAGTCTAACCTGGCTAGGCTGAACTGGTTTGTAACTGCACAGACATCCAGGCACATGCCTGCAGTAGCTCAGGCTAGAAGCCAGGGGGTGCTAGAGCAGCCCTCCCATCCCTTCCACAGCACTGAGCTGGTGGGGGGAGGACAAAGCCAGACCCTGGCAGGATGCTTTGATTAGCCTAGCAGGGAAATGATAATTGCATTTATCACCCCCTAGCTCAGTGTTTATCATCCCATTAAGAAAATGATAGAGGGACATTACCAGCTACCTGTTGATTCTACCTATTGATTCAGCAGGGACCGTAGCCAGCATGTGGTCTACTATCTAATACACAGACACCTCCTCAGCAAGGCAGAGGGGAGGAGGGAATTCCTGCTTAGCAGGTAGTGGTTAGGGGAAGGGAGAGAGCAGCCTGCAGTTTGTGCTGGAGCTGTAGCTAGGGAACAGAGGGGAGGGTCCAGCCCTGCTGTGGAGCAGAGAGCCCCACCTAGTCCAGAGAGCATGCTGGAATGCTAGGGGTGTCTGGTTTACCCCAGCAAGGGGCCTGGGACAGACATTGCATAAACCAGTTTGATCCAAATCAGTTAAGTCTGATACTTTCAATCAGGTTTCTCTCAAACGGGTTTCAGCCATTTTCAAATGGGTTTATGTGCACTGAACATCTGTTCTGTTACAGGTTGAAGCCAGTTTCCTATCACTTAAACTGGTTTATGTGTAATGTCTGTCCCTAGCCAATGTGATTACCAAGAGGAGAGATGCACAGCAAGAACAAGGGTTGCAGAATAAGACCCTCAATCAAGTGCTTTGATTGGTCACAATGTTGCAACCAATAACAATGTATTCACTTTTACCACAGTCCATACATAATTGTATACTGCAGAAGTGAAAAGCAGGTATCTTATATTTTTTATGTCTGTGATGAATTGTGTTAGAAGAATATATCAGCTTTTGCTATTCAAAGTCTGTATCACTACAAATGACTTTTTGCTCCAGCAATAAAGAATAAAGCCAACATTTTAAAAACTTGATGGCTAAAGTTAAGTACCTTTATTTTTTCTTAGACACCTAGATAAATAGCCTGATTTTATTGTTCATGATAGTTCTCAGAAGTATTTATTTAGGAACCTAATTAAGATTTAGATGCCTAATTTGGTATATCTCTGTCTAAGGGCAGATCTTGGGGGCAGGAGAAGGACAAGGGGAGAGTACAGTGGTACAGGTGCACCCACCCTCTTTGATTGCTGGTCCACCCAAAGTTTAAAACAGACTGCCTGGCAGTGGCAACAGCATTTCTATTCAGACAGCATTTGAATTAACGACTCATTGTAATCTACCTGATTCCCTCTAAACTCTTCATTCCACAGGTGTTAATGACCCTCTCTCCTTTTTAATGGTATTGATCTTCTACTAGTTAAGCCATTCTTTCTTCTGTAGGTCTGATGTCTATTTGCTGCTCCTGGTAATGTAGCTCCTATTTCACAGCCCTGCAGACTGTTTTTAACTCTAGTTAAAACTAAGTCAGGTGTGGAAATAACTTTCAGTGAAGTGTTGAATGTACTTTCAAGATGCTCTAGAAGGCTTGACTTTATGAATCTGAAAGAGAAGTGCATTTAATTCTAATGACTCCACGACTAATGAAACAACATTTTTTATTATATTTGCCTAATCTGTTTTTTTTAATACAAATATATATTATAACAAAAGAATGTACATTCCAATAAAGTTGTATTTGTTTTTGCTTTGTTCTATAAATAATATAGCTCTAGGTCTTTAGCATATTCCAAAAGCTTCTAGTTCCTTTTTACCTGGAGAAAAATACGTACTGTTATGTGATGATGTACTACACCATGCACCCGTTTTTCAATATGCCAGATCTACCCATGCCCCTGTTTGAAACTCTTGGCTGAAAGCAGAACTGGTGCTCAGGTGAGTATGATTAGTCTGGAAATGTGGCTTTTATGTTCTTGTTTGAACCTGTTTTTGAGAACTGTTGTAAAGCAATTCTTTAGGAACAGAAGATTGGAAGGGACACTTGGATCACTCAATCCAAATCACCTGAAATCATGAGTGACTTGAATCTAGGTTTGCAGAGTATCTGACTTGCATCAGAAGTCAGCCAAATTAAGATAGCACTTAAGAGATTGTGAAAGCTGGAGTCTAGTAAGAGATAATTGTAGTGTTTCAAAAAAGGTCCATTTGCTCTTCTAAATTACTTCTGTATATTATCATTTTTACTCTTCAGCAACAGAATTAGGATTACACAACATAGCTTAGGTGGCTGCATGCTGCTTTTTTGGATCTTGCTACTAATACCGAATAGATACCATGGGACAGGCATGATCCATTTCTATTCTCTTGGCCTGTGTTATGCAGGAGGTCAGGCCAGAAGATCCCTCCAGGACTTTAAAAGTCTAGGAATCTAGTTTATTGGCTGGCTCTGTTTATTTGCTCTGCATTTTTCAAGAGATGGTCTCTAAAACTTATTTTCTTCCTACTCTTATAGTTCATATCTTTGTTAAACCCTACACCTCATTTATAGTAGAATGTTACTCCTGTCACCAGGCAGTTTATTTTTCCTGGGGCAAACTTGTCTCCACAGGAAAACAACATGAACAATCAAAGAAACAAATGTACAAACAAATAAATCAAAACCTGTGGTCCTGCCTCAGACTGTAACGGCAGCCCTGGTTTGTACACCACACCCTTCCCTTACTCCCTTCCCTGGGGGTTTTTAACTTCCTCTAGGGCTAGCCAATCTCCTCTGTCCACTAGCCCAGTGCTTCTAGAAAGGCAGACTACTACCCTCTAACTCCCTGCAGCTGAGCTCTAGTTCCTAAGCCATGCACCTTCTTATATCAATCTTTCTGTAACTTCTGCCAGGCCCAAAGGAAGCCGTATTATTAAAAAAATAAGTTCATAGTCATGAAGAGGAGGCAGTAATTGTGCATTATTACCTTCACAGTGCCCTCTGTTGTTCTTTTGCCAGCCGTAGCAGCATTCTGTCTTAGAACCGTAGCGGCAAACTCCAGCCCGGTTCACAGTCATCAGCTGCTTGTGAGCCCTTGAGCTGTGCAAGAAGCATAGTGTTAACAGCAGTAAGCAAAGAACATGTTTTAATCTATTGCCTTTGTATGGTTTAATTACTTTGCCTCCACTCTCATCCATATTAATTTGCTGGTATACTTTACTGAAGCACTTAGTGGGATCTGTAGAAGGGATGGTTTGGGGGACTTGAAACTGTAATGAATTTACAGAACTGTGTAAATGTTTTGTAATGAAAAACAATAATTGTTTTTTCTATTGACATGACAGAGTAGATAAACAGGGCCAAATTTGCCATCTGGCCTGTGTCAGTGTAGTGTCACAGAAGTCAATGAGGCTATTTCATGTTGCGCTAGATGTGGAAATAGTCAGCCATAACTTATTCCATAATTCTAGCTTCCCAATTTTAATGTTTATGGAAATTTCATAGATTTCATAGACATTAGGGCTGGAAGGGACCTCGGAAGATCATCGAGTCCAGCCCCCTGCCCAAAGGGCAGGAAGTCAGCTGGGGTCATAGGATTCCAGCAAGATAAGCATCCAGTTTCGTCTTGAAGGTGTTCAGCGAAGGCGCTTGAACCACCTCCAGTGGCAGGCTGTTCCAGACCTTGGGGGCTCGGACAGTAAAGAAGTTCTTCCTTATGTCCAGCCTGAAACGATCTTGAAGTAGTTTATGACCATTCGACCTCATCATCCCTTGGGGCGCTCTGGTGAACAAACGTTCCCCCAGATGCTGGTGGTCACCCCTGATAAACTTGTAGGTGACCATCAGATCACCCCTGAGCCTGCGCTTTTCCAGGCTAAAGAGCCCCAGGGCTCTCAGCCTGTCATCGTAGGGTCTGCTTCCCTGACCTCTGATCATGCACGTGGCTCTTCTCTGGACTCTCTCAAGCTTCTCCACATCCTTTTTGAATTGTGGAGCCCAAAACTGGACGCAGTACTCCAGCTGCGGCCTCACTAAGGCCGAGTACAGGGGGAGAATGACATCCCGGGATTTGCTTGAGAAGCGTCTATGGATGCAAGACAGCGTTTTGGTCACTTTACTAGCCGCAGCATCGCACTGCAGGCTCATGTTCATCTTGTGGTCAATGATGACCCCCAAGTCTCTTTCTTCCATAGTGCTAGCCAACATAGCACTGCTGAGCCTATAAGGATGCTTTGCCCCAAAGTTTGGTGTCATCGGCGAACTTGGCCAGTCCGCTTCTGACTCCAGTGTCCACATCATTAATGAAGATGTTGAACAGTATGGGTCCAAGGACAGAGCCTTGGGGGACCCCACTGGTCACAGGACACCACGATGAGTGACTTCCCTCAATTACTACCCTCTGGGTCTGACCACAGAGCCAATTTTCCAGCCAGTAGATCGTGGAGGACCCAAGGCAACAATTGGCCAGTTTCTCCAAGAGGTGATCATGGGACACCAGATAGAAGGCTTTTTTGAAGTCAAGATATATGACATCAATCTCTTCTCCCTTGTCCAGGTGATAGGTCACCTGGTCGTAGAAGGAAATGAGATTGGTCAAACAAGACCTACCCGCAACAAACCCGTGCTGGCTATCCCTTAAGATGTTGGCGTCGGCCAGTCCATTAAGGATGGCCTCTTTAATAAACTTTTCTAAGAAAATAAATCTGGTACTGAATCAGCTTAAAGGTGGTTACCATGTATTGATGGATCTTAGCATCCTTTGACTATCCCCTTCAATCCCCACCATGTTTGGTCCGCATATACTACAACTCCCTGGCCCCTGCATATTAATCTGCTATTTTTGTCAGTTGTTTTTTCCTATTCAGACACCTATACCTGAAAATCTTTCCATGGCCTGAAATTCCACACCTTTGCCCCTTTCTGTAAGACCCTCCTTACAATCCACTTCCTTCAAAAGGTCTATGAGTGTTAAACACTGCATCAAAGAAAGTGCTGGAATTCATTAGCAGGAATTTCCAGGCAAATCTGTATTTACAGGGCAATTTGTGGGATATGCATTAATTATATCATTTTATCTCCTTATAATGGTGCCATTAATGTATGTCACTCTGTACTGAAATGCAAGTCTATAAATACAGTGAAACCTTCCCGAGACAGAATGTATCATTTCCTGCTCAAGCTGGAAAATTTCTACTTGCAACATGATTTAGGGGAACCGTGTATTTAGTCTGTGGAAGCTGGACACTGGTCTAACATGGAAACAGAAAAGAAATTTGGGGCCCATCTGTAGAATCAGCTTGTATATCATAGAAAGTAATTACCTATTTTGTACATGTACACGAAGCGTGAGCGCCAAGCAGAGGAGAAGTGTAGAGCAGACAGCCCTGAGCAGAGGAGCTGGGAAAGTTCATCTAAGCCAGAACTTTTTCTATCTGGCTAAACCAAGACTTTTTCCTGGCCCTACCAGATTCTGTCTTAGACAGGTTTCACTGTATTACAATTGTAACACTGTTCTAATAAAAAACTGCTACACACATTTCTAAAGTACATATCCCCCCCAGGCACCATTTACATAAGTTAGTTAAAGTAAAAAATGATACTTTCAAAAACAGGGAATGATATTTCCCTCAGCAAAACTACTTTCTGAAATACGACTACTGCCACAGGGAGGCCAGCCAGGGGACCTCAACAGAAAGAATCCAATGGTTTATAGTTAGGAGATGGTTTGGAAAATGAAATACCTCTTTCTTATCACCCTAAAAGTGGTAAGATTTGGGCACTTGATTGGGATCTATTAAGAGCTCTTGTCCAAGAATGGTTGACCATCAATCCTGGGGACTGAAAGCATAGCATTCTGATTTTACAAGACCACATACAACCATTCTTCAGACAAATGAAAGCATGCATTAAAGCAGCAAGCATTTCCAAACAAAATTTGTATGACAGCTTCTACTGCTTTCTACATCAGAAGTCAATGCGTCACCCAATGACCCTCCCTCTTGGTATTTAGTTGGATTTATACAAAACAATCAAGTATTTTTAAAATTTTTATTTGGTTCCGTTCTTTATCACGTTTGAACAAAGTTGATTTGTTTCATTTACAATTGTGGGAGCTAAAAATTAAAAGCTAAGTATGTTCCACTTTACATCTCATCTAACCTCACTGAGTTTGTTGGGGTAGCCCTGCTCATGTCAAAAAGACCTTGCACAGCAAGGTTCGGCTTATAAGAAATATGACCTTTCAGTTACCTTTAAAAAAAATGCTGGACCCTTTCTAGAGGCGACAAGCTAACTTGACACAAGTAATACCTTTTTATGAAATGACAGCAAATAAATAAAAATAACTAAATAACAACTTTACAAACCCTCACAGATTCCCACTAACAATAGACCGGTACAGACTGTGCCTCATAAAACAGAATAATATTCTGGCATTAGCCAATAAAATGAACCCAGCTGATTTTTTTCAACATATCCTGCACAAAATCTTATTTGCTCCAAGTTCTTCAGTAAGATATCTGAAACAACAGGCATTGGGTATTTAGAACATATTGCTGGCAGGGGTAGAATTGAGTTCTGAGGTCTCTGGGCAGGAGCATATTCCCAGTCAGATTTCTCCATCACACATAGAAGAGAAGCTCTGCCTTTTTCGCTATTTATGGATTTAGGATTCTGTATCATGGACAGTGGGAAGGAGAGAGTTGGATAAAGAGCAAGAAGGTCCTTCAAAAAATGCCCCAACACCTTACTAACCCTCCAGAGATCCTGAAAGAAAAGTAATGCAGCCTGGAGTTACATGACTAACAGGGGAGGAATGGAAAAGTATTAGAGCCTGAAATAAGATGCCCTGTTGTCCCACGCATTATACATGAGAGAGAGAGGGAGAGAGAGAGAGATGACCTGTCTTGAAAAATTTAGTCTCAGTGGACAAGATGTGGAACCAAAATGGAGGCCTAGATAGAGGGAGTGACTTGCCCAAGATCAAACTGCAGCTCAGTGGCAGAATCAGGAAAAGACAGGCACCTCTAGTGTAGTGCCCTGCCTACCATCACCCAGTGGTGGAACTCTCCTTACTACAAGGGGTCCAAGGAGCAGCTGCAGTGAGGGCAGCCTTTGGCCATACAGCCCAGTGGGAGCCATACTACTAAGGAGCACACTGAGAGGCACAGGATCTCCATTTCAGTGCCCTCACTTTCTTGCAGATCACTGTGGACCACTCCAGCCCTAGGCACCTATCAAATAAATTCTTGTAGATAGGTTCATATCAGGCTTCCATCTTCTAAAACTCGTAGGCAATGGGAATGCTCAAATTGGATCCAAGCTTGTTGGCTCAAGCTTTCACAGCATGCTAGTGTTATTTAGCATAGTAGCTAGAACCAAGTGGGTAACCAGAACCAAGAACCCAGGCAGAGATTAGGAATTGAAGGTCAACAGCTAGGGTGCAGGAGCAAGAAGCAAATCCAAGATAGCCAACTGTGGTCAGGTGTAGAAGGTCTGTGGATAAAATGTCAAGCTGATGTCTAGAGCCAGAGACTAGAAACCAAAGGATAAGGCCATGAGTCAGTCACAGAATGATAGCCATGGACTATAAGCTGCTTAGTAGCTGCTTATAAATTGGAAGTTCAATCTATTGTACTACACAGGCAAGTGGCAAAGCAGTCCCTTAAATGAGAAGCTGGAGCCAATCAAGTGCTGAACAAAGGATAGCTGTTGTAGCTCTAGGTGGCTATATGGGCAAGTTTTTAGGTTCATACAGGTTTTTAGGCTCATACAGGTTAAAACCTGTCTATTACTTGTGGGTGAAAGGGCACAGTTCCAGGCTACAATATTTGTAGCTTTCCACAAAACTAAAAGCTCTCCCTGTTAACAAGAGGGAAAGGTTACAGGTCCAGCATTACAATTAGACAGTTGGGTGAAAAAGGGAATTAAAAACAGGAAAAAAGTATGCAGGTCATAGCTGGCATGGGGAGCAGCAGTACAATACATTTCCATCTCTGCTTCTTTTTTCTTCCCCCAAGCTGGTTTCCCAACCCAGGCCTTCTAGCTCGCTATAGTGAGAGGGCAGGAAGAGAGAATCCTGCATTCCTAATAGAACCTTATGGCAGTCTCTTCTGTATTTCCTTCCTCTTACAGGTCTTCCTCCTGTGAGAAAATAATTGGGGCCTGTATGCGTATCATTATCAGCTGCCTCTAAAAAGGCACTGTCTGGTAATTATTAGGAAATTAATCAGTGAATACAGAAGAGACTAAAAGACTTGTGCTCTGTTCAGCCTGTTTTATTAATGGTACAGAGTGCAAAGTGTAAAGTCATACATGTACAGTAGTGATTCTCAATTGTGCTCCTATGAGAACTTTTTTTAGGATGATGTGCCATTACTGGGGGAGGCTAAGGGAGTTGGACTTTTTGAAACTTTCCTGCAAAGTGCTTGAGACTCTCTGGGGCAGACATGCTGGGTAGGAGTCAAGTCGCAGGGAGGGGGGAGGGCACAGTGAAGTGCCTGGGGAAAGGAAGGCTTCCATGAGAGTGTGCTGTTCTTAAACTGGAAGATGGATGCTGTATCCTAGGCTCTTGAAAGCATCTCCTTGGGAAATCCTTCAAGGTTTCTTAGCTCTCCTGGGGACCCAGATCCCAGGATGGCATTGGTGATGGGGTACGATGAGGGTTGTGTATGTATGTATATAGAGGGAAATGTTGCCTTCTAAGGTTGGGGAGATGCTGTAAGGCAGGGACAAAAAGCCCTTGGGCTCCCCCTCTGCTCTGCAATCTGTGTGACTCTTGGTAGGTGGCATTCACAATCCTGTTGATCTAGGATCCCTAGTCTTCCTCCCCCTTCACCCTTGGATGAGTGAGGGACGATTACTGATCCTTGTGGAAAAGCCAGATTCTCTGGGAAGCCTCCAACAACTTTTACCCATCCTTTTAGTGGTGGGGAGGGTGTCTGTGCCCCCTCCTTCCTCAAATGGGAGGAACTAAGACTCATGCTTAAGCAACAGAAGAAGATTTGTCAGCAACAGGGCTAGATGAAAGGGGCATTTCAGGGGGAAGTGTTGGGGGAGAGGACTTGATGGCTTGGTGAGAGTCCAGGCTCTCAAAACACTCCTTGACACCAGCCCTGTATGGGTGCTTGTGAACCAAGAACCATTGTGCCTGCCCCACCATCCAGAGGCCTTCCAGGTGAACTACATGGATGTAGGCAGCTGAAAGTCCATGAGGACCAGACCTAACAGTATGGAGGGGCATGGGCAACCCCTTTTGCATGGACAGACAGTGCCCTTTGCTCTTTATCATGGTTGGGTAACTCTAAATGCTGCAGCATTTCCAAGGTACCCCTGGCCCAAGATGTAGCCAGGGAATCCTGCTCACGGGACAAGATATTACTTGACAGTGTGCCGTGTGTCTCTGTAACAGGGAACCCCAGAGCACTTTATGTTTGAAGTGAGGTCGGGTTAGATCACTGTTTTGGCTTGAAGTTTTCCTACTGGAGGACTGGATTGTGGCTATAGAGGAGGAGGGGGTCATGGGTGGAGATGCCTAGGTGGCACTTCCCACATAAGTGACAGAATCTAGCTCCAAGCTAGAGGGGCTGAGGCTGGTGGGGTGAAACTGGAGCCACAGGAGGGGTTCCTGCCAAGTCAGAGCCAATGCCCAGGAGCCAAGATCTTAAGACAGTGGACCAAGGATGAAGGTGCGGCCAGAGTAAAAGGGGGCCAAGGCTCTGACAGCTGAAGCCTGAGGGAGCACACCCTTTAAGGCACGGGAGGGCAAAATACAGCCCATGGGCTGGATCTGACCTGCCAACTGATTGAATCCAGCTCGCAGCTGGGCACCTGCCAATTGATTATATCCAGCCCGTGGCTGCCTCCACAGTACTCTGCATGGGGCTGAGCCCTGACTGGCCAGGACAGCCCATGATGCGCTCTCACCCATGCCTGCTAGACAATCCCAGCTCCAGTCAGCATGCACAGCTTCCTGGAGGGGCTGCTCCCAGCGCTGCTGCAGCTGCCTGGGTGCTGCTCAGGTTCCCCTGCCTCCCTCCTGCCCCTGTTGTGCTGCTCTGGACAGTAGGTAGGGTGGGGAAGTAACAGCGGGCACGGGGAAAGCTGCAGCTGGGCAGCTTCTGCCCCAGCATGCAGGGCTCCAGTTCCAGCTGCCAGCTGCCTGTGGGTAGCTGAGTGGGTGGACGGTAGCCCTGGTGGGAAGCCATGTGAGCAGGCCAGGGTTATACCTGGGGCTAGGGCAGGTGCGAGCAGGAGTGCAACGTTAGCTGCCCTGGGCAGGCGTGGGCTGCTGCGGGGGGGTGGGGGGAGGTTCAGCCCCATGCAGAGCACCATAGGGGCAGCTGCAGGTCGAATGGCATGGGGGTCAGACCACACCTGAACCTGTACCACCCAGGTGAGCTCTGCTGCATGTGCTCCTCACAACCCCCACACACTAGATACAGTAGAACAGACACCCCCAGACAGCAAAAATCATCAAGGGAAATATTGTAAATATAGTACTTCAGGAATGAATGGTAGCAAAAGACCCAAATGATGAATATTATTGCTCACACAAAAGACACCTTCTCTCAACATATTTCTGATGTTTCAAATACTACATGTGAAACTGCATCAGCTTGTTATAACTTACACTTTTTTATGGTATCAAAGATACCAAATCTAAGTAATTTAAAATGGCAACAACTGCAAATTTAATAAAAGGATTCTGTCTGTCCACAAACCTGACCAGCAGCCATTCTATCAGTCACAAGAAGGTGAAACAGGAGTAAGAACCCAATAGTGAGAAAAGGGTGGGTATGAACGTGTATGGATACACTTTTATGAATCTTCTGATCAGAAGAATAGCATGCCTGTGTACTGAATCATCTCTGCATTAGTCCAGTTAAATTTAACAGCTGAGAAAAAGAACTAAGAAACAGAGTTTGTTCAGGAATAAATCTTTTTTAAGTCACTGTATTTTGACAACAAAAAATCATGGCTGAGATACTGGACTTCCAAACACAGCTGGTGAACAGATTTAGTGCATTATTTCCATAAGATCTCTTAAGGATACTTATGGCCAACTCCTGTGCACACAGAAGCCAACTGCTTCTAAGGAATATGGGTTTCACTGAATGGCAAAAAAAATTCTCATTTCATTGAAGTTTAAAGCAAAACTTCCATTAACTTCAACAGGGAAGGGTGTTAAAAGGAAAAGGATTTGAAAAACAAAATGGTAAATCCTGTGTCTTTGCTGTGCGACAATTCATTAATCTGCACACGTGTCTGCAGGTTGAAGCCCAGTTTCTTGCATGCAAATCTGATCAGAGCAGATCCAGTTAGTGCTGCCCACTGCTGGGTGTGTACCTTGCAAATGGCCCTTAGTACGGTTAAAGCTGTGCATCCCAGCCCTCACTTGAAACCATGGGTCCCACAGAAGTCAATGGCAGAATTCCTACTGAGTTGATTCAGGCCCCATTCTAGTCCTAACATACAGAACTGAAAAGAAACTGAGCTTTTTAATTTGTCTCACAATGTGATGCCTCCGACTACTCAATGTAAAGATTTTATTGATCTTTTCTTCTCGTCTTATATTAACCATAGAATCATAGACAATTAGGGTTACAAGGGACCTCAGGAGGTCACCCCCCTGCTCAAAGCAGGGCCATACCTACTAGATCATCCCAGCATCTAGCTGGGTCTTAAAAACCTCCAAGGATGGAGATTCCACAACCTCTCTGGGTAACCCGTTACAGGGCTTTGTTACCCTCCTAGTGCAGCTCCCCTCCCCTGCCCAATATCTAATCTAAACTTCCTTTGCTACAACTTAGGACCATTGCTCCTTTTCTGTCATTTGCCATCACCGAGAACAGTCTAGCTCCATCTTCTTTGTAACCACTCTTCAGGTAGTTGAAGGCTGCAATTAAATCCCCCCCTCAGACTTCTCTTCTCCAGACTAAATGAGCCCAGTCCCCTTAGCCTCTCCTGTGAGAAATTATATTGTCAATAAGGTTAAATAACAGGCATTTTGTATTGATAATCTACAGGACTGAGGCCACAGTTCCCTACCAATCTTGGATTTTATATACTTATAGAGCAGGGATGGCAAAATATGGCCTGTGGGCTGGATCTGGCCCCGTCAAAGCGTTTTGTCCAGCCCACAGTGGATTCCTTGGTTTCACCTGAGCCCAAGTGCAGGAGGCAGGCCAGGCCATGGTGCATACAGCCCGTCTTGCTGCTCCCAGGCATGCAGCAGCACTGGGCCAGCACAGCAGCTAGACTGTTGCCTGGCAGCCCCAGCTGGCTGCCACTGCCGGCCCTGGCCCCACTGCCTGGACACCCCAACCCATCTGCCCTTAACCCACCACTGGGGGTGCCAGATGGAATGGGTGGGCAGGATCTTCATGGAGATCAGCTGGGACCTGCATAGGCACGATGTGTGGTGGGATGGATGGGATGGGGCCATGGGCGTGTTGGAAGTAGTATCTGGGACTGTGATGGGCCAGTGGAGCCAGAGCTGGGGAAGAGACGCAATCCATTGTTCACGCATCCCTGTAATGGGCCCCGGTCCCATGTGCAGGGTCATGTGGGGAGCAGATCACGGCTCTACCCCAACTCTGTGCTGTCATTGCCCTGTGATCCCAATACCCGACCCTGCTTGCCTGTCTCTGTCCTGGACACAGCTCCATGCCTTGCCCATTGCTCCATCCTGTCCCCCAACCTGCGTGACTTGACTGTGCTGGTCCTGGCTGGTCTCCATGGTGACCCTGGGATCGCAGGGTGGTGACAGGGGCTGGGGCTCAGGGCAGAGCCACAATCTGCTTCCCACTTGCCACTGAGGGAGTTTTGGTGAGTTGTTGGGGGAGGGGGGGGGCGAGGGGGGGGGCTGATCCAGCCCGTGACAGCTCACTAAAACTCCCTAAGTGGCTCTCTGCCCAATACAACTGCTTACCCCTGTTACAGAGCCACATATCACCATCGTGTTTTTTATCTTCTCTGAGAAGTAGATATGCCTTGGGAGCTAAAGAGCATTTCAGGCAAATTGTTTCCAAACTTGGTTTTGAATGCATAAATACTAGAATTGTAGAGCTACATAACAAGTATGCTATAAAAAACAAACAAACAAACAAACAAGCAAACAACAGAAGCTTGTATCTTAATTACCAGCCATCATCATATGTAGGGCTTTTTGGTCTTCCTTCCAGAAATCTCCCTTTCAATGACTGTCTGATTATTTTCCCTTTTAAATGTATGAGCTTTGGGTTTTCAAAGCTGATTCTAATTTTGTTATTTCCTGTCCCCATTTCTAAGCTCTCTCTACATCTTTGGAATCTGTTTTGTCCTCTCAATTTCATATCCTCTGCAGGTGTATTTAGCATGCTGTTTGAGCTTTCTATCCAGATGTTTAAAGTCTCTTTTTTCCCCCATTAGGACAAAGACACAGCCAACAACTACCAGGTACCTCTCCCTACTTCAGAACTTTGGTATGACAAGAGCGCTTATAGAGAAAACATCCGTTTAATGTTAAATTTCCTGGATTCATATTATATACTTAAGATATACAACATATCACTGTCTAGTTCAGTTAAATCAAAGAGATGCTTTCTGTTGAAATAAGATACCATTTTCCTTTCCCGATTTCACGCCTCTGAAGAAGTTTTAAACCCAAGTGCATAAAACCTCAAGAACTAACTAACACGAACATAATCCTTGTTAAAGGTGCCCTGCTTGAAGGGCAAATGTGTTTTCCATAAAAACAGGTCTGGAGTTTATAAACCTTGGTCCCCATACAGTTTCTGAAAAGCTGACCAGTTGACAACTTTAAATGTATTGGAACAGCACACTTCCACTTGCTGATCATAAACATACCAGTACAGAATCCTGATACTGAACAAGTAAACTATGCTGCATCTTGAAAATGTCATTGCTAATTGCAATGAATTCTCCTTGTAATAGTTATTACTTTATTGTGCTCTTTCTGGCTTTTTTATTTAATTACATAGCACTTTGATGGTAAAATCCTAAAGTAGTTGATCGGCTGTTTAATAACTATGCTCATTTTCTCTCAAACTTTCCGTCTCTGAACCTTAACTCAAATGCTACTCGTGCAGACCTTTAACAGTGTCTATTTCTATAAGCCAACACGAGACTAGAATGTTTCATAGCTGTCTGTATTTTACTGACCTTTTCATTCATCTATAGCTCCTTGAGTTTTTGAAGTCATGGAGCCAGAGTTTTCCCCAGTGTAATTCTACTGACTATGGAATTATTCCAAGGGGGGGGGGGGGGGGGGGGGGGTGGGAGAAATAGCCTATAGCCAGCTTACAGATGGAAAATTGTAATACCTTTATCCAAAACAGCACCATGCTCAGCTTCATGAAAAAAAGGGAAACAATGCTGAATGTAGTATGCTGTATATCTATATTGAAATCTACACCTTGTCAGTGGAAAGTGCGTGAGGATTAGATGTAGCTATAGGGCTTGGGGTTAAAACCCTTGAAAATGTATATTGATAAGGAAAGTCCATTAAATCTAGGACAGTTGTACTGTACAGTAAAACTTTCTGTCTAGGTTTGAAGAGAAGGAGGTGATAATCACCAACATACAGCTGCTTGTTCCCTCACTCCAAGTTCAAGGAAGACCATAGCCACGCAGAACCAGCTACTCCACCAGCCAGTGAGGTAAAGCTGGTTTGAAGAAGGAAAAAAAAAAAGCACAATTGTGTATAATACATAGTGCAGGTAGCAATGGCTTGTAATGAAATCTCAGCTCTGACCACACATGAAGTTGCAAACTACCCAGCTAGCTAAAATTTGCCTTTCACAAAAGCCCACTATCTTTTAATGGATCAGCTGAAAACCCTGGATCCAGTATTTTGCACTGTGTGAAATATGAGTCTGAACTGCTCAGCTTGGGTCCCTTTCCACGTTCCCATATACTTAATACATACATCTCAATACCATGAGATTCTTGCACTAAAATTGTATATACTTAAGTATAATACACATAAGCACACACATGCAGAAATACACCTTTCCTTATTTGAACACATTAACAGATCCTCATATATACTGGAGTAGGGGGAGAAGAGGGAAAACTTACCTGAAATAAATGAATGTGCATTCATGAATGGATCTACAATTTCAAAAAGGTGGTGGTGAGGGGGGAAAAAAACAAACAAACCCCACAGATGGCAAGATGTATCCTCCTGTTTAAACACAACACGTATTTTCCTCCAGTTAGAAAGAACCTAGAAGCTTTCCTAATAGGTCAATAGCTATAGCTAATAGCTTTCCTGGGGCTGTATTATTCAGTTGAAGATGGAAGCAAAAAACAAATAGAACTTCATTGGAATGAGTTAAAAGCAGGATCTTCATGGCCAGAAACAGAGAACAGGCAGCAGAATGACAAAACAAAAGATAGCTTGCTGGGTGGAACATCAAGACCATAAAAAAAAAGAAGAGAGGGTTGTTAACAGCTGAGGAATGAAGAGTTTAGTAGGGATCAGGTAGATGACAATGAGCCACAAAGTCAAGCAACTCCCTCAGCAGTGCCCGAGTAGAAATGCTGCTGCCACTGCCAGGCAGTTGGTTGTAAACTTTAGAGTAGAGCAGGAATCAGAGGGCACTGCAAGTGCAGCCCGATCCTGGATCCGCCCCTGGATGCCTTTAAGCAAAATTGGGAATGTGCTGCAGATAAAAAGAATAAGCCCTGGAGATAGTCGCTGAAATGACAAACCACCCTCAAGCTACAGCCCTTTAGTAGTCAGAGACTATTGGTCCCAATGCTTTCCCTCCTTCTCCCAAATGTTTTAGCCATAACCAGCATCCCATCCTTCCCCCCCATGTCCCTGAAAGCCAAGGCTGTGGGCAAACATCCACATAGGCACCTCAAACCCTCCAGCTTAAGCCCACCCCAATACACACATTACATATTGGTTAGAACAAGGCTGAGGACAGTCTTCAGGGTGGGGAGGGCAGATTTATGCAGAGCTTAGAAGACAGTTGTCAGGGATGGTTTGGATAGGGCTGACCCTACCTCCGGCAGGGGGGTGGACCAGATGCCCTCCGGAGGGCCCTTCCAGGCCCACTTCTCTGAGACTCTGGTTTAGAAGGGGCTGGCTCAGCCCACGCCAGAGCCGACCTGACTCCTCCACACACCTGCACCTCACGCAGGGCTGCCAACCCTCCTGGACTGGCCAGGAGTCTACTGGGATCAGCATCCATCTCCTGGTGACTACTGAAAGCAGTCTGGGAGATTTCAATAGGATATTTTAAGAAAAAATAAAAAGTCTCCTGGAATAACTTCAGTCAGAGCTGGCAACCCTAACTCTCCCACACCGCCCAGCTAAGCTCGCCCAGCTAAGCCCACCCAGCCCATGACCCCGCGCAGTGGGGTGGCGCTGCCCCCTTGGCAGCCCGCGCCCCTCACCTGGCGGCGGCAGCAGACGCCCCCGCAGCCCAGGGCAGCAGGGCGGCAAGCAGGACGCTGCAGGCGCCTGGCCCCATGGCCGGGGCCGGGGGCGG
>NW_005842312.1:1192256-1194739 GCF_000455745.1 Alligator sinensis
AGGGGAGAGCCGGCGCCCCGGGGCGCGGGACGGCGCCGCTCACCCGGCGCGGAGCTCTGCGGAGGAGCCGGGCTGGGAGCAGCGCCCGGCAAGGCAAGCGCCCGGCGGTGCTGCCCCTGGCCCAGGGGGAGAAGGGAAGCTGGGGCCGGGGGGCAAGAAGAGGTTGCACTGATCACCAGGGAGCCTGGTTTCCTCTGATTAAAAAAAAAATAAAGAAAAATTAAAGAAAGTAACCCAAAATCCACGTTTTCCCGTGATTAAAATCAAACACCAGTAACACACACACACAGATACACACAGATATAGTTCATGTACACACAGATATATAACTATAGATATAGATATATTTCATACACGCACACAGATAGATATATATATAGGTATATTTCATACACACAGATATATATACAGAGAGAGATTTCACACACACACACACACACACACACATATATAGATATATTTCATACACACACAGATATAGATAGATAGATAGATAGATAGATAGATTTCATAGACATTCGGGCTGGAAGGGACCTCATAACATCATCGAGTTCAGCCCCCTGCCCCAGGGGCAGGAAGTCAGCTAGGGTCAAAGGATTCCAGCAAGATAAGCACCCAATGTTTCTTTAAAGTGTCCAGAGTAGGTGCTCGCACCTCTGGGGGGAGTCTATTCCTCTTGGGAGCTTGGACAGTGAAGAAGTTTTTCCTTATCTCCAGCCTAAAACAGTCTTACAGGAGTTTGTAACCATTGGACCTTGACATCCCTTGGGGTGCTCTGGTGAACAGGTGTTCCCCCAGATCCTGATGCGCACCCCTTATGTACTTGTATGCACACCCCTTATGTACTGTCACCAAGTCACCCTGAGGCTGCACTTCTCCCAGCTGAAGAGTCGCATAGCTCGCAGTCTCTCTTCGTAATGGCATGTTATGTAATGGTGTTTCATTTTGATCCTGGAAAAATGTGGATTTTGGGTTACTTTTTTTAACCCCAAAATTTGGGGACTTTTTTTAACCAGGGAAAACCAGGATCCCTGCCTAGGTTCAGAGGGTCTGAGGGAAGTAGGGCTGGAAGGGACCTCTCAAGGTCATCCAATCCAGTAATTCTCAACCTATTTTGTTCCACGACCCATTCGTAAACATTGATGGCCAGTCCTGACCCGGTGCCCCTCATTCCCCACCCACTTCCCTCCACCCCCAGCCTCCCAGTGTGTGGGGCAGAGGGTGGGTATGTGGGGCATGGGGACCCCCAAGCAGCTTCTTGCAAGCTGCCAACCTGCAAGAGGAAAGCCATGGTTTCCCACGTTTTTCTCCTTAAAAGGAGAATCCATTTTTAAAGTTTGTTTGCATATTCTTGTGACCCATTTTTGGGTTGCAACCCACAGGTTGACAAACACTGATCTAGTCCAGCCCCCTGCTCAAGGCAGGAGCATCCCTGAATAAACCATCACAGCCAAGTGTCTGTCTAATCTGCTCTTGAAAGTTTAAGTATGGAGAATGCACAATTCTGTAGGTCAGCATTTCTCAACCCATGGGTTGCAACCTGAAAGTGGGTGGCAAGAATGTATGAAAGGGTGGTGAACAAACTTAAAAAATGGATTCTCTTTTAAAGGAGAAAAATGTGGGAAACTGTGGCTTTTTCCTTTTAGGCTGGATGAGTTGCAGCCTACATGGGGCTGCTTGGGGCTCCCCAGGCCCCATGCACCCACCCCTGTCCCACGCACTGGAAAGCTGGGGCAGGGGGCAGTGGGTCAGGATCAAGAGGCACCAGGTTGGGACTGGCCACTGATGTTTATAAATGGGTTGTGGCACAAAAAAGGTTGAGAACCACTGCTCTAGGTAGTCTGTCATAGTGCCCAACCACTCTCACTGTTAAAAAGTTCCTCCTTATCTCCAGCCTGCTGCAGCTTGAGGCCATTGCTCCTAGTCCTGTACGGATTGTGGAGGTTTTTGCTTTCCTTTGTAACCCTACAGTCACAGAGAAAAGCCCTTCTCCATCTTTTCCATAATCTCCCTTCAGATGCATGGGTGGATCTAAATTTGGAGAAGGTAGGTGCATGGGCTGAGGTGCCGTATCCTTTATAACACAACACACCATTTCCTCCTGGCAAAAAGAATCAAGAAGCTTTCCTTATCCACCGGGGTCTAGGGCTTCATGACTCAGTTTAACCTTATACCAAAAAAAATGCATCTCCATTCATTGGAATGAGCTAAAAACAATTGGCCAGGCTGTGAAATAGGAGCTTCATAGGGAGGAGCAGCAAGCAGGCAGCAGCATGACAGAACAAAGGCTGGCTGGATGGCGGGGAACAGCCAGAACATGAAAAAGAAGAGAAGACCCTTAACACCTGTGAAGTGAAGAGTTTAGAAAGGATCCTGTAGAAGAAAATGAGCCATCAAGTCAAGTGACTCCCTCACGGCTGCTTGACTAGAAATGCTTCTGCCACTGCCAGGCAGCTGGTTTTAAACTCTGGGTGCAGCAGGAA
>NW_005842312.1:1194770-1204509 GCF_000455745.1 Alligator sinensis
GTACAGTGTATCCCCCTTGGATTTGCCCTCCTAGGCATATCTGTGCCTATTTTCTACTATGGTTATTTCTTATGCTTCTGGGTTTTGCTGGTTGCCACATGGAGCTGGGCTGGAATCCCCTTCCCCTCCCCTGCTGCTACATGTCGGGGTTTTCTTAAGCCTTCCTCATTGGCATTGGGTGTTGGCTGAAGTCAAGACTAGGGATCTTGACTGGGGTGTGCCATTGCTCCTGCTGTGACTTCAACCTGGAGGTTCCTGGCTAGAGGGTCTTCCTTTTTGCTCAGAGACAAAACAAGTGCCATGTTTGGGGTTAGGAGGGAATTATATCCTATGGTCAGAGTGTATCATAGAATCATAGAAGTAGGGTCGGAAGGGACCTTGTAGATCTTCAAGTCCTACCCCCTGCCTGGGCAGGAGGAAAACTGGGCTCAAATGACCCCAGACAGGTAGGCATCAAGCTTCTTCTTAAAGACCCCCAGGGTAGGAGCAAGTACCACTTCCTGTGGAAGTTGGTTCCAGATCCTAGCCGCCCTGACTGTGAAGTAGTAGATTCTATGAGCATTCCTATACCTAGTAAACAAATTCCCTTCAGCTGTCTTTAATCTCCCTGCCTGGCTTGGTTTTACTGGAGTAGGTCTGAGGAAAGTGCATTTCTGTCATACACATGCACATCTCCAGAAAATTAGGGTTGTATTTGCATTTCTTTCTTCCATCTACCAGCATAGGCTGGTAAAGGTCGATGCTCCAGGTCTACTCTTAACACATGTCCCAGATATTTCCGTTTTCTGGACAACTTAGGCAATAAGGAGTTGTTCAATTCTCTGATGATTCCAGCATTTGTTATGAATTTATTCCATGTAATACCTTATGTTTTCCTGAGGCACTTGCTTTCAAAGGCATTGAGATATCTGCCTGTACCTTTGATGGGATTCCAACTTTCAAATCCATATGGAAATGATGTCTGAGTGGGAGATTTGTAGGTCAGCTTGCAAGGTGTAGGTCTTCAGTGACCAAATCTTCTGTCAGCTGGTGCTGCTTTGCCAATACATGACACCATTTACTTCTGGATGTCCTTTGCATGTCCTTTCCAAGGTGTGTGACTTGACTGTCCACTTTTATTCCTTTACGCTCTAACATAATGCTTGAGTTGAAAAGTCCTGGGTTTCTCATCAGATTTCTCAACTTAAGCAATTACCAACCCTCTTTATTTGATGTACTGTGCAAGTTTTTGGTCTTGCCTACTTGGGGAATTGACACTTGGAAGAGCTATGTCTTCAGCAACCTCTAAACCTAAATCTAATTCTAGAGTGCGGTTGCTAAGCCATAAGATTCTTGTGTTGTAGCTTTGTACACTTTTTCCACAATAAAGGAGTGCCAAGCAAGGGAGAGACAAGGGAGTGCAGCCTTGCTTGACACCAGTGTCTATGGTAACCCATTGCTGGATATTTTTTTGTAAATACAGAAGCACCTGACTCAGTCTCCAACTTCCCTTCCCACAGCAGTAACAGCCTGTAGGATTCTGAATACAAGTAAATGGTTCAGGTAAAAAGGATGGAAGAACAGCGAAGATGTGCAAAGAGCATCTCAAGATAGATGGGGTTGGCAGAGCCCTAGACAGAGTTTGAGGGCAAGGAAGGGAACCAGATTCAGAATCTCACTGGACTGGGCTGTGCACTGCTTTAGAGCCTAAGCCCATGAATAGTTGTGCAGATACAGAACTACAACATCCAGTATCTTAAGTTATCAATATCAGGTCTGACTGGATGCAGTGTGGTTTATCCAAGTCATCATAAGTAAGTGACAACTTGAAACAGTAAGCACTGGGCTCATGCAATGCACTGTTCGCAATCAGCACAGAAAGGAAAAACATCTTACAAAAATATCGTAAATCCAAATAACACATTTAAGGAATTGGGATTTGATGAAAAATGTAATTTATTGTGTTTTACATACCAAACTGTAATAATTGCAATAAGGGGTCTGACTCAACAGAGAATAGGCAAATCTGTGCTTTAAGAGCCATCAGCCCATGATAACAATTTGTACTGGTGTGATGCCATTCAGTTGTCTTATGGCTTTGTATAAAATATTAAGTAAGATTTGTCACACTGTTGTCAGCTATCTAAGTATTATTATCCTCAGCTTACAAAAGCGGAAGTGGAGGTATGAGTTAAATGATGTATCCAAAATCATGCAACAGGGAAGAATTTCTCAGGGTGATATCTTGGATCAACTACATAGTTGGGGTAGAGTTAGATAAACTTTTGAATGCAAGAATGTCTTTCATTTGAAAGCTTGTCTAACTTTGTCCTAGTTATGCAGTGAGTCCAATAGAAGATATTACCCTAAAACATCCTTGCCTCATGTAATTCCTGGACCATCACAGCTACAACATCACTCAAACACTTATCCAAGATCAGACCCAGGAAGGCTGTGGTGGAAGCAGGAGTGAAATCCAGACCTGCTGATGATCAAGGTCTCTTCTTTAACCAGAGGCCAGTCACTCTTGTGCTTTATTAATGACAGGATTTTAAAAGAAATGCCATTTCAACCCAGCATAAACTCCACTGAGCATGCTTCCTATAAGGTTCACCTCAAAATTCACCAAAATATCATATTTTACTCACAGCCCATAAAACTGTCAAACCCTTTTCTGTATTTCTCATCTGGTCTTGTGTTGAATATCCATGATAGACTTCCCTGCTGATTTTTTTTGTCATGCATGACTACTGACCTCCTCTCAAAATAGGCTTGGAAGGGCACCATCAAAACTTTAGAAAAAACTAAATCTATAAGAACAAGTGAAATATTAACATTATCCATGAATATTCTACAAAATGTAAATACTCTTGTTTGTGTACTGCATAAACGTGGAAATGGGATCAAGGATTCAAATACTGTCCTGGACCACAGAGAAAAGAAGTTGTTGTTGTTTATGTAGCTGTGTAATGGCTGGTCTGAAATACAGCAGGACATTGATTGACTAATCCTTTGAGATGGCTACTTCAGGTCAGTGTTAAGGTTTGTGGGTGAGACGGAGAGAAACTTGAACATTATGCTTGCCCACCTCTGTGAGAGACAAAGAGAAAAGTGTCCTGTTCAATCAATTTCCTATCGTTTCAGAGGTTGTACCTTAACTTTTAAAATATATATTATAAAACATGAAGCTTTCATTATACACGCATAGTTCTACAAATATATCACAATTAGCATTAGAGGCTGGGCTTGCCATTAAAATGATGATGAGCACTATTCAGTTTTATTGACTTAAGGGAATTTAACTTTGTGACTTAAGGGAATTTAACTTTGAATTTTAAAATTACAAGGTCAGTTACACACTATTTCTTTAAGTCTTTTAGAAATACCAATTTATGCATAGTAGAAAACTAGAAATACTAACTTCCAACAGTCTTTTTCTTTGCAAAAAAACCCAACCAAACAAAAGCCCTAGAGAAGCTGATCTAGACATGACATGGGATGTGTAATTTTTGTCAGTACATTGATATTTGAATTGACTGTTCCTTTTACACTTCATTCCTGGATGGTACTAAGCTGTTTTGAGCATGTCCAACTCCTATTGATCTTCAGTATCATGCCATATTAAGCTCAGGTGGAAAATTCTCAGGTGTCAGGGTATCGTCTCTTCTTCAGACCTACTTCAAAAAAGATAAAGTCAGAGGATTTCACCGTACAGGCAGTCCTTGACTTACAATGTTTCAAGTTACAACATTTCACACTTACAATGTTTATAAATTGACACCCGGTTTCAACTTTATGATGTCAGTTTTGACTTTACAATTCTTGATCCGATGTGACACCATGCCAGAGAACAAGTTAGCTGCATTGCTCATCTCCCTGGAGAACATCTGTCCAAACTTCCTTGGACACTGTCTTTAAGAAAGCAGAGAAGACTCCAGAAAAACCTGCAGCTAAGACTCCTGAGAAGACTCCAGCCAAGAACCCTTCAAAAAGTCCAACCAAGAGCCTTTCAAAAAGTCCAGCAGAGTCACCTCAAAGAAGTCCTTCCAAATCAATATGATTGCTATTTACAATATAAATACATTAATGTAGCTATATTACTCATCTATAATTGATTGAGTACAAAATTCTGGGGTATTTTTGGTAAAAATAAGGTATTGGGCCTTGGTTCAGGAACCAATCCCCCATTTATAACATTGTTTCTTATGAGAAAATTGGTTCCAAGTTACAATGTTTCGACATAGACGAGGTTTTCAGGAACCAATTGTGTCATAAATCTGAGGACGGCCTGTACAGGAACCCAGTGAAATGGATTTTATTCATGCTTGTCATCACACTGTGGTTTCACCCTAGACCTTGCCTATGTAATACTTAGAGGTGAGTGATGACCTTGCTTTAGTGAGACAAAGCCCTATCTACACTGTTGTTCCTTGTTCACCTTTATTACAGGTACAGCTGAATTGGGAAGCTTGGTTACAACACAATTAAAAATGGTGGTCAATAGTACTGACCCATGCTAACTCCATTTTACATTATAGTATTTAAGAACACTATAATTACCCTGACTTGTATAGAGTTGTATTGTTGGTGTTGCCTGGGAATACAACATCCTCAAACCATGTGACCTCTACTCTGCCAAAAAATAAAGAGGTTGGTTTCAAACACAGACCTCCTGTTTTGCTGTGGGACCAGCAAGTCAATGAATTTCCTTTCAGTGGAAGTCAAAACTCACAGTCACCCATAGTAACTGTTTGCTCAGCCAGCAAGGAGATTGTTTTTGCTAGTTCATACTGCAAGTTTAGTCAGAAGTTTATTCAGAGGACAAACAAAAAAAGTGAGAACACAGCTTAACTTCTCCACCCTTTCCTCTTTCCTGTATCATCCCCCACTTATATGCCTTGCATTAACAGAGGTCAGAGTGAAATATACAATAGACCATTACATTTCAGAGATTTGGAGCAATCATTCATCTGATCAGATCTGTCTGAGCTTTGGAATCTATACCTCTAATGTTGTTTCAGTGCCGGTGGGAAAGGTGACACAATATCCTGTGAAACAGGGGAGTTGATGTCAGTTTTCAGTCATTCACATTTAGAATGATTTCAAACAATGAGCACACAGTGATATCATATGAAAAATACATGTGCACCGCAGACCTCTTTGGAAGTGTTCACCAATGTCTTTACAGGAGCAACAGAATGTTTTAATTCTCATTGCATGCATTACTAGTCCATCAGAAAAAAGCATTTATCAGAAACTTATCCACAGTTGAATATATACCTACTGGGGTTATCTATAATTCTGCGCTCCACCACTGTCTAGGTTGTTATTTAATGTCTCTTTCTGACCTTCCACACTGATGAACTTCTAAACGTTTTTAACCTCTAGTGTGTAGAAATTAGGAAAGTTGAATGAGGTGATGATAAAAATCTCTACTCCGACCTTTCAGTTTTCCTCTACACACAAAGCACATAGGCTCAGTGTAAATTCCCCAAGTGACAGATTTACACTGCTTGCACATTCTATGGCTTCCTTTATTTGAGTAACAAAAGCCATGTTGTGGCAGCATGCAAAACATAAGAATCAATAATATGCAGAGGTTATTGCAATGCATCCAGGAGAGCTACCGTAGGAAACTGACACAAAGAATACCCAGCCCAAACTTCCTGGATAGAAACCACCTCACAAACAATACGCATGACCCAGGCATTATGATTCTAATAGTCTTGTACTTAAAAAGATGCTGCTGGGTTCAAAATGATCTGAGAAATTTTATCTTTCCAAGGACTGAGCGAAATGTGAATAACTTTATAGCAAAGGATGATTGTTTTAACAGATCACTGTTAAAACATAATGATGTAGTATTGGAAGGGGCCTCTCAGGTCAGTGAGTACAGATCCCTGTGCCCTCTCCATCTGCCTTATTCAATTTAGCTTTATTTATGAAAATATAGGGGTTGGGCTTTTTACAACAGATGTACATGCTCCCTGTTGCATCAATGTCAGGGCATAATTCTAAGTTTCACTAGCTGTCCCAAAGGGTGTAAGTCCCTAGACTCTTTATCAGAGGACCAACCCCATAGATAAAGGAATAGTACAAGTCATTCATTTCAGCAAGGAAAACAGTGAAGGATACACTACACCTAAAAAAGGAGGTGTTTGCAGGGAGTCTCTGTAGTAGTTACACAATTCCACCTTCCTTACGCCCCCTCCCCACCAACTATGGGGATACTTAATTAAGAAATGTCCTGTTTCTTATTAATCATTAAGAAATAAATCCTGAACACAAACTGAACATGTGGATTGATGTCAGTGATGTCCAGGGATCCTGGTTTTCTCTGATTTAAGAAAATCCCTAATTTCCAGTTTTAAAAAAAGTAACCCAAATCCAAATTTTTCCATGATTTAAATGAAACTAGATAGATAGATAGATAGATAGATAGATATTTCATTTTAATCACAACAAATTTGGATTTGGGGTTACTTTTTTTAACTGAAAATTGGAGATTTTTTTTAAAATCAGAGAAAACAAGGATCCCTGGTGATGTCATCCCTTGCCAATAATACCTAGTAATTGCTCAATATAATCATTTAAAAGATAATTTCTAAAATAATAATGGAACATTCCTGGGCATACATTTTTAGGGGATTAGTGTGTTTTGGGGGTCTCATATGTCTAATAATTCATCCAAGTATTACACTTGTCTTTCAGAAATGCACTAAAAAATATAAACTATCCTTAAGTATTCCTTGGTCATCTGATGAGGCTCCATCAACACTTACACATGCCAATTTATCTCTGCTAATGCCAGTGAAGGGACTGATTCTCTTCTTGTTTCCACTGATCTAAATAAGAAGCAACAACATCTGAGGTACAACCCCCTTTTCAAGAGGAACAGAATTTTACTGCTATAGTCCGCACAAGGGTCAACATGAACTCTATTTAGTGGTCAGTCAGCCCGGGGAGCCCAGGCTAAATTACACGCTATATTCCCCTGCTAGTGCCCATGGTACTGAAATAAATTACTGGTCAAGATCTCTATCTCCCTTTGACCCCTTTGTGATGACAAAGGCTGCTTTGTGTTTCAGAGGCTGCTAGTATGGAACAAACATTTTGCCAAAGAGGGCAAGTGTGTGATTGGGTTCTGCATGAGGGTTTAAGAAAAGGGGGGATTCCTTGCACCATCCTTCTGGGGTCTTTTCACAATGTGGCTCCTAAAGTCACATTTAATATATCCTCCAAAACTTTCTCTCACATTTTCTTTATTTGGAGACAGACCTATTTTTTAACTTCAGTGTTACCTCTGTACCAGGGCATTGCTGGTAACATACTGATGTATTTTATTTGAAATGGCAAAACAGAAAAATGAGATGACAGTTTTATTAATGGTAATGGAATGAACAACCCATTGTTTTATGAGTGCTGCTTATAGTTTTTTTCATAAGCCCCTTATGAGGTTTTAAGATCTTTGTTTCATTGGAGACCCACATGCTACTTCCTGGACTCCAGCAGGTTGAGAGGGATGCACTGAAGATGCTGTGATTGCACTGACAGGCACATTATGATTCTACTCCCATAAAGCTGTACATGTAGGTAGGCATGGAGTAGCCCTGTTGACTTCAGTGGGACTGCTCATAGTTCAAGGGTGTGTGGTGGAGGGGTTGATATCTCACTACAGCTCTACATGCAGGAGTTTGAGCCTGGTGCTAGACTTGTACTAACTGCTATGTCTACTTCTGCCAGCTGTAAATGGAAGCCTGCTCATTTGGGCTGGGGAATCAAAGGGAGCTGCACATGTTGCTAACCACATTACCTGCATGCATGCTGCTGGCTACTGAAACATGTGCCTTAGCCATGCTAGACCCAGGTGGAGCTGTGATATTTTTTGGCCAGACAAGTATAAAGTTAAAACATATGCTTAAAAGTGTTTGGAGAAGCAAGGCTCAAAGTCTCTTTGCCTGCTGTAGGAGGTAGGTCTATCTTTAAGCGTACACTATCAGGCCCTGTGTCAAGGTACACATGTGTGAATCTTTGCTGGACAGGCTAAAGAAATCAATATCCTGAAAATGTAACAGAAGAGCTTCAGACTAATATCTATAAGGACAGATCCATTCATCAGATTTCAAGGAGCAGGCCTTTCCACTGCTGTATTCCTTCCATGAGTCAGTATAACCTCTTCAGCCAGCTCTGGTGGCCTACAGCTACTATATCTACAAGCCCAGTCCTGCCTGTATTAAAGCACTGGGAGTTCTTCAAGTGACTTTAGTGGAATTTGAGCCCTGTAAAAGGACATTAGATTAAAGAAAAACAACAGTTACAGATATATTTTTCCCGTGTCTCTGGGACCTGCATGACCCCTATCTGCATGCAGTGAAACCCTACTTGCATTACTGGGGTGATATAAAACTGGTATTGAGTTTAATGGGAGTATTGTATCTGTAAAGTAATCAGGATGTGGCCCATGGGATGTGACTATAGGATTAGGTAGATTTCTTGCTAATAGAGAGTAATCCTGCTATACTTTACTCAGTCACATAAAATCACTACCATATTTAGTACATACAGCAGCTGGCAAACTCACATGGGGAGATTTCAGTAAAATTCCCTGATCATTAATAATGGGGTGGTTAGCACATTTTCTTTGATTTATATGTAACAATACCTATAGAAGTATAATAATAAGATCAAATAAACTCATTTTTTCTTAAATATTACAAAAAGAAGTTTCATATTGATTGACGATTATTTCAGCATGCTTAAATCAACAGATCTGTTTCTACTTTACCACGGAATTACCACTTTACCAAAAAACTTTAACACTCCAAGAGCCACATTTTACTCCCAGTAATCACATTAGCAGTGTCATAATAGGAAGTCAGTCAAGCTGCTCCTGTGATTAAGGCACCCCATTCTTCATGCCAAGCTATATATCAGACTCAAGATGGAGTAAAATGGAAACCTATGGGAGGGAAGACAAAATAAAAAGACAAGTGAGATTAAAATTCACAAATTTTAAAAGTTGAAAGAAGTGTCAGGACTCTCCACGCATTACTGCAACCGACACTCAATACATTAGCGTGACTGGGGCAGCCACCCTGGGGCTGCTTTTGAGGGGGCATAAAAATGACTGTTGCTGCAACTGGCAGCTGGCTATGCTGGCAGTGCAGCAACTCACATTGCCCAGGACAGGAGCTGCCCTGTTACAACTCTGCACTTCTATCATGTTTAAGAGCTCTGTAACTTTATAGTGCTATAAAAAGTGCTCTAAATGACAGAGTTGTAAAACATGCATGGAGCACTTCTGTACACATCCTCTGAGATGGTGCACTTTGCTGGAAAGTGGGATCTGTGAGTTTCAATCCTCTCAAGATAAGAAGGGCCAAGAAGTTAGGTATCTCACTTTCTAGGCAAGTGCTCTTACTACTAGGATTTTGGGCTAAAGCTTAGCATCATTTTCTCTTCCTTCAGCTTTGTTTTCTAACAAGCTATATGCATGCTCTTCATATGATACAATCCAAGTCTAGGGGTATAGGGATCTCTTCAGACAACCATAGATGCCTAATGAATTTGGATGGTTAAGGTGTTTTACAGCCACTGAGCAGTGTGACTTGGGGTTGGTCTGTGATTTGGGCACCTAAATTCCACATAAGTCCAATTGATCTGGATTTGGCTGTATATAGCTCTATACTACTCTTGGGTATGTGCAGCTTCATACATAGTAGCATGGCTCTGACTGAGCCACTCATTCCTCTTCCTGACT
>NW_005842312.1:1204540-1216771 GCF_000455745.1 Alligator sinensis
TTCCCTCAGTTTCTGCAGATCCCATACTTCCTGGGGCTGGAGGAGGTATTCACTGAGGATCATGCTTTGGAACTGAAATTCTTACCTTTCTTCCTTACTCCAGGCTGCAAGTTCCCATTTGCTTTACATAAAAGACTTGGGGGTGGGGGGCACGGGGAGGGAGGAAGGGGGAACAATTTAGGCCTTCATTTACTTTTTAAAGTGAAGTCCTTAAGTCTGAAGAATGAAGAAAGATTAGTTTGAAGACCCTATGTTGGATATTTGCCTACAGCAAACATCCAATATATAATGACCCACATCTGAGCTTTTATTTTCCCATCAGATTTTTAATAATGATTCTTATGCAATCCATCCAGGGATTACCATTTCCAGCAGTTTTCCAAATGGATGTAATAAGAGACTACTCTGTGGTTTTGACTGAATATTTTCACAAGTATACATTTCTGGTTTTTGACTTGATTTTCTTTGGTTTCAGGTCTGCTTGCCAAAAAGCTGTAGAGTTTTGTTATTATGTCTTTACATAATGAAATGGATGGCCATTTGCTTACTTGCCTACATGAGTCTATATCAAGAATAATTCAAGCACAGCTGATTGTCTTTATATTTAAACTTTCCCATATGGTAATCCAATAAAGGAATGTCTCTATCTTACAGTCTCTTTTCTGAGAAACTCCTCACTCTTGCCTTAACTTTAAAGCCCACTCAAAGGAACCTGACTTTAAAAAAATGAAAGAATATTGTAACGCATACCTTTATCATATTAATATGTGCTGGATATTAATTAAGTGTACTGTACCCCAAGCTCCTTCAACTTTAAACTTCTGCAATTGAGCTATTTTATTTAACACATCAGAATAAGTTAGTCCATTGTGTGGGGAAAGGCTGAAATACACTCCATCCCAATCAGAATTTGGGCTTTGTACCAACAGTTAAAGTAGGGTGGGTCAGATTGAATTCACCCCTGGGATCTCTGCAGGTAACCAGCTTCCATAGTTGCTCCTGTGGAATTCAACTATTAGCTAGAATAGTGGCTGCTGTCCCTTACCTTTCTTTTATAGGGTTTGGGGACAAAATTCAAACTGATCCCTTAGATGTCTCCATTTTAGTTTCATGACATCTACAATTTAAGTACCTGGCCTCAGGAGAATGATTTAAAGAAAGAGGGTTGACATCTAAACTGCCAGTCCAGGGAATGAGGAGAGGTAGGCATTCTCCAAAATGTAATTCAGAGAGCCTGAAGATGCCTAGGGACAGCCAATAGGTAACGTTCTAACTATTTATAAAAAGCACTAGTAGTGTAACTGATGGGGTACCAGCCCCAGGAACCAATTTAGAGTGGTGACTGCCACCACTTCCAGCCTGGGTGTTCCTTGCTGGTATCTTGAACTCATCCAGTCACTAGAATGTCTAGCCTCTTTTCTGAGGTTAGGTGCCTAACTAAATGGAACACCTTTTGCATACAGTTAAAGTATATATACTAGGTGAGGAGAACCCAGCTTCCCAGGTAAATGTTCTAAGCACTATACAGGTATGCAAAAGGTAGGCACCACCCTGCCCTGCCATAACTTAGAATGATAGGGCCACTGTAATTTGTACTGAAGCAATACTACCAGTGTTAATTATAGGTTCTCTGAGAACACCTAATGGATCATACTTCTCTTGGAACTTAGGGTTTGCAAACCCAGGAGTAATCTCCGGAGTTCTGTTGAGATAAATCCCACCCACCCACTCCACATGTCCACTAGTCTGAGCCCACAAATAAAGCAGAGGAGATACCTTAGGAGGAGTATGCCTTAGTGTTCAGGTCTGTTCTGAAGGTGTGTGAAAGCCAAAGCATAGGCACTTCATAAGTGTCATGGTTGGTTGCTGGAAAGACACGATTTCTTGGGGGTGATATTTTTCATTGGATCAACTGCATGGTTGCAATAGTTTTCAGGTATCACAATACCCTTCCCCAGGTCTCTGGGGGAGAAGCAGATACAGCAGAGCTAAGTAGCAGATAGAACCAAAGCTTGTATAAAACTTCATATGTAAATAAAAACAGGGTGGTTTTGGAGCACAGCAGTTTCCAGGTTGCTTTTTGGAACTTAGGCACTCACAGTCTGTCTAAATACTACTTAGGTGCCTAGTTGGCCAGTTTAGCTTTGGCCTTGGTTTATAGTTTTCTGTAAACTTGGGCCTTGAAGATTCTGCCCAGCTTGTCCCAGTGGCCACCTCAATAGCAACTTGTTCAGTGCCAGCATAGAGACCTCTATGTACAGGGGAAGTACTAGATGTCCTGTAGAGGTATGGTTGATCCTTTGGCTGCACACAGCTGATTGGCAGGAAGAGATTGTGGGATTCCTTTTTTTCATAATGCTAAGTTGCAGGAAGTTCTCAGATTTTGATTTAAAATATTACATGTCTAGCTCCTTTCCCTGAAAAGAAAGAGGATTAGAGCAATTCTAATCCTCAATTCTACTAAGCACTTTAGAAAGTGATATGAAAGACAGTAGTAATGCCTACTCTAAGCATTAAAATTTCAGGCCCCCAAAGCATTCAAAAGCCAGCTCCCAAAATCATGAGATTGGCTTAAAAATTGTGAGTTTAAAATCATTTTAAATAGTGACATTTAAAATAATACATGTTGAGTTCTTTTTTTCACAGTTTTTTTAGCTTGTAGCATAATTTTTTTCCCACAGGCTTAGACACTTTATTTAAATGAAAGCTGAGATTTTCACATTGGATTCTAGGTGATGGGGCTTTCAAGAAAAATAAAAAAAAATTGTAAAAATTGTTTACATTGGAGTTGAAAGAAAAAAAAATGGACTTTTTCTACAGCAGGAGGTTGGAGATCTAAAGATGCACCTCCCTCCACCAAATTCCAAAATGTATTAATTTTGGGTGTAACAGCAAGAGTCATTACTAGCTTAGGTTGGCTTTTTGCATAACAGTGGCATCATGGTGGAAAGGAATATTACATGTAGGATGGGAATGCAAATTTGTTTTGGCACACCCTGCAAAAAGTACTGAGGCAGGCTCCACTTGTTCAAATAGTCAGTTCTCTCTGTGTGTGTCTAAAATTCCGATTTTTTTCTGTTGCAACTGCAGTTAATTGATTATCAATTACAATGGTTAACTAACACCTTTGGAGATGATGATGTATCTATTCCACAAATGTTTGATCCAGGATACAGTAGAGTGAATCATAGATGTTTGCAGACTTTTATTTCCAAAGATGTTAGCTAACCTCCAGCTGGTTAACTTGAGTTACAAGAATGTGAAAGAGTAAACAGCAACGTGGCGAAAAGAGCCGAGGAACGCCACTTCCAGAGCTATTACCATATAAGGATAGAAGCTCTGGGAAAAAAACAAAACAAAACAGAGAGAGCGGCTGTAGGAGAAAGAGAGGGAAAAAGAAGATCCCCAGAAGATGGGAGGCTTACCTCAGGATTTCTCTCGATGCCGGAGAGAGTGGAGCTCAGAGGAAGAGGGGCGGATCCCCGAAGAGGCATACCACGAGACACGGCTGGCAGTTGCGCTGAAAAGAAAACAAAAAAAAAGAGGAAGAATGAATTGACCCACTCCCACAAGCTTGGAGAAGGCATCTGAGTGTTGGCCACAAGGATTCAAGGCTTCAGGCTCGTGCAGGATAAAAGGTACACGCTTATAGTAACAGAAATAAAGAGAAAGAATACAATGGGGTTTGAAGAGAAAATTCTGCCCCAAAAAGAAATAACCAGACAAACCAGAGTTAAAGAGACTTCGTTTCCTAATACCAAGATCAGCCCGACTGAACTGATAATAGTTATGTAAGAATAGTATATAGATAGAATTACAAAGTTGATATAATTGATAAGGTTAAAAATAAAAGAAAAAAAAAGGATAAATGGACCACTTCTGTTTAAAGATAAAGAAAGTTTGTATAGCGTTATAAAGGATAAAAATAAAGACAAGTGTTATTCTGCATCCGACTGTGAATATATATACATATCGGCGAGTGTGTGTGGATAGTCGAGAAGGCGTGCAAAGTTTTCCTCTATAATACCGGAACTCCTAATAGAGACACCAAAAAACCCCAAACAAACAAAAAACAAAAAACCCCAAATATATATAATAATCCTCCCGACGAGTGACATCATTAATTAGAACATATTATAATAACATCCAAGGCATGGCAGGCAGGAAAGTCGGGGTACTTATAGTTCTTTGGGAGATTATAAAAGATACAGAGAGGCATCGTAAGCTCTACCATCACAAAGAAGAAAAAACATCTAGTTTAGGCATACACCTGGGACAAATCTGATTGCAGCTCCTTCAGGCAGCTCCCATGCTATAGATGCATGTTGCTATTTCCTCTTTTGATTCCATTTCAAAAGCAGCTCTTTTATCATGCCACCCTTTCCTTTGTGCTGTTGAGGAGTTCAGAAGAAATGAACCACTCTTTTTTTCATGTCCTTCGACTAGCTATTCTTCTTGACAAAGCTATTACCTGCCTAGTAGCAGTACTCTTCCAGCCACAGCAGAATATTAGTCCCCACCTGCTAGATGCTGATTTCATACCCAGTCCTGATTTGGAGCTTGGAGAGCTAGGGCTGAGAGAGAGCCTGTAGTTTCCACTTCCTTAATGTTCTTTACCAAGCCTTGGGAATCAGGATCCCTATCCAGCCACACCTACTACTTGAAGCCAGTGAAAAAAGTCTGGACAACAGTAACAAAGGGAGAATAATCGAGATCTAATCACCCAACTCAATAGTAGAGAAGACCTGCTCCTCATGGGATTGTCCAGTTCACCCTACTGCCAGAGGCCTGAGGACGATTGCAAAACAAATTGTTTGCTGCTACTATTATCATTCTTCTGAGGAACAGTTGTCAGGTAGGTGAAAAACCATAGATACTAGCAAAGAAGTTTTCAGGGTCTGAAGGTAACAAGAATATCAGATCAGATTTTTTTAAAGGTCTCTGCAGAATCTAAGCTAATCATTATGTTACGTGGTTTGGCTGACTTGATGTTGGAACAGATGTGTGACAGGTACTCTAGTTCTCAGGGATGCTGTTTATCAAACAAAAGTTAAAGTATAACTAGGTCTATTAAGAGCTCTCCCATTAAAATCAAGCAGTGAATAAAGGTCACTGTCTCGGCATATGGAGGATTTTGGCACGCCATGCTAAGGCCTACACCTTTCTGCTCCAGAAAAATTTCTACACACCACTGGACGGGGTTTGGTTTTTTATTTACTTATTTTTTTAGTGTGGGGCAGTGGTGATCAATCATATGTAAGTGAGTACATGTATGTGAGTACTCCAAGTGCTCTGACTGAAGCACGGAGCGAAATCTGGGCTTCGCCATGCCAAGGCCTGCACTTATCCGTGCCCCACAAACTTGCTACTAGACTTGGTTCTGAGGCCCTTGGCAGCTTCCATCTGTCATGGTGAAAAAATAAACACCATCTGCACACCCAGGACCAGAGAGCATTCTGGGGCCGACCCAGCCTTTGGCTCAAAGAGCCAGGACAAACCCAGAGACTATCCCACATCCCTGCCTCACCCAGGACCACACTTATATACATATGAATGCCCATCACGACCCAACACTTAAAAAAAAAATTAAAAAATCACACCTGTGATGGACAGACCAGTGTCCTGCAAGGAGAGACCATGGGCAGCCACAAACTTCCCCCTTTTCCCTGTCAACCCCAGAGATACAAGAAAAGCCTCCAGGGCTGCTGGCTTCTTCATGCTTGAGCCTCAACAGTCTCAGTTGCCCCAAATTGAGTCATCAATGTGACAAAGTAATTAGCAGAGCTAACCACACTTTGTCATGCATTAGTAGGTGCATCACGAACAGGTCCAGGGAGGTGAGGCTCCCCCTCTATGCGGTACTGGTCAGGCTGCAGCTAGAGTACTGCATCCAATTTCGGGCACCGCAATTAAGAAAAAAGATGTGAACAACCTTGAGAGGGTCCAGAGTAGGGCCACTTATATGGTTCGAGGTCTGCAAGGAAGGCCTTATGAGGAAAGGCTGAGGGACCTAGACCTTTTCAGCCTCTGCAAGAGAAGGTTGAGGGGGATCTTGTGGCAGCATACAAATTCACGGGGGGGTGTGCAGCAGGGAATAGGAAATGCTGTGTTTACCAGAGCACCCCTTGGAATAATCAGAAGCAACAGCCACAAGCTAATGGAGAGTAGATTTAGGTTGGACATCAGAAAAAACTTATTTATGGTTAGGGTTGCCAGAATTTGGAACAGGCTTCCAATGGAGGAGATGCTCTCCCCTAACTTGGGGGGTCTCCAAGAGAAGACTGGAAAAGCACCTGGCTGGGGTCACATGACCCCAGCACTTTTTCCTGCCACTGGCAGGGGGTCGGACTCAATGATCTATTGAGGTCCTTTCCAACCCTAGCATCTATGAATCTATGAAAATGTGAGCTTTGACATGGGATGCCTTACTCCAGAAAGGGTTTCCTTCTCCCCTGGAGCCTTGCCACTAGTCTGCTTGGTTCTGTGGCTCATGGCAACTCCCATGTGTCCTGGTGAAAAGAAAAGAAAGTCTGCAGCCCTGGGGTAATGGGAAGGCATCACCAACTTTGAACTGTCAGCCTTCTGGTCTAACCTTTGGCCCACAAGACCCTAAGCCAAAAAGCTAGGACATATCCCAATTGTTTCTCACATCCCTTCCAGGATCACTCTCATATGCATACGAATGCCCACCACCACCCTACACTAAATAAAAAAATAATAATAATTAAAAAAAAAATCAGACCCTTAATAGACAGCACTGTGCCCTGCAAGAAGAGGCCATAGGCAGCCACAAACATCCCCCTTTTCCTTGCCAACATCATGCACAGACCCAGAGATAGACCAAAAGTCTCCAGGGTTGCTGCCTTCTTCATGCTCAGGCCTCAATGGTCTCAGCTGCCCCAAATATCAAAAAGAACACAAAAAGCCATTTTGGCCCCACCATCTTCCCCTTACAACTGAAGCACGAGCTGAAATGTGGGCCTCGGTGTGAAATGCCGAACCCCAAAAAGAGTTCGGCATGCCAACCCGAGCCCCACACCTTTCCGCCCTGGAGCCTTGCCACTAGTCCATTTGGTTCTGAGGCCCATGGCAGCTCCCATGTGTCCTGGTAAAAAAAAAAGGCTGAGCCCAGGGGTAAGGGGAAGGGATCCCAAGTCTTAAGATCACAATATTCTGCAGCAAGCTTCTACCCACAAACCTTCAACCAAAGAGCCAGGAAAAAGCTAAAGTCTTTCCCACATCCCTGCCTCTCCCAGGACCACACTCATATATATACGAATGCCCAATACCACCCATCACATAAAGAAAAAAAATAAACAAAAAATTAGACCCTTGATGGGGCCCGAGTGCTCCTAATGAAGCACAGACTTCATTCCCGAATGAAGCACGGGCCGAAATCTGGGCCACACCAAGGCCTGCACTTTTCCACCCCGGAGCCTTCCCACTAGTCCAATTAGATCTGGGGGCCATGGCAGCTTCCATGTGTTATGAAGGAAAAAATTAAATTAGTACGCACTAGGCCTCGCAGAAGTACAAGAAGCCTCACCCGGCCTTGAGCTCCCAACCTGGTGGTCCAAAACACCAAAAACATACCACAACACCGAAGCTGGCACCCTTCCAAGTAACTTGTGATTAGATGACCACACTAACAGGCACAAGTTTTGCCACCAACACCCCACATGAAAAAAACCCAAAAAAATCCAAACCAGTTGTAACCCTTGACTGATGGCCCTGAGCCCTGGCAGAAGAGGCCCTAGACAGCCACAAACATCTCTCTTTTCTCTCCCAGCCTTACACGCAGTCCAAGAGACACAACAAAAGCCTCTGGGGATGTTGGCTTCTTTGTGCTCGGGCCAAAACTGTCCTGGCTGCCCCCAAATTCAAAAAGAAGAAAAGACGCCTTTTTGGCCCCACCAACTTTCCCTTCCTCACAGACACGCCGAGTGCTCTGAATGAAGCACGGCCTGAAATCCAGGCCTTGGCATGGCATGCACTTTTGCACCCTGGAGCCTTGCCACTACTCCAACTGGTTCTGGGGCTCATGGCATCTTCAATGTGTTGTGGTGGAAAAAATGAAATTAGCATGCACCAGGCCTGGCAGAAATACAAGTAGCCTCACCCAGCCTTGAACTCCTAAGCTGCTGGTCCAAAACACAGAAAACACACCACAGCACCAGACCAAACCCAGTGCCCTTCCAACTCTCTTGCTATTATAGGAGCACACTAAGATGCATAGGTTTTGCCACCAACACCCCACACTAAAAAATAAATAAATAAATAAATAAAAAGTTTTAACTCTTGACTGATGGCACTGAGCCCTGGCAGAAGAGGCCATAGACACCCACAGACATCTCTCTTTTCTCTCCGAGCCTCACGCACAGCCTAAGAGACACAGCAAAAGCCTCTGGGGATGCTGGCTTCTTTGTGCTCGGGCCGCAACCGCCCTGGCTGCCCCCAAATTGAAAAAGAAGAAAAGACATTGTTTTGGCCTCACCAACTTCCCCTTCCTCACAGACACTCCAAGTGCTCCAAATGAAGCACGGGCCGAAATCTGGGCCTTGGCGTGGCCAGTACGTGGCTTATGCCTGTACTTTTGCACCCCGGAGCCTTGCCACTAGTCTAATTGGTTCTGGGGCCCATGGCAGGTTCCATGTATCCTCATGAGAGGAAGAATTCTGGTGGCCTGGGGTAATGTTAAAGTTTACCAAGCGCTGAACTCACAACTTTCTTGTCCAAGCTTTTATCTGTACACCCCAAGCCAAAGAGCCAGAACAGGGCACAAAGTTTTCCCACACTTCTGCCTTTCCCAGGACTATGCTCATATACATTGAAATGTCCAACACCACCCCACACTTAGAACCCCCCGCTGCCTCCCCAAAAAAAGAAAAAAGAAAAGAAAATCAGACCCTTGATGGATGGTCCTGTGCCCTGCAATAAGAGGCCATAGGTCTCCACAAACATCTCACTTTTCCCTGCCAACATCATGCACAGCCCCAGAGGTATAACAATAGGCTGCAGTGCTGCTGGCTTCTTCGTGCTCAGGCCTCTACATTCTCAGCTGCCCTAAATTTAAAAAAGATAAAGAAAACCAAGCTGCCTTGGCATGCCATGTCAAGGCCTTTCTGTCCTAGAGCCCTGCCAGGAATCCAGAGTAGCTTATCATGAGTCCCTGGTGCCTGGGGACCAACACTTGCTTTTCCCACCCCCCTCAATCGATGAGCAATTGCTGGGCCAGGGGTTCCCTAGCAGCCAATTGCTGAGTCTGAAGATACCAGAATGAAACCGGAAGTGCCGCTGGGACTTCTGCATGCCGCTTCCGAGCATCCCTTATAGGGCCCATTTAGCACCCTCCTCTAGGCTAGCACTGAGGGACCATGGCCTCCTCCCACCCCCCGCATCCTCCCTCCATCAGTATGCCATTGGTGTCTTGTATATAAGGAAGCTTAGATGTATTTTTACATTTTATGTTGACAGAGTATCATTCTAGTTAAATATTCCACTGAGACAAGGTAAGGTTAATACAAGAATTTTGTGCTGTGTGAAATGTCAATATCTTCTGGAGAGATACTTGCCTGTTTATACTCAACAGGACATTCATCTTGCGGGTGGCTAGAATTTGCGCTTAAACTGTCATAATTTCTAGTGTGTATATGTTTTTAAGGATGTATATGGTTTCACATTAGGATGGTATTCTTTGGTCTTAGATGGTTATTTCATTGAGTTCCTTTAACTTTTATGTTAACTGCAAAGGAAAGACTGGTACAACAGATAGGGGTATATGCTTGTCATTTGCATATTATATTTTTTGCTGTTTTTAAGCTGGTGTCAAGATTATCTTTTAGTTGGTTTGGTTTTGTTTGGTTTGGTTTTTACTTTGGAAATGTCATTCTTGTCACCTCTAATCAGAAACCTATTGGGAACAAGAGGCTGAATGGGAAATAAATACAATTGCTTCACAGCCAAGACCTTTCATACCGATCTAACCAAAGTCAAAGTTTACAGCTCAGTTACATCAGTATTTTTGTCATCGATATTATATATCCATTCCTGTCTTTTCATTTGTTAGGTAGCCACAAATCAAACCAGTGAGTGACATTTTGTGTTGTAGGGTAAGTATTCTTGTGAACAAGAAAAAACTTTCTATTAGAGACAAGTCCAGTATCCCTTATTCACATGAATATTGCCATTAGTATTGCTAACGCCACACATTCAACAATGATCAGTTGGGTCCAAAAATACTGAGACTGGCTTAAGTCATGGTAACAGCAACAAAAGTGGTGTCTTCTTTATTACTTGAGCTTTAGTGATCATCTTTTCAAGCTTTTTCCCTGCAACCGTAAGCAGGAAGTGACACTATATTTTCCAGAAGAAAAGTGAGATTTTCATAATCATTTGCCAGGAGTTGTGGCCTTCAAGGAAAAAAAACTCCTGTATACTATGGTTCTTGTAAGAGATGGCAACACTCTTTTCACAGACTGCTCATAGAAAGGTTGCAGCATTGGATTATAAGGTAAAGAGAAGAAATATTACCTGTTTTCACATAGTTGTAAAGTTCAGTCATAAACAAAACATTCAGTTTAAATGATAAAATGCTTCACTAGAAATAACCTCTCTTCAAAACCTTACTTTGGTATTTGGTTCACTTTGTGGGCTATATTTTACCCTCTGGCACATGTATCTAAGAGAACCATTTCATGAAATCTCATCAACATAAATTTATATTAATAAAAGCAAGGAAAGCCACAGAATAGGTTTATAGCTCACAATCTGTAATTCCACATGAGGTAATAAATTGCATTTTAGTTATCCTTAGTACCTTAATGTACCGTTTTGTATTGCTGTTCAAAATCAAGGGCGTCATGTTTGTGGGGCTGAAGTCCAAGTTGTACTTGCATATTTGATTAATATTCAGAAGAACAACAAGAATTTACTGGGAGCTGACTAGTATTACTTCAGCGGCCAACAAGAAATGTCTGGCATAATTAGAATTTATATTACTATACTACTGAAAATATTAAGGATATCCTAGATAAAATAGAGGGTTCTTATTTTCCACTTCATTAAAAAGAATGAACAAGATTTTGGGAATCAGTATTTATAGCTACAAAAAAAATTACTAGCAATAAGAAGTGCAGGAGCTGCTGTGTTAATTAGGCAAGCCTTACAGCTATAATTCCTTCAGAAGATTAAATAGGCAATTTTAGTTATATTTTTCAAGTCAAACTTGTTCCAAGTAAATTAGGAAAACATAAATTAACATGGGTGTGAAGAAGAACAAACTACAAGCAGATGATTTCACAGGAGAAATGGTAGAAATACAGGTAGTCCTTGACTTACAACGTTTCAAGTTACAACATTTCACACTTACAATTGTGACCGATGGGACTCGAACACCCGATCTCGAGTGACCTTACCACGTATGGTGGGGGATGTTCTCCTTGTCTGCTTTGGTTGCTGTTCAAGTAGCTGTTCTCTCCTGAGGCAGACCGCCCGTATCTCGCCTGCCATGACTTTGAATATTCCCAGTGGGGGCTGCCTCCTCAGGGTCACTCGGTTGGGTGCAGTCTGCTCGATGGTCACTTACGGGGCTCCGCCACCCCTACACCCCGTCCTTACTCCTCCTTTCCAGCTGGATGGACCACGTTGCTCCTCCTTGGTGGTGTCGAAGATACCAGTATGCTCCCTGGTCAGGATCTATTCTTTTATGCCCGCCCAAATATCCTCGGTGATTAATGCCCTCTCCTTAACTTCCCCCACCCCTTCACTCGGGGAAAAATAATGAAACCACCACCGCCACACTACTATCCGGAGGCCTCATGCTTTTCCCTTTCTTATACTTCTACTCCCACTCTCCACCCCTTCGCTCGGGGAAAATTAAGACTGAACTTACAAAGAAAAAGATAATTATCTTGTAGGCCCCTTGGGGATCCCTAATAATCCCCTATCTATATTTCTGGGGCTCTCACGCCCTTGAGGCTTTCCCCTTTAAACACGGCTCCACCATCGTTCCCCACCGTCTCCTCTCTCTGGGCTGTCCTGAGCTGCTTACCTCGGGTATTCCCCACCTGGTTTTATTCCTATTCTCACTTCAGGGCCCATGCCCCCTTCTACCCAGGTTTCCCCTGTTGTTCCCCTCGAGGTCTTCTCTACCGGGCCGGCTCTTCCTCCTCCCAGTCATTCCTCCCCAGCTCCCACCTGGTATCCTGTGTGTCACTGCGGGCTTGCTCCTCT
>NW_005842312.1:1216802-1227344 GCF_000455745.1 Alligator sinensis
TCTGCCATCTCCAGAGGCTGTTCTGGTCTTCTTCTGTCCCTGTCAATGCGTGCTTCCCTGTCATCAGCACACTCCTCTTCAGAAGCCTCTTCTGGCTCCTTCTCTGAAGCCCCGTGCTCCCTGGGCTTCTCCGCGGGATTGTTTGCCTCCCACACATCTCTCTCTCTCTCTCTCTCCCCCTCCTCGCTGCTGGCTGCCATCTTTATCTTCGCCGGCCAACGTTTGCAGCTGATGTCATCAGCTGGTCTTAATTGAATAAAGATGCAGCTGATGAGCCGCGCAGATTCCCCTTCTTGCTCCCGTTCTGCTGCTGATCTCGCTGCGGGTAAGTGTTTTCTGTTTATTTCCTTCTTTTGTTTTATGGTGTCTCCTCCTTGCTCCTCCCTGTGACAACAATGTTTATAAATTGACACCCGGTTTCAACTTTATGATGTCAGTTTTGACTTTACAATTCTTGATCCAATGTGACACCATGCCAGTGAACAAATTCACTGCATTGCTCATCTCCCTGGAGAACATCTAGCCAAACTTCCTTGGACACTTTCTTTAAGAAAGCAGACAAGACTCCGGAAAAACCTGCAGCCAAGACTCCTGAGAAGACTGCAGGCAAGAACTCTTCTAAAAGTCCAACCAAGAGCCTTTCAAAAAGTCCAGGAAAGCCACCTCAAGGAAGTCCTTCCAAATCAATCTGATTGCTATTTACAATATAAATACATACGAGTCGGCAGCAATCCGATCCAGCTTCGGATCCAGCTGCTTCAGATGTCCACAATCCAATCTGGAGCTCTGGACCGGGTTTCTGCCTTGATCTGGCTGAAGCGGCTCTGAAGCTTCCGAGCTGCCTCGGAGATCTGGCTATAGGGTATAATGGGGAATCAATGAAATATCTATAACTTTGTTGTTTTTTGTCCGAGTTGGATAAAACATGCAGGGATGGTAGCCTCTGCTGAGAGCATGAAATTTGCTAAGTTTCAAGAAGATCAGTGCAGGGGTTTGGGGGGAATTGTACCCCAAATTCTTGAAAGCCAAACTCATGTCACGGCTGTGTGTTACAACACGGTGGTCAAAACTGCAGGGCTGGTAGCTCTTACTGAGGCCACAAAGCCTGCCAAGTTTCAAGGAGAACAGTACAGGGGTTTGGGGGGAACTGCCCCTCAAGCTGAGGACAAGCGCAACTCATGCCATGGGTGACCCTGTGTGTATTAAGGCACAGTGGGTGACAGCTGCAGAGGTGGTGGCCACTGCTGAGGCCACGATGCCTGCCAGCTGTCGAGGATATCAGTGCAGGGGGGTTCTGGGGCCCTGCACCCCTAGCTACTGACAGGCAAAACTTGTGCCAAGACTGTGTCTGTCTTGGGGCAGTTGATTGTCTGTATTAAATCTTTCCTCTCAGCCTGGTTTTGTAGGTGCCAATTGATGCTTGTTAAGTCATATGTAGTAGCTAGGTCCTGTGTATTGAGTCCCTGGTCCCTGAGTGAATCATGATTGATTGATTGGTAAGTGGTAACACAGCAGCTTTGTAGCCAGGCCCGCAGTAGTGTCTCCCCTCCGCGCCCCAAGACAGACACAGTCAGTCCCACAGCACCCATGGCACCAGTTTTGCTTGTCTGCAGCTTGAGCGGCAGTTTCCCCAAACCCCTGCACTGATCTTCTTGAAATTTGGCAAGCTTTGTGGGCTCAGTAAGAGCTACCAGCTCTGCAGTTTTGACCCCCCTGTGTTTTAACACATACACGTGACAGGAGTTTTGCTTTCAATAATTTGGGATACAGTTGCCCCCAAACCCCTGCACTGATCTTCTTGAAACTTGGTAGACTTTGTGACCCCAGTAAGAGCCACCATCTCAACAGTTTTCACCCCACTATGTTGTAACGCCTAGACGTGACATGAGTTTTTCTTTCATGAATTCGGGGTGCAGTTTCCCCCAAACCCGTCCACCGATCTTCTTGAAACTTAGCAGGCTTCATGCACTCTGCAGAGTCTACCATTCCTGAAAATTTCATCCACATTGGACAACAAACAACAACGTTATAGATATTTTATTTTTCCCCATTATCCCCTATGGCCAGATCTCCAAGGCGGCTCCGAGGCGACTCCGAAGCTCTTCAGAAGCTCCGAACTGCTTTGGGAAGCCAAACAAGGCCAGCACTCTGACCCAGATGTGCTGCTTCAGACCCCGAAGCATCCAAAGCTTCTCTGGATCCAAAGCTCTGTCTGAAGTCTCGCACAGGTCTAGTATTGGGCCTTGGTTCAGGAACCAATCCCCCATTTATAACATTGTTTATTATGAGAAAATTGGTTCTGAGTTACAACATTTTGACTTAAGACGCAGTTTTCATGAACCAATTGTGTCATAAGTCTGAGGACTGCCTGTATGCCTTTCTATCAAACCCTGAGGAAGAAAAATGAGCACTTTTTGTTATACCCAAGTTTCCTCATTTGACCAGAAAAAGGAACCATGGATGGAATTTCTGGCACTTGGTTGTGATTTGTTTGCCTTATGGGCTGTGTGTAGATGAAACGAGAGGCGTGTTTGCACAACACTTTAAAGCAGGCTAAATGCTTTTGCACCGCTTTAATGTGGTTGGTGTTTGCATGCCTCGGTGGCATATTGCGCATTAATTTCAGCTGCTGTAGGAAATTTGGTGGCATAATGCACCTTAAATGACTTGGGGCTCAGTCAACCTCAGAGCAAAGCACCAGGCTCCGTGCAGCTCCACGGCTCTGCAGTAAACTCTGCAGGCAGCCTGGCAGCAGCCCGAGAAGGCAGCTCTGCCCAAGAAAAGCAGCGAGCCTGATCTTTTTTTTCTTTCTTCCTCTGGAGCCTGCCTGCCTGCCTGAGCTGCACAGGGGCCCAGTGCTTCCCTCTACAGCTGCGGTGCCCCCCAGGACTGCTCAAGCCAGGTGTCTGCGGGTGGATGCTGCCTGGGTGGGGGCACAGCTGCTGTGGAGGGAAGCACCAGCACCCCTGCAGCCCAGGGACCGCTCCGCCCACTGGCCGTGACTGCATGTGCAGCTCAGAGTGGACAGTGGGAGGGCTGTGATGCCTCAGGCCCTATCCCCACCATCCACTCTGAGGCGCGTGTGCACCCGCTGGTATAGAGCTGATGCCAGAGCCCAGAGCAGCTGTTTGCAGCCTCCCGGCTGCAGCTGGCCCAGGCTCTGGTAGCTGCTGCCAACCACGGAGCCCAGGCTGCTTGCAGCAGGTCTTGTAGCTGAGACAGCCTGACTCCCACCTGCTCTGAGCCCAGCCCTAGCCTAGCCCAGCCCACCACCAGGATGAGACTGGTGCCTTGCCAGGAGCACCACACGATTTGTGGGCTTAGCTGTGTAGGGTGGGTGGGTAGTTGGTCTGATGTGCAGGCTCTGGGCTGGGGCCTCGGCCAGCTGCACTGCAGCCTCGGAGCTGGCTCCCCGGGGAAGCACGGGGGCTCTGGCGGGACCCCAGGATTGTTGGGTCGGACTTTGTCCAGTGGCCCAGGAGCCCGGCTCCATGTGCCTGCACATCTGGGTCTGTGTGTTTATCAGCCTCTGTCTGGTTCTGTGTGTCTGTGTGCACACACGTGTCTGGTTCTGGATGATTGTATGCATGTGTCTGTTCTAGGTGTGTTCTGGTTCTCTGTGTTTGTGCACGTAGTTCTCTGTGTGCATGTGTGCGTGTCTAGTTCTGTCTCTGCTCTCCTTTTTCTTTCTCTCTTTCCTCTTTCTCTTATTTGTCTCATTTTTCTCTCTCTCTCATTGTAACATGCTCAACAAAAAAGGAATACACAACAACAAAGACAACATTTATGATTATTAAATATACTGATATGCAGTGCATTCTGCCATGTACCCCCCCCACCCCACCCTGGCCTTCATTTTGTTTTTCTGGCATGCCAGCACTCTGGCACCTTCCAAGGTAGACTTTGTGGGTTTTTCGGCACCCCAGCCAAAAAATATTGCCTACCCCAGTCTAATATATATCTTTGCAACCCTGTCATTACATTACAGTTGTGTGCTATATACTGTGCCCTAAGGCATTTGGACACTAACCAAATTTAACAACAGTCAATCATATTGTATCTCGATTATTATAATCCCCTCTTTGATAGATTTCCTAAATCTCTGTTTTCCACATGGCCTAGGACTCAGAATGCTGTTTTATTTTCTTGCAGTAAGAAGTGATCCCGTCTTACATCATCCAACGTATTCACATCCTGTCACTTTACCTCATATATGATACTCCAGCTGACCTCTCCAGCCACTCCCATATCCTGCTCCTTCAATTTTAACTAATCTAAATGGAATTTTTTCCTGTAAACCCCACATCTAGTTTTTACATTTCATATGTAAACCATTTATTTCTTATCATCATATATTTAAGTGCATATGTTGTAATGTGTTATTAAGCATATTTTCTTGCTCATATCTGGTTAAAATCTATCTGTAACTAATATCCAGAATATGAAACATTAAAGGGTTAAATTCTAAACCATCTCCAGTTTAGTCTCTGCCTTTTCCAGTCTAACATGATTGGGCACAGAGAGGTATTCCACTTTGCCTGGCTAGATGCATCATTTTCCTATGCTTTCAGTGTGGGACTACCACTTCTCTAGAAGCATATTCTACTTTGTCCTGCAGTATAGAACAGCTCTCTTACTATTTCATTTGGAGATGGTTCAGTGCCTCCAGAGGTGAATCTTCCTTTTCCTTCTACACTTGTCCATTCATTTCAGTGAGGAGTTCTAACCTGTGTCAAGATGGGCCCACCTGTTTGGAATTGCACTTCCCCTGATGTCTTAGCAGGATTTCTGACCTGATCAAGGAGATATCTAAGTAGACCTACCTAACAGACAGCATTCCCTGCAGTGTAATGTGCCTCTGCCTCTTCCTTTTCATCTTCCATAAGTAAACTAATGGCTAGAGCCCTTGCTCAGGGCATGGGAAACCTGATTTCCACATCCTCCCAAGCCTCAGAACCTATATCTTTTATATGCCAACACGGCATTCTGATCAACAAGCACCTCCTATTCAAGTTGCTCTGAACAGCTAAGATAGAAAAGCCATGGTGCCAGAAGGCTAATGAGAAAGTGGGAGATGAACTCTATGGGCCTGGAAAGTGGGCACTGCCTTGGCAGGGATGGCAATGGCTCTTGCTCCAAAGGCTGTTTATGCATTTTACTTGGTGACTATTTAAGGTCACCCTATTTACCCTGATGTAAACCTGAAGTAACAACACTGTAAGTAATGGCACTATTTTATGTGACAGTTTAGTAACAATAGCCAGGCACTGGTGCATGGGAGTTGCATTAATGCAAGTGATAGGGGACTCTGACATACAGTGCATGGAGTGATCTGCAAACAGGTGGATTACCACTGAACTCTTCTGTGTAAGCTGGACGTGCTGAGATGTGCCATGGGAGAAGTGTAATTTCTGGAGAGATTTGCCAGCGGACACTCAGCCAGTGAGTGATCAGGTGGGACAGGCTAGTAGCAGAGAACTATTGAATATTCAGTAGGCCTGTGCGAATAGGCAACTATTCGATTCGGATTCAGATTCAGCTGATTCAGATTCAGCCAATTCAATTAATAGATTTGAATTGCTTTTCTGATTTGCTTTGGCTCAGTCGATTTGGAAAAGATTCCAAGCTGATTCAGAGAGATTTGGAAATTCGGCCATAGGGTATAATGGGGAATCAATGAAATACTATAACTTTGTTGTTATTTGGATGATTCATATGAAACTTGTAGGGATGGTAGCTGCTGCTATGGGCATGAAGTCTGCCAAGTTTCAAGGTGATAGGCACAGAGGTTTCTGGGAAACTTCACTTCAAAGCCCTGAAAGCAAAACTCATGTCACGTGTGTGTGTTAAGCCACAGCAGGGTGAAAACTGCAGGTATAGTAGCTTGTGCTGAGGCCACAAAGCTTACCAGTTTTCAAGGATATAGGTGCAGGGGTTTTTGCAAAACTGCACCTCAAGCTGCTGACAAGAAAAACTCATGTCACGTGTGTGTAGGCCACAGTGGGGTGAAAACTGCAGGGGTGGTAGCCCTTGCTGAGGCCACAAATCTTGCCAAGTTTCAAGGAGATAAGTGCACCTCAAACTGCTGACAAGCAAAACTCAAGATATAGGTGACACTACGTGTGTGTTACGGCACAGGTGGGGTGAAAACTGCAGGCCTGCTAGGGTCTGCTGCGGCCACAAAGCCTGCCAGCTGTCAAGCTGTGATGGCTTATCTTGTGTTTTTATGTTTTTATGTTTATTATGAAAAAAACCAAAATAGTTAGAAAAATATATCTTAGGAAGCCTTCGGGTTGAAAAACCTTCTGTCAGGCTGAGGAAGTATCTGCAGGTGGTGTGTCTCCTGGTGCTAGATGGAAGGAATAGTAAAGAAGCCAGAGGCTGGCCTGGCATGCAATACAGGTAAGAAAGCCAGTCAGTGAAAATGGAAATGGAGGTGTCAGGGGGTGACAGTCAGGCTGGGAGGTGGGGTAGGAGTGGGAAGGGGGATGTAGCAGCACAGGTAAAAGTGGAGAGGTACCTGTGGAGTTAGATGTCTGGCAGGTTATAGTGTGTCATAAATCCAATATCTATATTGAGTCCATGAGTTTCCGTACCTAGGAGGCTGATGAAGTGAAGTTCATAGGCCTAGCTCTGAAAAGTGGTTTGTAAATTCAAACAAGCACCAAACCTTGCTAACCTAACCTCAACACCAGAAGCCAACTTCCTACAGCTCAGAACACAAAACCTGCCAACAATCTCCAGTCCCCCTACAAACTGCACCCCAGAATCTATCAAAGACAGCAAAACCCAACTACCTGTGGGGGCACATTCCTCAACAAAAAAAATACTCTGCCTCCAGTCTCTCAGGCCTGATCTTGAGAGGGAACAAATTACAAACCACTTTTCAGAGCCGGGCCTATGAATTGCACTTCATCAGCCTCCTAGGTAGTAGGTACAGAAACTCACAGACTCAGTATAGATTAGACAGTGGAATTCCTAAAGCTTCTAGAGGTTTGATTTGGATTCATAGATTCAGCTTCCAAATCATCCAAATCATTTCCAAATCCAAATCACCCACCTATATATATATATTTTAAAAAAGGGACAATTTCTTCCTCTGTGACGGTGCAAGCAATGGCTCACCTATCTATAGTACAGGAGCAGGCAATTATATTGGGCAGAGGGCTGCTTACTGAGTTTTGGCAAGCCATCAAGGGCCACATGACAGGCAGCACAGGGCAGATAAATATTAATTTTCTAAATTTTTTAGGGGCCCCACGGGCCGGATAGAATGGCCTGGCATGCTGCATTTTGCCCACCCCTGCTATAGTATGTAGGTAATCATTTACACTGCTAATGTTGGATTGTGAAAGCAGCTGGCCCATTGGAGGAGAGGGAAGGAGCTGGTGGCTTTGTGGAAGATAAAAGCTATATCGTTAATGTACTCAAAAATCAAAGCAGTATAGTCATGTTAGCATGGTAATTCCCTGGGGTTAATTAGCCCTGTTGAGATGCAGGATATATTGGTCAGGGCATAGTGCCACACTAATGGGGCTTTGCTACTTCCTCTTTGTTCAGAGATACCTCTGGTTTCTATCCATGGTTCTAGTTTGTGCTATATATACATACCCCAGAAGTGGCAATCTGACAGCTTGTTGGACAAAACATTGGATTTTCAGTGGAACTGCTTGGTGATTTTTCACCCAGGAGTGAGAATGTCACTGAGATGAATCAGTGGCGTGACAGGAAGAGAAAGGCATGATGGGATGGGGTTGAGGTTACCACAAAAAGGTAGGGATATGTAACTTATTGTGTGAAATATGTATTCCAGTTGAAGCGAGGCTGGACAGGAGTTAGGAAAGTACTAGATGCATACTCTGAGGTTAAGCAGAGATAGTTATAGAAGCATTCAGAATTGCATTGTTTTGAGATGGGGGAATATTATTACAATTTTCTAGTTTAGTGTTAGAAAATTATCCTCTGTCATTCTTTTTCATTGTTGGAAAACAGGTGGCTTTTTCTGTTCTTAAAAATGATACTGCTTTCAGTCTGAATGGTAAGCAATGGACAGCAAAGCAGCATCATAGTTTTAGAAGTGGGAATCTGTTTATGGTGCCCTGATTCTTCCCTTGCCATCTCTATAAATAGAGTTACAGTGCACCTCCTGTCCTTTAGAATAATGGTTCTCAACCTTTTTTGTACCAAGATCCATTTGTAAACATTGACCAGTCCCGATCCAGTAAACAGCGTAAGTAGAAAATAGCTCCCTAGCCCTATTGGTGAAAATAGCTCACTTCCAACCCACTGCCCCCCAGCCCCCCAGTGTGTGGGGCAGGAGGTGGGTGTGTGGGGTGGGGGAAGAACATGAGACCCCAAGCATCCCCTTGCAGGCTGGAGCTCTGCCAGCCTACAAGGGAAAACCCACTGTTTCCCATGTTTTTCTCCTTTAAAGGATAATCCATTTTTAAAGTTTGTTGATCTATTTTTAAAGTTTGTTTGTGACCATTTCATATATTCTTGCGACCCACAGGATGAAAAATGCTGCTCTAAAAGTCTGCTGTCTAGGGGAGAAAATTTCTTCCCCAGAAGTTGAATTCTTAGGATCTTTAAATCATGGAGTTTTTTACCAGGTTTTAGTAATAGCATTTTAATGAAATATATATATTTGATTGAGCATTATTTTTCAGGTGGTTTGATAATTGTTAAAACAGACCCATGTAAATAACAGGAAATGTAACTGAATGAATCCAGGTCACTTTCTAACTTGGCTTGCTTTCTTTTGTGCCAGGCACAATAGGCTGAATTCCTTTCCTGCTTCCCAAATATTTTAAGTTTTGTTTGTGTGGGGCCCTCCTTTGCAATTGAGCAGGTCCATTACCTCAATCAAGGGTGTTCCTGAGGAACAAAATGGTAGGTTGTGGCTCAAAGACTGGATCACCCATGTCAGGAATTGTCTGGAAAAGCATGACCTTGTTCATTCATGTCTATCTAGGAAAGAAAGCTAGATTTTTATTAAACACTAAGGTAAGTTACTGAAGATTTCTGTGTGGAGGAGGAAAGTTCCTTATAGACAGATTTACACAAGTTTCTTTCTTTGTTTCCTCACCTTCTGCCTGTGACCTCCTGGCTGATGTGCCCTCCTGGCTAAGCATGGCTTCCAGCGTTACCTCTTGAGTTTGTTAACAGTGGGTATAATGTGAGGTGTAATGCTACAGTGTACTTTCCCTGCCTGGCTTCAGATACTTTCCATACAATTCAGGTGGGTGCCTGTGGCAGGGCACTGTTTGTGCCTGACACTTTAAGGGCCAGAAGGCAGCAGCCAGCAGGTGCCTGATTAGGGCAGTCATTTTAGATTCAGCGCTGCCCATATAAACAGGGAAGTTCTGATGCTGGAGGCCAGGCAACAATACCACCTGGTCAGAGGGCTGCTGATCTCATCTGGAGGTAAGGGAGGAGCTATAGGGGATGGTAAGGAGGCTCCTGGTCCTGGGCATGACCTAAAACTGCACCTTGCCAGGAGTGGATGGCCTGGTGGGGCTCTCAGTTGTGTGGGAGCCCCCAGGAAATGCCAGGCCAGTTACCACCCTGGTGAAAGGCAGGTCGGGGTGCCTTAACCCCTAGCCCCCATGACTGGGTGGGTTACCCTTTGTTTTGGAGGGCCCAGAGAGTGGACCCTCAGAGAGAGAAAAGGGCCATAGACTCAACGCCTGTCTGAACTTCCCCTGACTGGTCCATGCTGGGGCCAGGACTGGAAAGATTGAAGGGCCAGGGGCCCACAGCGAGGAACACCCAAGAGTTGAGGGCCTGGGGTTCTGACTGGCCTGGAGGTGGGCCAGGGCTAGAAAGCCAAAGGTCGGGGTGGGGGGTCCACACCCAGAAGGGGAAGCGGGTCAGGGACCTATGCTGCCTAGTATGAAGGCGGATGAGACCGCCTGATGAAAGGATTCCAGGTTGGGGTTCAATTAGGAGGATTCTGGGGCCCAGTGTGGGGGCCAGTGATAGTGAGAACATTTTGATGCCATCTGCGAGGCTTGGGCTGCGGTGTATGGGAGGAAAGGAGCCGCAGATAGCGCCCCCTGGCATCAGGGCAGGAAATTGGCAGCCTCCTGCTTAATTACCATCTATTAAATAATTAACATCAAGGTGTGGTGGGCGAGAAGGCAGGCGGTTAGCTCATGAACAGGTGGGCGGGCCACTCTGAGAATGGCCCTGAGCAGGCCCCCCTGTTACGGTGCCCTATCTAAGGAATCTCCTCCGAGATGGAATTAAGTCTATTCCATCTCGGAGGAAAGGCAGCAAGAGGGCACAGCAGCCCCCCTGGCTCTCCAGGGACCTAGCAGATCTCCTGAGGCTAAAAAGAAAGGCCTACAAAGGGTGGAGGATGGGAGTCACCTCCAAGGAGGATTATTCTGCACTGGTCCGGTCCTGTAGGGAGCAGACCAGGAAAGCCAAGGCTGCAACTGAACTCCAGCTAGCTTTGAGCATCAAGGACAATAAGAAGTCCTTTTTCAGATATGTGGGGAGCCGGAGGAAAAGCAGGGGCAACATTGGACCCCTGCT
>NW_005842312.1:1228150-1250543 GCF_000455745.1 Alligator sinensis
CCGATAAATGCAAGGTTCTCCACCCTGGGAAAAAAAACCCGCAGCATCCTTATGGGCTCGGCAGTGCTATGTTGGCTAGCACTATGGAAGAAAGAGACTTGGGGGTCATCTTTGACCACAAGATGAACATGAGCCTGCAATGCGATGCGGCGGCTAGTAAAGCGACCAAAACGCTGGCTTGGATCCATAGATACTTCTCAAGCAAATCCTGGGACGTCATTCTCCCCCTGTACTCGGCCTTAGTGAGGCCGCAGCTGGAGTACTGCGTCCAGTTTTGGGCTCCACAATTCAAAAAGGATGTGGAGAAGCTTGAGAGAGTCCAGAGAAGAGCCACGCGCATGATCAGAGGTCAGGGAAACAGACCCTACGATGACAGGCTGAGAGCCCTGGGGCTCTTTAGCCTGAAAAAGCGCAGGCTCAGGGGTGATCTGATGGCCACCTACAAGTTTATCAGGGGTGACCACCAGCATCTGGGGGAACGTTTGTTCACCAGAGCGCCCCAAGGGATGACGAGGTCAAATGGTCACAAACTACTTCAAGATCGTTTCAGGCTGGACATAAGGAAGAACTTCTTTACTGTCCGAGCCCCCAAGGTCTGGAACAGCCTGCCACCGGAGGTGGTTCAAGCGCCTTCATTGAACACCTTCAAGATGAAACTGGATGCTTATCTTGGATGCTCATCTTGCTGGGATCCTATGACCCCAGCTGACTTCCTGCCCTTTGGGCAGGGGGCTGGACTCGATGATCTTCCGAGGTCCCTTCCAGCCCTAATGTCTATGAAATCTATGAAATCTATCTGCCTCCAAGATGACCTTGTGCTTCTCACAAAACAAAATAAAATCTGTAGTGAAATTGCATTCCATGAATCCATTCTGGAAGCTTCAAATCATTCAGACTGCATGTGCTATCTAGTTCCTGGCTGCCCTCGCTTGGAAATTTTAACTGCTGAACAAAGTAGTGGGTATGCAGTTTTAAGTTATTTTTCAGAGCTAATTTTGCTCAGTTGTGCATCTGTGTGTGTGTGTGTGTGTGTGTGTGTGTATACAGAATATATATAAAAAAAAGTTGCCTTCTGTTCTGTTACAATGATATAAATCTGGATGAACTTGCTTGTAAGTCTGGAATATCTCCACTTACTTCATCAGGGTAAATGAACAGAATTGGAGATAGGTTCCCAGACAAATGTAACTAACAGAGCAACAGCAATAAGATACTTGAAAGTGTGGAGGATCATTGTGGGAGGGGAGGCAGAACCCCCACTCCCAACATGTCCCGGGATCCCGCCCGACGAGCCCTGATACTCACCACAGGGACCGGGACGAGCAGCAGGTGTGAGAACACACGGACGCAGGCTCAGCAGTTCCACAGCTGCCTGAGCCTGCAGATTGTTGAGCCCCAGGGGAGGGGCCTAAAAGGCAGCTGGGGAAACATCCAGCTGCCTGGAGGGAGCAGAGAATGCCTCCAGCAAGAGACGGGCAGTGATACTGAATGGGGAGAGGCAGAACGCCAGTGGGGAGAGGCAGAGCACCAGCAGGGAGAGGCAGGACATCAATGGGGAGAGGCAGGCAGCAGAGCTGGGTAGGAGCAGCAGAGCTGGGCATGGGGCAAGAAGCCCCAGCATCAACCAGGGAACAGTGGTGGGGAGAACCACAGGTCTGGGCTCGGGAAGCTGAAGTTGGCCAGGGGGCACAGCAGGGAAAAGGTCATCCCCACAATCATAAGTAAAGACCAGGGTGTGCTGGAGTGTTCAGGTACCCTGGTGGAGAAGGGTGGCAAGTGATGGCAAGACCCGGTGGGCGGCTGGGTGAAGAGGGAGGAGCAGGTGGCGACTGGCCCAGAGCACCACGGGGAAGAGGCGACCCCCACCAGGTGGTGGGAACAGGACTGATTAACTCCTAGTCTGCTGGTCCCTGGGGAAAAGGAACCAGAGGGACAGACAAAGATTCCATCTCCCATCACAGGGAGGCAGGTCCTGGGGAGCTAGAGTCCCTTTATACTTCATTGGCAGACACCAAACATCTTTGTCTTGAGCAAAGAACCTTCCAAGTTATTGTTACCACAGGCAGGGGCATGTTTAGTTAATCGCAGGTTGGTCTGAAGATAAAGGGTCAATTCAGGAGCAATTGACAGCCAAACATACCCGACCCTGCTCAGGTTGGGCCTCGCAGGTGAGAAGAGATCATCCCGGGGAAGATTACAGGGAGCAGAGCCCTCCCAGGCCGTGGATGTGGTAAGCGTGGGGTAAAGGGGAGGTTTGGAGCCCCATGAAGAAAGACCAGGGCCATGACCTCTCTAGGACCACTGACAGGGAACTGCCTCCCTAGCTATCAACATCTAAGTTGTGGCAGGCGAGTAGGGGCAGAGTTCAGAACCATTTAGGTGGCCCCAGGGTGTGGTCTCACCCTGATGTTGCTAGGGAGGAAGGCACCAACCAGAAAGGGGCCTAAGCCTTACAACACCTACCAGCAACAATCATCAACACACAGACAGAAACCGTCTTCCCTATTTACCTAGGGCAAAAGAGAAGGTGGCTGTGGCTCCTAAGACATGTGGCCCTTTGTTTAATGATTGGTATTTCTTAGCACCTTGGAGATAGATGTATTAATACACTCTTAAAAGAACCCAGACTACCTGTAGTGCAGCATCTGGTACTTGTCACAAGGGAGAGTACTGTATCTGTCCTCTGAGCTCAGATACTGGTCTGAAGTGTAGCAATAAAAATTGCCTAACAGGATCTGCACTAACTTCTAATTTGTTTCATGGATGAATTGGAATTTCTGAAAGGTGCTGGTTTGGACCCATAGGGCTTATCCCCAGACCATTAAAATCAATGAAAGTTATTTGATATGCTAGAGTGGGCCTTGGTTTAAGATTAGGCCATAGTGGATCCAGAAACCATCTTTATGAACATGTATACATGTGAATTAATGTGCTCTAATTATGACTTATTAAGTTTAGTATATCTAATAACAAGTACTAACTTAATGCTCTGTAATTGGTGTTAGTCCACAGTAGCACTGGCTCATGGTTTTTGTGACTCTAATGTGCAGTAGAATTAGTCTACTGCACATTAGCGCATTAGCATGGCTTTTGCTGTGACATTCTAATGCTCAGTAGAATTAGTCTACTGCATGTTTAGCATCTCATGTAGATGTGCCCTATTATACAGAGAGCTAACGTACTTAAGGTTACACTCCTTGTGCCATGGTCTTTTCAGTTTTACGTATTCTTAACTGATGTCCCCTTTCTTTCCAGTTGTGTCTGGCAGAACCTGAACCTGGTGACTTTCACAACTTTCTGTGAGGACTTCCTGTTTTCCTAGGCTTCCTCTGGAAGGATGCATGAATGTGCTGTGAGGGAGCAGGGTAGGAGAGAAATTTGTCTGTTGCAGGGAGAAACTTTTTCTGTACACCACCCCATTTAGTTTGACTTTTCATATTTATTTTCTTGAATTAATGTATGGCACCACAATACTTGATAAATTCCTTTAATGAATTACTACAGAAATTGACAATTTTTAATGTAACATCAGCTAAAATACAGGTGGGTCTTTGGTTTGGCTAACAAGAATATCAGCTCAAACATGCTTGCATGCTGGGACTAGTGGGAGTGACTGCTGGAGAGGTAAGTGATACAGAACAGAAACCTTTAAAATATGTTTTTCTTTTATTTTTTTAAAGCTCTGCTATGAGAAATATCATCCAGGCAGGTACTGAGCTCAGAATCTTCCTTTAGACCATCTTTCAAAATCACTAAATAAATCAGAAACACTGTCTCCTTTTCCGGTGCTATGAAAGTCTTGGATTTTTACTTCTTCCTTGGCTTCATGCTTTTATAAAAGCCATGGCAGTAAAGAATACTAAATCTCCCCCCTCTCACAATGCCCTACTGATGTTCCATAAACATGTATCATAAATCATTTCTTTCAATTACAGTAACATATCTGAGGTGGGGGAAAAGTAAATTAAAATGGGAACCGAGGGAGTGACTGAATATCCTTGTATGTCTTTCAGGAGAAGAATTTTTATTGCAAGTACCAGCAGTAATCTCCAGCTTCCATTCAGTGAAACTTTCCATTTTCAGCCCATTCATCAGCATACCTTGGAGAGTCTAACCCATAACACTGCTTGAATGCAAGTTGCCATTCTTAGAAATCAGCCTGGTAATCTACAAAAAGAGTGCCAGTTCTCAGTTCATGTCTAGGCCATGGAGAAGTTCAGAGAAACCAAATTCCATGTAATCTTCTTTTCCCACTACTCCTATTGTTACATTCAAAATACCTTACACCTGATAGTTACTTATCAGTATTATCTTTGTTTCAAAGTGGAGCTGAAGGTTTTAATCCTTCTGTTCCATCTTGGAAAAAGGAGAGATTTTATGGAATAAAAACAGGATGCTAAGTATCTCAAGACTGAATCTTCTTGAATCTTTTAGCTTTCATACCAAGCTCCATTACAATTTTGTGTATACGTGGATGGTAATATGTTAACATTTTGAGCTGTGATGAGTCTCTGGAGGAGCTTTTCATTATTTTATCACTTCCCAAATAGTATTTTCTTTCAGAGTTATGGCCATTTGTATTCTTGTAGCACTATTCTTAAGTAGTGGAGAAAACTAAGATTTTCTAGAAGGAAATGGGTTTTTCAAAAACCCCTTTGGTTCATTAAAATAGGAAAGCACAACACAGCAGTCGTCCAATTCCCACAGCAAATTATTTGCTCCTTTTAGGACTGCCTTGCTTCATGGCTTTGGGATCCAGACTTTCCTCCAAAGAACTGAACCTAATCATTTCAGGTTTGTATTTTAAATCGCCTCTCTGGAGAAGTAGCAATGGGGCTCACTTCTTCTACTTACCCATTACATCTTTCCTCTCCCTGCCTCCTCTCCCTTACCCTTAACTAAAGCTTCCTATTTGATATATTTCAGTCATGTTTCAGGGCATGTCTACACTGTAGACTGAAGTGTAGACAAGAGAAACATGCCAAATGAGCCAGTCTGGGATGAGAGGCAGGGTAACTGTAATAGCCTGCATAAAAATTCATCCTAATTTGCCTTGCTAAACAGGTTAATGCTCTGTGCTATCTCAAGTGATCTACTTCTGGTACTTGAGCTATTTTGTTTAAAGATAGCTGGGGTTTCCCTATACTACTCTTCAGTCTGCAGTGTAGCCATGCCACCAAATTGTTGCTTTGAAATTCTGGCCAAACAGCAAGGGAACTGCAAGAGGTACGAGTACCAGCAGTTCTACCACTTCTTTTAGACACCAACCAATGTTCACAGAGGGAATCCAAGAAAATGTAAACAAAATGAGGTGGTTTGTTATATTAACAAAGGAAAAAGAGTGAGAATCTACTACTTTATCACTTTGAGCAGCAGGGATGGTATCTGAAGAACTAGGTCAGGAGAGCAAAGAGGGAGATCTTTGTTCAAATTTGTGCTTGGTCAGTGAATGGATTTGAGCTTGGGTCTCTGGAATCCTGTTTGAATTCCCTAAATTCTGATCTGTTGGATAAATGGACCACTTCCTTCTCCTTGTTGGATTTGTGAAGGCCCTTAAGTCTAGCCTCTACATATATATTACTCTGCTGTTGTTAAAATGCTTGAAATGGAGTTTTATGTTGTGTTGAACAAAATGAATCATTTCTCCTCTTTTTAGTTCCCAATAGTTTTTTTTGCCACTCAACACATGGTGGTGGCAAAAAAACAGGTGACATCTCCTTATGTTAGGGGAAAGGTACACAAGGCTTCCAAGCTGAGGCCACTTAAAACAGCATCCACATGTTGAAGCTCAGTAATTCATGCCAAAGGCTCTCTGAGCATCCAAAGTTATACCACTTCAAGCAAGAGTTAACCCTAGTTTGTACTACCTAGCTCATGTTAGGGTATGGATGGACAAAATATGGCCTGTGGGCTGGATCTGGGACACTGAGGGATTTTGTCCAGCCTGCGGCAGGTCCCTCAGTCCTGCCCAGACCAGAAGGGGGCAGCCCGGGTTGTGGTGCATGCAGCTAGTCCTGCCACCCCCAGGGTGGTACAGTGGCCAGATCCCATTTCTTGGCAGCCTTGGCACCAGTGGTGGCAGGTCCTTTGATCTGCTGCAGCCACTGGATTGAGCCCTACTTTCTGGGCACCCCAGCCTGTCTGCCCTGCATCTAGTGCTGGGGGCAGGACCTGCACAGGCAGGGCGCTCCACCAGGCAGCTGGGATGGGGCTGTGGGCCATGGTGTTCAAGCACAGAACAGGCATGCAGGGTCCAGGACACCCCAGGATCTTGAGGTGATGACGGGCCTGGAGAGACCCATGATCCATTGCCTGCATGCTCCTGCAATTGGTGCAGGTTCTGTAGGTAAGGGCCTCCAGGGACGGGATTGCAGCTCTACACCAGCCCCACACTGTCACCAGCCCATGATGCCAGGTTCTCCATGGAGACCAGCCAGGAGTTGTGTGGGCAGGGCTCATGGATAGGTGGAAGGGATGGGGCCATGGATGGGGAGCTGTGTCTGTGGCTGGGCCTGGGATCTTGGGGTGGTGACAGTGTGGGGCTGGGGCCTGGGCAGAACTACAATCTGGTCCCTGCATGCCCCTGCCCACAGAACTGACTCTCATCACAAGAACATGCGGACAGCGAATCATGGCTATGCCCCAGCCCTAGTCCCACATTGTCACCACCCCATGACCCTGCCCCAGGATCTTGGCCTTGCCCTCCCCTGTTGCTTCTGAACACCACTTCCCACCCACCCATGGTCCCCTCCCACATAGGGAGTCTTGGTGAGCTGTTGCATGGGGGTGGGGAGGGTGCTGATTCAGCCCATGACAGATCAGCAGAACTCCCTGTGTGGCCCATGAGCCCAAATAATTGTCGACCTCTGTTTTAGGGTAATTTCACTCTGTTCCATAGAGATAAAGTGAGCAATTTGCAGTCCTCCAGCATCCCAGGATTCTTTGTTCCCAGCCACCACCACTCCTGTGCTACCCAGAGCAGGGATAGAGCCCAGGTATCCTGGCTCCTAGCCATGCCCCTGCTCACCAGCACTCTGGTGGCAAAATCAGAGCTGTGCAGGCAAGAGACAGTATTAACCTGTATTGTGCAACTGTTCACAACATGTTTTTTTAACACCATCTAATCTAAAGCACTACATCTATGGAACGTTTAGTGCTTGGCTAGGATAATTTATTTAGAGATGACCTGCCTTGAGCAGGGGTTAGATTAGATGACCTCATGAGGTCCCTTCCAGTCCTACTTTCCTTTGATCTGCTGATTCTACTATCTCCCTCAGCAGCAGCAGCAAACCTCTGGCTCTGTCCTCCTTGTTTCTGGAATCAGAGCTGGGGTAGGGAAAGTGTAAGGTGCTTCATGTTGAATCAAACTTAGATTTATTCCAATTCTTCATTTTGACATTGAATCAAAAAAATCATTTGCACTGACCTCTCCATTGTGCTGTGTTCTATACAAAGGCAAGTAAAAAAGACAGTTCCTGTCCCAAAGAGGAGATAATAGATAGAGATACTCAAAGCAGGGGAGTACAAAGAACACCAGCACAGAAATTTGGTTGATGGTCTTTGCAATGGACTTAAGGGGAGATTGCCAGGAGGATAATGAGGTAGTTTTATGAATATTTATGGAGAGGTCTTCTGAAGTTTGAGAGGCAACCTGAGAGAAAGCTAACAAATTTAACAAAGGGTAGAAGATAGTTGGGACTGTAAATTGATTGGTGATTGGGATGAAGCTAATGATGCTGAATGAGAGATCATAGATAGGTTAGAGATGTGCCATGAAGAGCCTTGAAAGAGAAGACAGGCAGGTTATATTGATATAATAGAAAAGATAGGCCAACAGAGCAATGTAAAGGCAATGTGGCCCAAGTGACAGGCTAAAAATACAATCTCTGTAGCAGCACCCTAAAGGGATCAGGGAAAGGCAATGTTGCATTTATGCTGAAGTAAATCAGACATTAGATAAGGAGAGCCTGGATACAAGTTTAAATGTTATGGATGGATATGAAAGACTATCCATAAAATATCTTAGTCATGCTATGAAGAAAGAAGAACAAGGCTTAGGCTTAGCCTGGTTGTAAGGACCTAGACAGAGTCAAAGTTGATGGCCAGGTTACAGGACTGAATCACAGGCAGGAGGGTGCTCTATGTCCTTGATTTGCTCTTTATCTGTTCTAGGGCCTTTCTTAGGCTAGATAAAGACATTTAAAAAAACCCAAGGTAGAATCAATTTAAATGATGCCTGTAGGTTTTCTGTAGGTTGCATAGTTTAGATCAGTAGTGAACAGAACACACACTTGCCTTTTGGTAGGGGTAGGGAGAGTTCAAATCTTAGACTGGGTTTCACCATTTTTAAACCAGTCTCTGTGCTGAACTTCTGTTCTGTTATGGGTATAGACTAGTTTCTGATCACTTATACTAATAAATTTGTAATGTCTGTACCCAGCCTTAGAGTGCTGGAAAAAGGAGGCTGGAGGGAGGGATGGAGTCTGGGAAAAAGTAAGCCACAGAGAGTTTGAGCTGATGGCTAGACATCAACAAGATGTCAGAGAAAGTGGCTGAGACCAGGGGTGGTAGGTCTGGAGTAGAAAAGTAGATGTATTAGATAACTGCATAGACAAACATTGGGTCATTTTTTTTTTTTATTTTGTTTGTGCCCTTTTTTGTTTTGGGAGATAATCATTAAATTCTGTGTTCATCTTTAGGCAGGGGCTGCTTTGCTTGGCAAATGGAAGCTGTGCAGTTTTACTCTTACACAAGCCCTTTATTTCACAATATGAATACAATTGTAGCACAACCAAAATTTTGTTTGACTTCACTAAAGTCTAGAATCTCTTTAGTAACTGAAACAATGGTATTTACATTAAAAATACTGTAGCTTCATTTCGTATTTTAGATTAAATGAAAATAACTCCCCTATCATTGGCTTTGCTTCAGTGGATGCTGTGAAGGTAGCTAGGCTGTGAAGGAAACAATAGGAGGGAAGGGAAAACTGTCAAGTGGGGGAGGGAAGAATTATGCACGCAATATGCCACACATAAAATGTAATTTCTTACAAAGGTGTTTCTTCTAAAGGTCTTTTAGTTTTTGTGAGGTTTTTTTGGTAACTAGATATCCTTGAAATTTGAGAGATACTAAAGCTGAATCAATTTTCATTGTTTATTTTTTTCCTAATCCTCTGCTCAAGTTAACAGAGAAAGAAACAAACCGTGTCATCTCAGCTTTGGAAATTACTAAGAAAACTATTAAAAAGAACACCCCTACTTGCCTTCTTGCAAAATGAGTCTGCCCTGTGGCTGTTGCCTTTTGGGGGCTGGAGGTACTTTCTAACATTTAAAGTTTATTTGAAATATAAACTTGAGATCATCTTTCTACTACCTTGAAGTATCAAACTCGTTTTCCACATTTTGACAATTATTAAAATTTACTCCATTTGTTTTCATTGTTTCAGTGAGGATTGTTTCTGAAAACATAAAAACCTAGTGTCACAACCCAATTAAGTAGTGCCCATGTCACAAGCAAGTAAAAAACCATTCAAAACAGTTTTTTTCTGCACTAGGTTAACTAAGGGTTAACAATAATGATAGTAACCGCTTTTTTGCTGCGCATGTCAAAAAGAAATTTATTGCTGCGCCACTAACAGAGAGAGAACTTAGCCTTCTGTGCTGTACAAAAATCATTATAATTGGTCAAAGAAAACAAGGAGTAACCCTATGATAACACCCTAGCAAAGACCGCTAGATAATTGGAAATTCTAATTAAATTTATGACGTGGCGAAAAGCAATTGGCTATTATACAAATAAAACCCGTCTTCACTTCCGTGAAGGGGGAGACCTCCGCGCGCACACCTAAAAAACCTCTGAACATATGTGTGAGAGTAACTGACAAATTGTTCACTTGTCAGTTTCCCCCGTCTCGACCCAATTCTCAGACATAAATCGACGACCTGCTGGCCTGACCATTTCTCTGCCCGACCACCAAACTCTTATGCAGACCGGCCTACGACCTACGAACCTTAAGCTGTAACTAACCAAGTATCTTTGACCTCCGTCTTTCACCACCTTGACGGCGTGAGTAAATAATCTTGCTTTGCAACTGATAAGCGTCCGCCTAATTAATTCCACTCCAAGCGTCACAAGTACCCGCCTGATGGCCTTCTAAGGCCCCCAGACCGACCCTCTGCCAACCACTGCCCGGGTGGGAGTCAGGGAGAGCTGCTGGCCGGCTGCCCTAGGTCCTGACACCTAGGACTAGAAGAGACCTCTCAAAACATTACCTTCAAATCCCCTTCATTTGCTGGCATCTGTTTATTCAAAATGTTTCACAGGAACATCTGCTTTAGCCCCTCTAATGTGCTGAGATGCAACCTGCAATGAGTCAGGAGAGAGAGACAAGGGTGTGGCAGCAATGATTTGGACCACTGCAATGGCAGGGAATTTGTTAGGTAAAGTCTGCTCTGATGATCCTAGAAAGTGGCCTGTCTCGCACACTATGGAGGAAGGCAAAGAAAGCCAGTGGTTCTTGCCAAACTGACTGGTGGAAAATAATTTAATCTACTTTGAAGCAAGCACTGTAGTCACCTGACAATTATGGTGTCCATACCTATCTTCTGCATTTTAGGTAACAGCATTTCTCATGGGAATTTTATCAAATACTTTGCTAAAAGCTAGATAGTTTAGGTCCATTCCATAGTTCTTATATAATAAATCAGTTATCCTCTCAGAAGTACATTAGGTTCATCTGACACAATCTGTCTTGGAAGGAAGCTTTTCTTGCATAGTATGAAGCTAAGTGATGGACCTTTGTCTACCTCTTGTTTTTCTTCCCTTTTTCCACGAAAGGGGATACATTTTACTCTCTCTGACCACTGGGTACTATCTCTACATTGACAGATTCATGGGAGGGTCTGTCTTAGAAGAGATGCTGTTTCATGTGTCAGTTCCTTCAATGGTCTGGGATAGAGATCATCCCTACCCCAACCAATCCACGTTTGACCTGGAGAATCAAGCTGTTGACCTTTTGAATTCGAATATTATAAAAACCTAAGTCTGTCTGTCTGTAACACTTTATTTGCATGCTGATAGGCTGTTTCCATCAGCCAATCAGAGTGCTCCAAGTGTGGGGGAGTGCCGCCATGATTCCAAAGCAGCACCAACGCCTGGACAGAGGGTGTGGGACCCGGGGCCAGCAGCATTGTAAGCCTTTAGAAATATTTCATCAAAAGCCTTTTGTCATATCAGTTTTTTTTTCTTTCTGTGTAGAGATGGGCATAAACTGTCATGTAATGCTGAAGAGTCGAAGTCAGGGATGTCCAAATCTGGAATAGGAGGCAACCACAGAGTTTGTATCCTCGTTCATAGGAAGGCCGGTTCAGACCGAACTCTAGTTTTGCAACAGGAAGTATTGTGATGAAGATTCAAAAGCAAACTCAGTTACCATTGCAAGCTGACAGTGGTGAAAGTAAAATGTGCCCAAATTTACCATGTTGTGGAACTTTACTGGAAATGCAGAATATAGAAGCTTCCACAAGACTTTCTATTTACAGGTAAAGTGCCTGTAGATTATTTACCAGAGCCTGAGTAAGAGGTGAAGAAAATCTTGAAACAAATGGTATAGTGATTAAAATGATATACTGGAATGCAGGCTTCTCGTAAGTTAGAAACATCTTGTCCTTGTGCAAATCATCAAGACAATGGGCTTTGCAAGGGAATGTTTATGACCTTATCACAACCTCCCCCAGACTCAAGGGTGACAGTTTGCCTGGAACACATGGATAATTGGCCAAAGCATCTGTTATAGTTGGTTCTGTAGTCTGTTCATCATTCATCTCAGCTGATCTAATCAACTCCTTTATTACCTCTCTTAGCAGTGTCACTTTCCCTTCAATATAAAAGCTTTCTTTCTGCCAGTCCTTTCACAGGATGTGACAAAGTATATTGTTGCCTGTGAAAGCTCATGCCTCTCTGAATCAGTTAGTCTCTAGGGGCATTTGTACATGACACGAAGGTTTAATTTTCCGTAAATTTAAATCGTGTTTTTTTTAAAAACACCGCTTCAATTTAGGGCGAAGTAAACCCCCACGTCATGTACACCTGTGTCGGAACCTGATGCTTACCTGCTTCTTCAGTGGCGGGGAGGGGAAAGCAAGCTGCTGGCAGATAGAGCAGTCCCTGACCTGGCTGGTGGGGGCTGGTGCTTCCCTCTGTGGCAGCGGCGGCCCCCTCAGGTGACACCTGCCCGCAGACACCCAGCTCAGGCAGTCCCAGGGGGCACCACAGCCATGGAGGGAAGCACCAGGTCCCCCCGCAGGCAGGCTCTGGGGGAAAGAAAAAAAAAATCAGGCTTGCTGCTTTTTTTTTTTTCTTCTTCTGTGAAGCCTGCCTACATGGGCTGCTGCTGGGCTGCTTGCATGGTTTGCCTGCACAGCCCCTGAGCTGCATGGAGCCCGGTGCTTCCCTCCACGGCTGTAGGGTAGGAAACTAAAACTCCTTGGAGGTGTTTTACGTCACAGTGCCCCAAAGTCATTTGCTGCATCCCAGAGTCATTTAAAGTGCATTACACCACCAAATATGCAAACAGCAATGGCATTAAAAGGGTTGAAAAGGCATGTAACCCACTTTAAACCCACTTTAAGTGTTGTATTGAAAAGTGAAGGCCTGTATTCAGCTACAAGAAATACCATACTTCATGGTAATGATAAATGTATAGACCTAAATCAGAAGAATTTCCTTATTTTGGCATCCCTTCTTGCACTGGTGCTAATATTCTTGCCACGCAGTCCAACTACAGGTGTAGAAAGCAAGGGTATATGTATCCCTGGTCACCTTCAACTGTTATGAGGCACATGGGCTGCTTCCATGCCCCGCTCTCCAGTCTATATTTTTCTTTGAATAAACTTCATGCTCAATACAAAAATAAGAGGGAGTAGTACTAGACAAATTCCTTCAAAGAATTGGTGCTTGACTAGTTAAGTATTGCTTGTCTTTCCTTTGGTACTTGACTCTAGAGGCAATAGAGACAAGTGAGACAAAAGGGTCAGAAGTCAGGAAAAGGAAGTCTGGGATTGTTGTTGAGTGATAGATTTCCTGTGCTTGTAGTGTGCAGGGTTTACATTGATTCCAGATTCACTGCAGGGAGCACTAGGAGGAAGCTTGACCCTAAGCCCTGACACTCAAAAGAGATTTCGAGAGTGGGCAGGATTGCTGATGAGGTGGAACCAAGGGATCTTCAGTATGGTTAGTGAGCACACATGGGCCTGAGGGTTGAACTGAGTAGCAGTGCATATATACCTCAAGCCAACAAATTTAATTCAAATATTTTACACTTTCTGTACATTGTCGTATTGTAGGTATTTTGTTGATACTTCTGTACTGGTAAATGTGGCCTCAGTATTTGTATTTTTGTTTTACCAAGGCACGTATTACCATTTGCCACACCTGGTCTATGTTCACATGATTTGTTTTAAGCCATATGATCATAGACAAGGAGCAGTGCATGCAGCTATTCACCACTCTTGGGAACCACATGAGGAACCTGGTATAACTAACTCGAGATGGGGGAAAGGCAGGAGGGATTGGAAGGGAGCTAGCAGACTTGCTCTGGTGGGGGGGAGATAGTGGGTCCGTGGGAGGAGATTGGGTTAGGGAGCTAAAAATAGCTTAGCTAGCATTCTGAGGGATAGGAATACTGCAGCTTTAGGGCTGGGACAAGTGGCTGGATTTTTCCAGCCCTAGGACTGCACTGTGAAAGTATGCAAGTGTTTGCAGGATTGGGTTAACCCAATCTAAGAAAGTGTTAAACCATTCTCAATCTAAATTAGTGCACCTACTCAGGTGAACTAATTTAGATTGGGTGTGCCACTTTTTGAGTAATTTAAGGTCTCTACATGTTTCTATGATTGGGCATTTAGATTGATCTAACCCTGGTTAGTTTGATCTAAATGTAACACCTGTACATACCCCAAGTGAGTGTCTCCTTTGTCACAGGCAGACAAGGTTCCTTGGGGAAATCTGATATCTTTTATTAGACCAACTAAAGAGCTGGACATTTTTTTCTTAGCAAGCTTTCGGGTTTAAAAACCCTTTGTCAGGCTGAGGAAGCATTTGCAGTTGGTATGTGTTCTTCCTGGATGCAATGCCTTTGTCACAATGGTTTAAGCAAGGTAAAGAGTGCATTGACATTTTATCTGGTGAAAATAATCCATTCAACACTGGGAAGTCTGGCTACTGAATAGGGAAGGCCATTCCAATTTTGGCTTACAAGTTAACAATTATCATCAGATCTGAAGAACATAAAGGGCCAGTTTCTACTCCTGGACGTATATTTAATTTTTTGACTGAAGTCAATGGGAACCAACCATGTGCATCTGAAGGCAGATGCCTCAAAATGTGATTTTTTCATGCCTGTGCTATGTGAATAGGTCCTGGATAATGTCAACATAAACTCTACTGTATTTGTGACAATGCTACACTTTTTGAAGTAGCCGCTCCTCTACTCTTTTTTCATCTGTGTGGCTCTGCCATAATAAAAATAAGAGGGAAGTAGTGTTTTGTGAATACTTGTCTTTTATCTCTGCTGCTATTTCTTCTCAGTACTGGCTATGAGATCTTTTTCTCAGTTACATTGAAAAAGTAAAACTATGTCATCTATTTCTTGAAATATCCTGGGACATTTCAAGATAATTTTCATATACTACCTGTCTTGGTATTGGTATCCCTGAAGTATTAACAGAAATTGCACAAGGCAAAGCTGCTAAGAAAGAGACTGAAGGGACACTCCTTTCTTACCCTGAAAGTTTCACTGCTGCTTAAGGAAGAGAAAATATTCTGATGAAAAGAACATGCACAGAAAGAACCCAATAGCATGCTAAAAACCTATTGCACAAGGAAACTAATATAATATATTTGCTATGTTGGTGTAAGATTTTCTCAAGGGAAATGACTAAAAGTAGCTTTATGATGCCTGACTTGTCTGCCTACCCTGCATTCAGACTGGAGTCAGAGATTTGTGTTGGTAGTTATTGCATTCTTGTAATAAAATGCAAACAGAAAGAACCATCTTAAATGAATCTCTCATGCATTCTGAAATACAGTCAATGTAATTGCTACTGGGTACACACTGTGTAAAAACCACATCTCTCTCAACTTTTTAAACAGTCTCTTGATGGTAATTAGAAGTGACAGTTTACAGCATTCTGAGTAGTATGTCTGCTTCAATATGTGTTGTAGCTTGTCAGAATCTGCTGGACTGGTAGCCTTGAAGCTGGATGCTTAAGAAAAGGATAAGTGTGTGATGTATTCTATTAACAATAACCTTAAGGAGAACATGAATCAGTTGCTATGGCTTCATTGAACTTAGGTAGAAGACAGGGTAGACTTGCACCTTACTGGCTAACTCAATCAGAGATGCATAGCATAAGCTTTAGTAAGCAGTGGAGTAAGCTTTACTTCATCTGATGCAGCCTACTGCTTACAAAAGATTATGCTATGCATCTCTGATTAAGTTAGTCTGTAAGGTACAAATCTACCCTGAATTCTGCCTGACTACAGGTTAACATGGCTAACTACTTCTCTCTATTGAGGCTAGCCACTCATACTCCAGGATCTCAGTAGGTGCAGATAAAAAGTACATTTGTCATGTGATCAGCCCCTTGAAAGTATTTTATAGCTTTGCCCTAATGGAAAAGCACAGCGGCAGAGCTCTCTGATCCCGTGACAAATTCGCTTAATTTATATGAGGGTTCAAATGAAGGTGCTCCAAAGTGGAGCACCTTCATTAACTTGTATCCATTCTGGTGCCTGGGCTGCTGCAGCCCAGCCCTCCTTCCCCACACCACCATCTCCCAGCTCTGGTGCTATCTCAGGATGGGGGGTGGGCAGAGAAAGGAAGGGAGCTTAGACTGGTGTTTGCCCAGCCTGCACTAGAGTTGGAGCAGAGGGCTTCAATCTATTTGCCCCAGAGTTGGGATGGGAGGGTGGGGTTAAGAGAAGAGTCTGCAGACACACAGCCTCTCAGTGTATTGGCTCCAAATTGGAGCTCAATCCCCCACCCTCCCAACCCAACAGCTAATGTCTGTTGGGTTGGGGTGGTTGGTCTAACTCATGGTGCTTTCTGTCAAGTGCCATGAGTTAGACTGGGGAGCTTCACATCTGTCTGTACCTAGTGTGAAAAGATGCTCATCCATTGTGTTATATGTAAATACAGTATATGTATTATAGTTATACATATTATATATTTAATGTAATATCTTAAGGCGGAAACAGATGTCACCTTTCACTGCCTTTGTGTTGCCGTAAACATTTTTATGGAGGCACAAAGACCAAACAAACAGATATCCATATCCCTTGTCACACTTCAAATGCTCAAAATTCATGGCCATGATGAAGGTGGTATCAATCTGTGCCACTGTTTAGTGGCAGATGCCTGTTTACTTTATAGTGAGATAACACCGGCAGCCTAGAGCTGTCTGTGCTCTCTAGCAACCCTGGGCAGGTGCTTGAAGAGCTGGAGGGACTGAGCCTGCACACCCCAGGAATTTCTTTATAGGATCAGCCCTAGGAATGCCTGCCTATCTTTCCTTGCTTACAGAGACATGTCTCTAGAAATCCCCAGAGATCCTGGGGCATGCCTGTGTAAGTGGGGGAAGCCAGGTAGGCACTCTCAGGGCTTGAGGGGCCCTTGTCCTGCATAGGAATTCCTGGGGTGCATAGTATCAGGCCTCTCAAGCCTGTTGTCCTGCCTGTTAATGCAGCAGGACAATGGGTGATGTGTATGTCACCTTGTCAAATGGATCAGGTTTTCTGGGACACGTCCTACACTAAGTAGATTTTTTCACATATTCTCTGCTATTCAGAATCTGTCTAAAGACCTGTCTACGCAGTGCTAGTGGAGGTTTGCTTATTATTCAGGCATGTTTCAAATGTACTTTCTCTAAAGTAAAACCCAGTTAAATTGGTGGTGAGCCTTCTTTGCCACAGGGAAGTGCAACTTGCCAGAAGCTTTACATCTCATTTGCATGGAATCTTACTTAGAATTTCAAACAAATGTAAATACACCCTTGCTTTTTTAATACAACATATTATAAGAGAACATTGTTATTAGAAAATGTGGAGAGACAAAATATGCTTTAGGGCTGCTGATTGAAGTAGCGATATTAGAAATGCTTTCTGAAACAAACTTCTCCATCTCTGGTGTTATTATGGAAGTGGTTGTATATATAATAGAATGTAGTCCTAGTTGGTATTGTTTTGATTTATTAATAATTTTACTAGAAAAAGTCTACTAACAAAGATAAGTATTTCCAAAGAGACTCTTACAAACATCATCCCAAGTTCTGGATTTGTCACACTTTTTTTCATTTTATTGAAACCTAATTTCAGCCTCTGGGGACAGATGTTGGAGCTTTTGTCTTGTTCTCTACAGGAGATCCATAAGGGTTACATTAGAAAAAAATTGTCTTCGGATGCATATGTAGTGAAATCTAAACAGCTGCATCAATCTCTGCAACTCAAGGAAGATATAAAGGGGCTGAAATGATTTCTCTGGATTTCATTTGTGCTTGAAGGAGCTGTACTCTGTTTAAAATTATATTGCATCATTTAAGTTCACATAAAGCAAATATATTATGCATGCACACAAGTAAGTCAAGGTAGGGGGGCATAGTCAAGCTTTGAATTTTGGATTTCCTGAGGCTTGCCTGCTTAGCTATGATGCTCAAATAGCTCACATTCTCAGTGTAGCTCACCTATACTAATGAAACTAGATGAACTAGGCCAAGAGTAAAACAAGGCTTTAGGTTATTTGGGAAGTCTATTATCTGAGGATATTTTATAAATTGTCCGCTGGATATGAAGCTCTCCTGTCAGGGTAGAGATTTCATTGTTCTTAACTGTTAGTAGCTAAGCATAGTAAATTCTATTAAATTGAAATACTAAGTAAATGTTTAGGGGCTGAGAGCTCAGCAAGGCTCACAGTTTTATGCCTCTGATCAACTGAACACATAGATAATGATATGGTTTGGGTGTAATCTTTTAAGACAATTGTAAGAAATATTTCAGCTCCATTCCAGACATGGGCACATATTGCTAGCCATATGGCACATGTGGGTGCAAGGGATCAACTAGTTATTTTTTATGCCACTGTCAAAGAGGGAGAAAGACCTGAGAAGGAAAAGAGCCAAGGATGTATTCCACATAACTGTGAATGTGATCCCAAGATAGCTTTGGACCAAGTATTGCCAAAAAAGGAGCTTGGAACTATGAGCAAAGACAGTGTGTGTCTCTGATTTCTGTTGGGTTGAAGGAAACAGGTCTTTGCAAATAAAAAAATAAGGATTTGCTTCACAGAAATGCCTAACTCCATTGTCAGTTTCTTTTTCTGGCTGGCACAGCCTACAAGATCCTGAATTTTTTACTAACTACTCTTCTCAAAAGGGTAACAAGATGGTACTTGGCTTGTGAGAACAGTCAGGGGGATTTTTTTCAGTGTAAGCATGTGTATCTATAATTTATTGCAGATAGTGCTTAACTGGGACTGAAGACAAAGTTATGTCCACAGCCAGTGACCTTGTCTTTAAAGATAGAGCCCATAGACAGGAATAGACTCCTGTTTTAAATAGAAATTGAACAGCCAATAATCAAGGTTATTTATGTTTGAAATTATTTGTCAGTGTTTGTAAAAGGTGTTGGAATATTTCTCTAAATACAGAAGCCTTTTATTGTTAGGAAAGGAACAGACGATACTACTTCAACCCCCGCCCCTCCTTTCCTAACCTTGCCAATGCATTTCAGTTTGAACCACCCCTAGGAAACACAGAGCACTTTTCATGCCTTTCTGTCCTGTGTCTTTTGGCTGCATCTGTTAATGCTGTTTGCAATTTAGCTTTAAAGTCTGTTAATAACTAGAAAGAGACCACAAAATTAGTTTCACCTGCACTACCAGGCAGTTATCACTTAATAAGAAGTAATGGTTAAAAGCATTGTCTATGTCAAACTGGAACCAGTAAATTATAGTGCATTATTTATCTAGTGCCTCCAATGTATATGGCTTTTACCAAAAATATTGCAAGAGAAGCTGTTTTTGCAATACTTCTGCTCTCTTGAAATCAGGAATAACTGAAAACCTTCCCAGGAGTGCAGTGCAAGTAACTGATTTTTCAGTTTTTTAGTAATTTTGAGAGAGGAGGATGAGGGAGGAATCCCTTCCACTTAGGAACAAACAAAAACACTTGGTTTTGCTTGCAAAAATTATATTAAATAAAACATAGTTTTGAATATAAATACTTAGAAATTGCCTATGTTTTTTCTTTTTTCTGACTTTTTTTTTAAACCAAATAATTCAGCAAAATTTTATATGGATTCTTAACAATATTTCATTGGCCCAGATTTTCATTTTTTTAATGAAGAAAGGTTTTAATCAAAAAGTTTACATGGCTTTATTTACAAAAGCTTTTGATATTTTTGAATGATAAGTCCAAAGAATTTTGAAGGTGTATTGACTCAACTTTTGAGGTCTACTCACTAGCATGGAATACTTGAAATACTTGAATACTTTGTGCACCTAATTTTGCGTACAGTAGTTTCTTTAGCCAGACAAAGTTCTTTGGGTAAATCCAATATCTTTTATTAGACCAACTCAAATAGTTGATAAATAATAACAGTAGTTTCTTTAGACATTTTCTTCTTCAACAGTTTTTTATAGCAGCAAAAAAGCCAGTACCTAGTTAAAGTTATGTATATGCTCATGTTTTCAGAACGCTTGTTTCTGGGCCTGTTTCTAGTTAACATGTGAGAGTCTGAATTCAAATACAACACACCAGTGATCTGTCAAGGCTGGAACATTTTTCTGTATTATAGCTGTGGTTATCTGACAAGCTGGTAGGAAGAAGTGCACTTTACAGTATGTACCCTCTTACTGTGAAATTAAAAGGAAACATTATTGTAGTTGATTTTAGTAGTGCTGGCCATACAGTTAGCATAATGGTTTATTATAGTTTCCATCATAAATCTTTATTTTTAGAGTTGGTAGTAAAAAACTGGTCCATGAAAAGCTAATATATCTATGGAAAAAAGATGTACTTGGCATTCAGATGATGAACTGCTTTTATGTAATAGAACAAAAGTATTGAAATGAGGTTTTTTTATGATTAAATCTAGTTGATCAATTTAAGGATTATAGGATTGGGACCCCATCGAGCTAGAAACTATACTTCCACAAATTATTGGGCCTTTTTCAATTTCTCTATTAGAGCAAATAGTTGTCACAGCTAGGCTTTGTAGTTTTAACAATCCTGGCCCTGATCCAAAGGTAAGTGAAGTCAGTTGAAAAAGTTGTGTGTAAATTAAGTGGATTTTGGTTCAGGTATTATCTATCAGACTTGCAACTCTGCTTTTTGCCCTCTGACTTGGGAACTGATAGGCATGCCTTTGTTGCAGTGATTTTTGGTTGTAGCCGTGTTGGTTTGAGGACGTGGTCAGGCAAGGTTCTTTGAGTAGATGTGATATCTTTATTAGACCAGCTGAGTAGTTGGCAAAAAGTTCAAGGCAAGCTTTCAGGTGCAGCCACCCTTTTGTAGGCATTGGGAGTCTCTGCTGGTCTGAGACTCCAAAGAATGAGAGAAGATAAAAGTGAGGCAGGCTGTCAGTGAAAATGTAAATAGGTAGAAATGAGAAAGACAAAGGGTAAAGCAGGTTAGGGAGGGGGGAGACAGACAGTCTCATTTCTACCTTGTATTCTATCACTGTTGTCTCCCTTTCAGTGGCAACGCATAGGGCACAGGGTGCCCCCCTTGACTAAGGTGGCAACAGTCGCCCATGATCCCGTCGGCCTTTTTTCCTCCTGCTTTCTCCCTGCAATGCCTGAAGAAGGGTGATTGCACCCAAAAGCTTACCTAAAACTATTTTCCAACTACTGTACTCAGTTGGTTTAATAAAAGATATAACATCTACTTAAAGAACCTTGCCTGCCTTTGTCGCATTGAGGCATGCCCTGCAGCATGTTCCAGGCTACTGTCCTTAATGTCACATAGTTTAGAATGTGAAAGGCCATCAAACTTGCCCAGGTTGTTGGGACCACCCATATAAACACCTTTTCTCTGAGTGATTTCCTCCTCCTCCCCTTTCTTGCTACATTTTTTTATTTGTTTATTAAATTGCCAGGAAGAACAGATTAACTTAATAGCACCCATACACATAAAGATAATCTGGTGTTAAATATAATGGGCTTTCTCCAGATTTCTCATTACAATAATAGCTGTATCATATCAAATTTCCAGTCTTGCATAGGCCCCCCTTCTTTTTTTTTTTTTGCTTAAAATATGTCTCTCAGGCTAGGGGCGGACATTCAAAAAGTTGGAGCCTGAATTGATTCAACCTCTGCATGTTAGTCTAGCCTGCCTATATGCAAACTGCCAATGACTCATAAATGCAAGGCTCAGTAACTCAGCTTCAAAAGGAGCTCTGGAGAAGAAGTTTCATAATGCTTAATCTGTGGCAAGATGGTCAGCACACTGTGTGCTGTGAGAAGTCAGAAAGATGCAGGTTCAAACTCCTTCTGGGCAAAGGGGGCCTAGAATCTGGGTTTCCTGCTTCCTGGTTGAGTACTTTAATTACTCAGTTGTTAGGGTTAAAAATAGGTTGACCACCTCCTTGCCCTTCCTTCTCCCACTCACTATTACCACTTTTGCTTAGGCATGTATCCACATATGTGACTGGCGAATGTATAGTGTACTGAGCATCCTGAGTAGAGGAAAGGCCAAAACCAGTCACGTATATGGCTGGAAAAGTGTGAGTTAGGTGCACAAAGAGAAATAGAATTCCTCTATATTTTCAGATGACTCTCCCTTTAACAGCAGCTACCATTTGAGAGCAACATAGCAAAATGACATCAGCCTGTTGCTACTAATAGTTATAGTGTGTATAGTGTGGAAGTATATTTCTGTGACACACCTTTAACATGAAAAGGCACTTGAAAATTTTGGTCAAGGTCCTGGTTTTCCGTTCACCACAGGAAAACATGGTAAAACCTGGATTTTCTCATTTTAAGGAGAAAAACCCAGATTTAAAGGAGAAAGGAGTATCATTTAAAGGAGAAAATTGTGGGAAACAGTGTGTTTCCCCTTACAGGCTGGTAGAGTTCCAGCCTGCAATGGGCTGGGGGGGAGTGAAAGAAGGGCAATCAGGCAGGGGGTGCCATGTGTATGGGCACATGTACTCATGCACATGGCTGCCAGGCAGCCTGGAGAGCAGCTCCCCACAAGAAAGTCTGGCGGGAGGGGGAAGCAGGGGAATTGAAGCCCCCATAGTGAGGGAGGGAGTTGGGTAGGGCTGGGGCTATGGCTGCTGCCCAGCTCAGAGTGTGCGGGGCCCGGGGCAGGGAAGCGAGGGCACGGGGGACGCGCAG
>NW_005842312.1:1250553-1259701 GCF_000455745.1 Alligator sinensis
TGGAACCACTGGCAGCTCGTCCAGGTGGTGGCAGTGGGGCTGGCTCCCTGCCACCATGTGCACTTCTGGAAGAGGCTGAAAAGGGCACGTGCCCCCCAGACTTGTGCATGGGGCAGATGCAGGGGTGGGCCGCCTGTTGTGGGCTCCGCTGCCCTCTCCCTGGGGCCTCTGTGGACCAATGGGCACAACCCGCCACAGCAAAGCAGGTTAGGGCCAGGTGGGGAAGCTTGGTGCCACTGCTAGGAGCCCCCTACCACCATGGTGAAGCACCTCTGTCCACCTGGCAACAGTGAGGGGCACAACAGTGCACCTCCACCCCTGCTGGTTGCAGGGCAGGTTTCACCATGGTGGCATGGGACTTGCAGTGGTGGCACTGAGATTTCCTGCCCTGCTTTGCCCAGCTATGCTGGGTCTTGCCTACTGGGCCCCATTGGCCCCGGGGGGAAGGTAGTGGGTGAGAAGCCCCAAGCTCATGGCATTCATGCCCCCCCCCCCCCCCGGCCACTCAGTCTGTGCCACCCAAGGGGGAGAGGAGCTGGGCTCCATGCTTCGCTGTGCTGCAGCTGCCATCGCCTCCCAGGGCTCAGGTGCTGCGATCTGGCGGCAGGGTTCTGCAGACCCACGTCCCTGGCCCTGCAGTGCTGGCAGTTGGGGGCCCCCTCTAGCAGGGCTAGGCAGGCAGCAGGCTATGGGTGGTGAGTGAGGGGCACTGACAGGGGTGGGAGGGCTGTGGATGGGGAGTGAGCGGCACCAGCAGGGCTGGGCGACTGGGGGTTGGGAGTGAGGAGTAATGGCATTGGCACCAGGATATCCAGGCTGCTCAGTGCTGCAAAGCAGGATTGCGGGGGGACAGCCACAGAATCCTGGTGAGCAAAGGGGGCATGGGAGCTCTGATTTTCCATGAGAACCCCAAAATCAAATACCAAAAATTATAGGTATTTAGAATTTATTATAGTGAATGAGGCACTGGTAGGCTTCCACATTGCTTTAAAATTGTAAATATATTAATAGAATATTGTGTTAAACTGATACCTATATACGTAGTGGCATTTCATTTTAATCATGGAAAAACACACATTTAGGGGGTTTTAGTCAGAGAATTTGCAATTTTGTTAGAGAATTTGCAATTTTCAGAGAGAAAACCAGGATCCCTGTTATGATATTGTGTTCTCTCTTCCAAATGTGCATTTAATCATTTGTAAATGAAAGAGTTGTGAAAAATGCATATGCTTCTCAGAAGCCAAGGATAAACAAAAGGTACCAAGAGCCAGATTTGATATGCCAGGAATGGTTCTACCAAACAGTAGGACCATTCAGTAACATAATATGCAGCATGAGCAAGGCTAGCAAAACTGGGTCAAGAGTTCCCATTTCTCATTAAGCATTACTGTTGTTTCCTAAAACTTGCATATGTCAACGCCCTAACACTGTGTTACTGTGAATATAATGGCAAAGGAAACAGTATTTCTGTTGCACAGCAGTTTCTGAGATTTTGAAAGATTTCTCATTCCATATGGAGTAGAAACTGGGATTGTTCAGTTTGTTTGTGAAAAAGCAGAAAAGATAGTGAGACATTGGTATAGTCAACAGCGTTTTGATGGCAGTCAGTTGGAATATGAGAGAATGACAGAAGAAGATACTGAGTAACTGGCTATGGCAGGGCACTGTGGGTGCCTGCCACTTTAAGACCCAGAGCCAAGCAGTCAGCAGGTTCTTGATTGCAGCAGTGATTTTAGATCCCTGGCTGCCTATATAAACAGCTCAGTTCCCTGCCAGCCTGCCTGCTGGCTGGCAAGGCAGCAGCATTGCCTGGCTGCAAGGCTCCATAATGTTCTGGAGGTAAGGGAGGAGCTGTAGGGGATGATTTAGGAGGCTCCTGGTCCTGGACATGACCTAAAACTGCACCCTGCTGGGAGTGGGTGGCCTGGTGGTGCTCTCAGTGGTGCAGGAGCCCCAGGAAATACCAGGCCAGTGATCACGCTGGTGAAAGGTGGGTAGGGGTGCCTTAACCCTAGCCCTCACCTTCAGGTGGGTTTGTATAACACCAGAGGTAGTTGGGGGCCAGGCCACCCCAACCTGTGGCCACCTGAGTCTGGTGTGGGGTGCAAGACCCTGAGGAGGGAGAGTTGGGGCCAGGCATGGCTACGGCCACCTGAGCCCACTAGGGAGCAAAGCCCCATGGCCCCAAGTGAAGGGGGTGGTGTGGAGCCCCAGTGAAGAGGCAGAAATGAGGACCCCAGAGCGGGGGTAGCCCCACATGAGGGGGTGGAGATCTAGAGCCCTGAGTGAAGGGGGGTGGTGGGGAGCCCCGAGGTGAGGGGTGGCCCCAGAAAGGGGCGGAGATGAAGAGCCCCAGTGGGGGGGGAAGGAAAACCAGAAGGCCGAGTGCCCGGTATGTTCTATATATATATATATATATTCCTCCCTCATCTGTTGGGTGGCAGACATACCATCTTTTGGGCCTCTCCCATGACCCTCACCGGGGTAGTGGCCAGCCAATTCCCTGACTGGGCCTAAATTTGCTCTGGCCCCTTCTGGGGGCAAATATATATCTATATCTATGTCTATAAAGTTGTTGATGGATGAAAGAGGCCATGTGAGAGAGGGTGGAGTGTGTGAGGCCCGAGTGAGAGGTGGGCGGTATGAGTGTGTGTGAGACTGAGGGCTGACGGCGTGGCCTAAGCTTGCTCTGACTGTAGACCGGAAGCATATTGTCATCTGGATGCCATCTGCAAGGCATGGGCTGCGGTGTAGGGGAGGTTTGGAGCCTCAAATAGCGCCCCCTGGTATCGGGGCAGTAAATGGGCAGCCTCCCACCTAATTAAGATCTATTAATAACAAGGCATGGCATGAGAGTCAGGTGGGGGGCGTGCCCAAAGGCAAGTAGGGCAACTAGCACTGTGACTAGTCGGGGAGTCCCACTTCACTACACTGGCATCAACAAGTTTAAATGCATTTCTCATTTTCTTCTACAAAGTTTCTGATCAGTTCTAGTTACTTTGATTGGGCCTGTTTAGTAACAATACTTCTGTGGTGCAGACATAAATGACCCTTTGAAATGTTAATAGTGTCAAGGGGAGGATTTACTAGTATTATAAGGGAAAGTATTCATTAAATCCAAAAGCAGGCCTAGAAATTCTTCATATATATGGAAAGATAAGTGATAGTTACACTGGAAATCCTTACTTAATTCACTTTTTCCACAGCACTCCATGAATGTCTTACCAAGGGTTACTTTTGCACTGTTATCTAACCACAACCTGTTCTGTGAGAGGATTAAGAATGTGTTGTTAACCATTTCAAACATATGCAAATATTTAGCATATATTTAAACAAAAATAAGTTTTCAGACGTACAGTTAATAACTGTAAGTTAGTTATGAACAACTTTCAAACCTTTTATCGTTACCAGTTTTGTCTTGCAATTAAAGTCTGCCATTTTGTAGCCATAAACATCCCTCCATCAAAACGGTTTCTGAGAATATGTATGTTTGGATGTTTTTGTACTGCAGCTTCATTGTCTTATAAGGGAAGAACAGGCCAGGGGGCTGGGTGCTAGTGTAGGCTGTAAGAAATGTGCCTTCTACTCCAGGTTTACAAACATCTGGAGTGATCTAGGGCAAGTCCCTTGGGGCACAGCTTCATGGCCTCTCTCCTATGCTTGGGAGCACTGCCATGAAACCCACTCCACCCATTCATACCTGTCCCTTTATATACTGGCACATTTCAGGAGACAAGTGGGACTGAGGAGCCACATCCGATGAGCATGGCCATATGTTTTCCCAGATTTTGAAGTTCTGTAATACCATTTAAATATTATACAGGAAACACTTGCAACCCATTTCATTTTCATTTTTTGTTGACGTGTGTGAGTGGCCACCTTCATTTAGCATCGTGCTATGGTTTGTATGGGTTGACATCACCTTTTGGAAAAGTTAAGGTCTCTGGAAATTAATAATAAAAGTCATTGACAGTCTTCCCTTTCCCCTAAGGCCCTGCATACTGTCTAAAAATAATGGTTTGGAAGTTTCATTTCCTAGCTAAAATCAGCCCATTCTTATTATAGTTGTCTTTCTGGGTCTTCAGGAACTGGTTTTCACACACAATAGGAAAAAAACCAGAAAGAAATAGGAGGCTGAATTCAATTCTGAGACAGTTTTCATGAGTCATACCAAAAGGGTTACACTAAGGATGAATTGGCCTAATGCATGGGTTTTAACCATGTGTGGAACATCCTACTGCCATAAATTCTCACTTGGCCATGGCATGGGAAATGATTGTTTAGAACTGATTTGGAGAAGGTTACATATGCTGATTATAGTTCTGTATAGATAGCTTTGGAATATCTGAAGTCCAAAAGGCCTAAATTCTAATTTTGTTACTATAGGTCAGAGTAATCTGAATAACTATATTTCCTGAGCTTTATTGCTCATTACCAGTGGCAACGTGTAGGGGATACACGGGGGTGCACATGCACCCCCTGAGAGCACTGATGCATCCCCTGTCAGCCAGTGTTCCCAGGCAGGGGGGGCAGGTGAGACTGCTGGTCCCCTGCAGAGCACTGGCCAGGGAGTGTGCCAGGAGAAGCAGTCCCCCTGTGGCCGATCCTGCCAACCAGAAGTGCCAGCACTGTGCCAGCGGTGCACCCCCCTGGTTGCTGACTTTCCAGTGAGGGAAGTGGTGCCCCCACTCGAGAGGCACCAGTCGCCAATGTTCATTACTCTGACTACTGGTAGCATTTCTTGCATGAAAAAGAAATTGCCTTGATACAGTTTTGCTGATGATATATTTTTGGTGTGGTTAAACTGTATATATTTTTGCATATTCTGCTTTGTGGGTTCATTGTTTGTCTGTTCACGGCATGTTCTAAGGAATTCTTCAGTTAAATGGTTCATAGTTTATATTGGTCTGTCTATTTCATCATAAAATAGTACACTGTTTCCATTAATATCTTTTGAAGCATTTGATTTCTAGCCAAATATGTGACAGTAAAATTGGTATGGAGTATTGTTGCCATTTTTAACAATCAGTTAATTAGACTCCCTCAAGGCCCCAAATGAAAAGCCTCTTATCATTTGTCAGCTTAATTTTTGCCATATCCATTTGTGTGAGTGCACTGTGAAAGAGTACTCCTATTCCGTTCCTTTTATTGTTTAGCTTATTATTTCTGCAATCCCATTTGCTTTTCAGCATCAAAAAGAATTTATTTTGCTTCTCCCAACCTCTGGTCATCCCTAGAAGTTAAACACTGTTTAATAATGTCGTTTCTCTCTCTCTCATTCTTAATCTTCTGAAACCTTATCCTGAAAACTGCCATTCTTGCATATGTCCAGTAACTTAAGTCAATCACATTTTTAGTGATCCCAGTGGTAAAAATGAGGACAAATGGGCAACAGAACCCCTCCACTCTTTAAATATGCTCTAGCTAGAGAGTAACTTGCTAGGAATATCTGAAGAGATCTTATTGTTTGTGAGGAGGAAATCTGAATGCGTGAACTGGATAAGGATACCAAAGAACATCCATAGTGAGGCCATAGTAGTTATAAAGACTTTACAGTTCCTTCTTTTGCATATACTTCATTGTTCCAATTATGTCTACCTTTTTTCCCTTCAAAAAATTGTGCATGATTTGTATGTGAGGCTGACCTAGAAACAACACCTCCTTTTGTACCTGGAGTATTTTTGTGCGTGCAAAAAAATACCAAGTCTTTTCTTTTTATTATTTTACTAATTTTTGTGTTTTTAACCCTTTGGGTTCTGTCCTTGGTTATTTGATTCTCCAGTGGGATTTTGTAATGGGCTTCATTTGTAGTTACCAGTTATACTTGGGGGGGGGGGGGGGGGGGGGGGAAGGTGTGTTCTGTTAAACTGAACCTGAAAATGCAGAGTCAATTTATATGCTGAGTTGACTTACACTATGAATAGTGTGGTAGATACTACTACTGAACTCTTGGGCTAGGAACAGACATTACACACAAACCAGTTTAAGTGTTCAAAAACTGGTTTTAACTTGTAACAGAACAGATGTTCAGTGCACATAAACTGGTTTCAGCTATTTGAAAATAGCTGAAACCAGTTTGAGATAAACCTAGTTGAATGTGGTATCAGACTTGACTGTTTTGGCTCAAACTGGTTTATGCAATGTCTGTCCCAGACCCCTTGCTGGTTTAAGACAAACCAGTCTTCCCTAGCATTCCAGCATGCTCTTGGACTGGGCTGTCTGCTCCACAGCAGGGCTGATCCCTCCCCTCTGCTCTCTAGCCAGAGCAGGAGAAGGGTATGGCCAGATACTGGCCTGCCATGGCCCACAAGGCAAATTTCTCCCTCTGTCCCCTCCCCTCCCCCCTTCAACTGGCAAACCCTGGGGACTGCAGCTGCTGTTTGCCAGCCCAGCTGTATTTCCATGGCTTGCCTGCAAACAGGCAGGGACTGAGTTAATTGCTCACTCTGTCCTCTCTGTCCCTGCTCCCCCCCCAAACCACCTGGGCTTTGACTTTGGTTGCAGTCTCTGCTGTATGTCCTGGAACAGGGTAGAGAGAAAAGCTAGCATGAGCCCAGAGCTAAGAAGCATGTGTGACAATCATCACACATGCTGATTAAGAGTTAAGATAAGTTGCAAACAGCTTCACCAACCAATGCAGAGAGTTACATTTGCATTATAGGACAGACCATGTAAACAAAGCCTTTCCAAATGCCTGGCTGTAAGGAGACACTCTGCCCTCAGGATTAGTAAAACCAATTCTTCTCTTCCTGGTTTACATTTTTAAGTTAGAGTAAGCCATGTATGCTGTATTTTACTGGTCTGTATCTTAGCTTAGGCAAAGATTTTTGATAGTTCCCCATTGTATGCTTTGCAAATTGTTGTGTTCAATACCTTGCTTCAGAGAGAGCATTTTTTCCCCCCATCCCGTGTATTGTGCTAGCCTGGGCTGGTGCCTGGCCATGCCCCATCTGCTCCAGCAGGGTGGGGTGAGAGGCTTGGAGGGCATCTCTCTTCCTTTCCCTTTTGGCAGTGGATGGCAGGCATGATTTAGTGCTTTCTGGCTTCTGGCTTGAGCCACTGTAGGCATGTACCTGCATTTTCTGGTTTAACAGAGCATGTCTATACACTTATTAAGCTGCACAGCTTGGACTAACCTGCCAAGAGTGAATCGGTTCAGGCTCAGGCTTTTTGAATGTCTGTCCCTAGCCTTGTACTATGTCACAGTGCTAAACTACTGATTCCCAAAGTGTGTGTCATGGCTGGGTCACTAGTGTGCCAGAAGTGACAGAAGTGTGCTGTGAGATTTCGTGTGAGGAGGTAAATGCTCACTGGACCCAGCTATTCCAGGGGTGCCTGTAGCTGCTTCTCTGGGAACTGCTGATGTTGCTTTCCCCACCCATCCCTACCCCAAGACAACTCCTTTGCTGACTCCCCCACGCTCCCAGGAGTCACTCTGCAGTGAGCAGGCAGGTACGCAGATGCACAGATGAAGGCAGGCTTTGCAGACTAGCTCATCCACTCCATTCCTTTTTTGTGCCCAGAGCTGGCAGATGGGGGAGAGGAGGGAATGGGTGTTACCAGCACATGAGACCATGAAGGAGCAGCCTTAGCAGCAGGGGTTGCATTTGTCTCATAAGGAGGGATCCTGGTTTTCTCTGTTTAAAAATACCAAATTCTCTGATTAAAAACCTCCAAATCCATATTTTCCTGCAATTAAAATGAAACCCCACCATCCGTTTAGGTATTAGTTGAACAGAATGCTTTATTGCTATATTTACAATTTTAAAGCAATTTGGAAGCCTACCAGTGCCTCAATCATTCTAATAAAATTCTAATATAATTCTAAATACCTATACATTTTTGGTGTTTGCTTTTTCTTTTTTTTATTTTATCATGGAAAATCAGTTTCCCTTGCCTTTTTTGCTCACCAGGATGCTGGTCTGGCAGCTGCTGTTCCCCCACTGCTTTGTGGCACTGCTACTCTCTGTGACATTGCCCCTCACTCCCAACCCACAGGTTCCCCAGCCCTGCTGGTGCCCCTCACACCTGACCCACAGCCCCCCATCCCCTCTTCCTACCTAGCTGAAATCCCCCCCATCCCTGCCAGTGCCCCATACTCCCAACCACAGCCCCCCACCTCCCAGCCTTGCTAATGCAACTCACTCCCAATTCACAGCCCTCTACTCCCCCAGCCCTGCTCCCAGAGGGGGCTGTCAGGGCTATAGGACCAGGGCCAGGGCCCACAGCCCCTTGGCCGCCTGCCCCAGCAATCTCTGAGCCTCAGCTGCCATCCACAGGAGGTGGCAGCTAATGCAACCAGAGCAGAGTGCAGAGCCCAGCTCAGCCTAGGCCCCCCCCACAAGGGAGTGGAGCCCATGGGGGGGGGGGGGGGGGGAAGGGGTGGGGCGAGGGCAGGCCCCACAAGGGAGTGGAGCCCATGGGGGGGGGGGGGTGGAAGATGTGTATGGCCCGCTATGGGGTTCAAGGTTCCCTGTCTTTCTGCTTGCCCCTTGAGTGTCTCCACTGCCCAGCAGGAGGGTGGAGAGGCACAGTGCTATCACCACTAGTAGCCCATGTCAGCTGTGCCACCATAGCAAAGCACCCCCTGCCTGCCCAGCAGCAGTGGTGGTGCAGAGTTGTGCCCTCTGCTGCTGCTAGGGAGGCAGGGGGCACTTTACCATTTACTGAAATGTACTCTGTCCAAGTTTGCAGATGACACAAAGCTATGGGGAGAAGTGGACACGCCAGAGGGCAGGGAACAGCTGCAAGCAGATCTGGACAGGTTAGACAAGTGGGCAGAAAACAACAGAATGCAGTTCAACAAGGAGAAATGCAAAGTGCTGCACCTAGGGAGGAAAAATGTCCAGCACACCTACAGCCTAGGGAATGACCTGATGGGTGGCACAGAAGTGGAAAGGGATCTTGGAGTCCTAGTGGACTCCAAAATGAACATGAGTCGGCAGTGTGACGAAGCCATCAGAAAAGCCAATGGCACTTTATCGTGCATCAGCAGATGCATGACGAATAGGTCCAAGGAGGTGATACTTCCCCTCTATCAGGCGCTGGTCAGACCGCAGTTGGAGTACTACGTGCAGTTCTGGGCGCCGCGCTTCAAGAGGGATGTGGATAACCTGGAGAGGGTCCAGAGAAGGGCCACTCGTATGGT
>NW_005842312.1:1259929-1260283 GCF_000455745.1 Alligator sinensis
GGTCATCTAGCCCCAGCCCTCTTCCCTGCCTATGCAGGGGGTCGGACTTGATGATCTATTGAGGTCCCTTCCGACCCTAACATCTATGAACCATGCTGGCATGGCTGATATGGGGCAGCACTGAGCCTCCCTGCCTTCCTACTCAGCAGCAGAGGCTCTTGAAGGGAGGGCAGCAGGGCAGGGAGCTCAAAGCCCCACAGTGGGGAGTCCACATCCTTAACCAAGCCAAAAATCTAGTGGGGTATGTACTCCCCCCCCCACCATCTTCATCCCTGGGAGCATGTGCAGTGTCAGGGAGCCAGGTCTCTGCCACCCCCAAGGTAAGCTGGCTGGTCCCCCCGCTGTGCATTCCCG